>NC_138765.1:90787782-91216637 GCF_965113315.1 Podarcis vaucheri | reverse complement strand
GAGCCCATAACACAGAGGCTGGTGGCCAAAACCGTATCCGAGAGCCAGTGTGGTGCCATGACTAGGAGCCTTGGGACAGAGACCTGCACTAAAGAGGGCTGGACTAGATGTCCCTCAGGGTGTCTCCCAACTCTACCATTCTGATTCTATGGGTCAATCCTGCTTGGCAGGGGCTTGGACTCGATGGCCCTTGTGGTCTCTTCCAACTCTATGATTCTATGATCTCCATTCAGCCATGAAGTTCACTGGGTGACCTTGGGCCAGCCGGCCACTTGCCCCCTCTTGGCCAATCCAGGGGTAGGCAACCTAAGGCCCGGGCGGGGGCTGGATGTGGCCCAATTGTCTTCTCCATCCGGCCCGTGGACCGTCCAGGAATCAGCGTGTTTTTACATGAGTAGAATGTGTTCTTTTATGTAAAATGCATCTCTGGCTTATTTGTGGGGCACAGGAATTCGTTCATTTCTTTCCCCAAAATATAGTCCGGCCCCCCACAAGGTCTGAGGGACGGCGGGCTGGCCCCCAGCTGGAAGTGTTTTCTGACCCCTTGCTTAACCCGAGGGAGAGAACTTGATGCGGCGCCCCGAGCTCCTCGGAGGAAAGGCGAGAAAACAAGCAAATTCCCGGTCTGAGGCCGAGGGGAAGAGCAGCGCAGCCGCCTCGGGAGGGCGAAGGTCGCCTCGGAGCGGGAAGGTGCAGCCGCGCGGTGCCCCTGCTGCCCCCGCCTCCCCCGGGAGACCCCCAAGAGAAGGGGGAGGAGGGCGGCGGTCAGGCGCTTGGAAGAGGCGCGGCCTCCCGCCCAGGTGGGCTCGCGGACTACAGCTCCCAGGGGGCAGCGCGGCGGCGGCGGCGGCACCAGCAGGTGCGCGTGGCCGTAGAGGTACGAAAAGTGGGGAGTGCGCGGCCGCGGAGGGGCGCCGAGTCTTCCTGCCGCGAGTTTCCTTCCACGAAACACGCTGCGTGAAAGGGTCGGCGCGCCCTCCGTCTTGCGCCGTTCCCCACAGCCCCGCGCGCTCGCTGCCAGGTGGGCGCTGCGTGAGGGGCGGCCGGAGTGGAGGTCGCCTGCGGACGAGGAGCCCCGCCCGGGACAAAAGGCTTCTGGCCCCTTGGCCGTCCAGGGCGCGGCCGCCCCCGCCGCGGAGCCCCCTGGGCCGCTGCAGACCCTCACCTGTCTAGCCGCGCGCAGCGACCTCTTGCCAGGGCTTCCTGGTCGGCGCATGCGCCGCAGTCGTCCTTCCGCATAAACTGCAACTCCCAGCATGCATCTCGCTCTCACAGATAAGCGGGGGGGGGGAGGGGCGCAAAGTAGGCGGGGAAGCGCCCGATGGCGCTTTAAGCGTTGTTGTTTTTTGCTGAGGGAGGTTTATGGGAGAAGCCGCGGCCAGCCCATGGCACCCTCTGACGCGGAGGGTAGCAGGACGCAATGTTACTGTGAACCCCCACATACATGCAGATATGCATACTTTTATTTGTCTGCCGCCTTTCCGCAGGTCAAAGCGTGCTCAAGGCGGCTCACAACATGAAAAAATGCAGAACTGCGGCATAACGAAAGAAGTCATTAGCAATAAATAAAGCATCAAAATATGCGCAACCAAAGTGAACAATTTCCAGATAAATCACAAAATCCAAAAGATACAAAAAAAGCAACACCCACAGCCAGAGCAAAATAAACAAACAGCGGGAGGCATCTTCTCTTCTAATGATGGGGTGAGCTTTGTTCCACATGTTAGATTTCTGAAAAAAGAGATAAATGAGATGGGGCCGAGGAGTGGGGGATAGGGAAAACCTTGTGGGGAGCTACTCTCCCCCCCCCTCAAATATCATGCGGATAACAGTGTTTGGAATGGGGGCTTCTGGGCTTCTTGTTGTTGTTGTTTAGTCATGTCCGCCTCTTCGTGACCCCCTGGACCAGAGCACGCCAGGCCCTCCTGTCTTCCACTGCCTCCCGTAGTTTGGTCCAACTCATGCTGGGAGCTTCGAGAACACTGCCCAACCATGTCGTCCTCTGTCGTCCCCTTCTCCTTGTGCCCTCCATCTTTCCCAGCATCAGGGTCTTTTCCAGGGAGTCTTCTCTTCTCATGAGGTGGCCAAAGTTTTGGAGCCTCAGCTTCAGGATCTGTCCTTCCAGTGAGCGCTCAGGGCTGATTTCCTGGAAGCAGCAGCATGAAAGCCTTGCCCTGGTTTGCTCCTCCTTGGGGGCAAGATGAGGAGAGTGTGTGAGGAGGGAAAAGAAAAAGGAAAAGCGAGAGGCAGTTTCTCCAACCAAGCCAGCAATGTCTTCCATGTAGGAGCAGAGGGGGACATTTGGAGAGGATCCATAACTTGGCAGAGAGAGAGAGAGACAGAGCAGCAGCATAGCAGAAATATGGGGAATACAGGACAAACTACAATACAGGAGATAGCATTTTACTTTGAAATATGAGACAATACTGTGTTATACAGGGCAGGTGGCAACCCAAAGCCCCACCCAACTCTCACAGTGCACACCATTCTGATGAGCTGTTTGGGGATGTTAACCGTGGGCCACCCTGCAGCAGGGGTGGGAGCGTCTTCCTCAGACATGGTGCCCTCATGCACTTACTGCCCCCCCCCAAAAAAATATGGAGATAATAGCAATGCCCAAATCACAATATAAGCACGGCAGGGGCAGTCAGGTGGCCTACTTGGGCCATCTCCATCAATGAGGACAGTACAGTAATATTAGTTTCTCCCGAGTGCAGAAAGTACTTGGTCATTCTAGCCATGAAGAAAGGTTGCAGTAACTTTTTAATATAGAGAAAGGGCAAGTAAGAGGTGACATGGCAGAAGTTCAAAAAATGATTCATGGCATGGAGAAAGCAGAGAAAAGTTTATCTCCCCCTCTCATAACACTAGAACCCGTGGACATCTAATGAAGGAAGTAGGCATCAGTGGTGGCCACCAATCTGGTTGACTTTAAAATGAAGACTGGATAAAGTCATGGAGGAGAAGGCTATTGATGGGTTGATAGCCAGGATGGCTCTGCTCTGCCTCCGCAGCTGGAAGCAATAATGCTTCTGAATACCAGTTGCTGGAAACCACAGGTGGAGGATGAGTGCTCCTGTGCTCAGGTCCCGCCTGCAGGTTTCTTGGTCCCCCTTCACCAGGTTTAATGTTTAATTTAAAAATTAAAGTAAAATGGACGATTGCTAGAGTGTGCAATGGCCCCAGCTGGGTGCAGTTACGTGCATTTATGACTTCAACCCCATACTGTTATCAGGCCTATGTCTGAACCTCAAATGAGTAAGTGTTATAGTACAATACTTGCTTGGGAGTAAGCTCAGTGGGATTCACTTGTGAGTAAACATGCCCAAGAGTTTAGCGCTTTGTTTCACCAAAGGATTAAACATGCCCAGCTCTCCCGAACTGCTATAACCAAATGAGCCAAAAAGTGCAACTCTGCTGTCTCAGCCGTAATGTCCTTGCAGCATTTTCTTTGCCCAAGTTGGGAATCAGACCATTGGTCCATCCAGCTCAGTACTGTCTACACTGACTGGCAGCAGCTCTCCAGGGTTTCAGAGGGAACATTCCCAGGATCATAGAATCACTCCTGACATATGGTTCTCAAGCCTCTGCTTAAAGACCTCCAAAGGAGGAGACTCCACCACACTCCTTGGCAGCAAATTCCACTGTCGAACAGCTCTTACTGTCAGGAAGTTCTTCCTAATGTTTAGGTGGAATCTTCTTTCTTGTAGTTTGGAGCCATTGCTCCGTGTCCGCTTCTCTTGAGCAGCAGAAAACAACCTTTCTCCCTCCTCTATGTGACATCCTTTTATATATTTGAACATGGCTATCATATCACCCCTTAACCTCCTCTTCTCCAGGCTAAACATGCCCAGCTCCCTTAGCCGTTCCTCATAAGGCATCGTTTCCAGGCCTTTGACCATTTTGGTTGCCCTCCTCTGGACATGTTCCAGTTTGTCAGTGTCCTTCTTGAATTGTGGTGCCCAGAACTGGACACAGTACTCCAGGTGAGGTCTGACCAGAGTAGAATACAGTGGCACTATTACAGTACTTCCCTTGATCTAGATGCTCTACTCCTATTGATGCAGCCCAGAATTGCATTGGCTTTTTTAGCTGCCGTGTCACACTGTTGGCTCATGTCAAGTTTGTGGTCAACCAAGACTCCTAGATCCTTTTCACATGTACTGCTCTCAAGCCAGGTGTCCCCCATCTTGTATTTGTGTCTCTCATTTTTTTTGCCCAAGTGCAATACTTTACATTTCTCCCTGTTAAAATTCATCTTGTTTGTTTTGGCCCAGTTCTCTAATCTGTCAAGGTCGTTTTGAAGTGTGATCCTGTCCTCTGGGGTGTTAGCCACCCCTCCCAGTTTGGTGTCATCTGCAAATTTGGTCAGGATGCCCTTGAGTCCATCATCCAAGTTGTTGATAAAGATGTTGAATAAGACCGGGCCCAAGACAGAACCCTGTGGCACCCCACTAGTCACTCTTCTCCAGGATGAAGAGGAACCATTGATGAGCACCCTTTGGGTTCGGTCAGTCAGCCAGTTACAAATCCACTGAGTGGTAGCATAGTCAAGACCGCATTTTACCAGCTTCTTTACAAGAATATCAGGGGGCACCTTGTCAAATGCCTTGCTGAAATCAAGGAAGTGCCGGGGACTGAACCTGCAGTCTTCTGCATACAAGGCAGATGATCTACTATTGACTTATGGTCCTTCTCAACTATCACTCCAAGAGCACCTGGACATTTCTTCCACAACTGCTTACACACACACATACTTCCATCACTCAGAAGCTGTTTAATCCTTACCCATTCAGTGGCTTCTTTGTGGTCCTCCAGATGTTGCACTCCAACTCCCATCATCTCCAGCCAGGGTGGCCAATGATCAGGGATGGCAGGAGGTGCAGTTCAAGAACATCTGGATGGCATCACATTGGGTGACACTGGTTTACTGGAACAAAATGTAAGGGCATCTCAGCAACCCTAGAGAAATACGATGGGCTGAAACTCCTTGGTCTTTTTTGATGCTTATTTTATTAAAATATACAGTGACTGAATATCAAGTAGTTACAGAGAACAAGAACCAGCGACTGTCTCCCCATATTGTGCTGTGAAAGGAGGTTTAGGAGATGCTGGAATGAAAGGCTAGTGGGACATGCGGCCATTCCTTATACTGTGCATATGTCAGGAAGCATTGAGTACCAACTCACAACATCCTGAGAGGGATCTGGGGTGTGGGTGGGAGAGGACAAGGGAACCACACTTTGTAGCCTGGTCGGCAATGGGAGACCCTGCCTTGCCCAAGGCAATCAGAGCAGAGAGATTGTGTATTGGCTCTCCTTCATTGGAGGTTTTGAAGCAGAGCCTGGATGGCCATCTGCCATGGATGCTTTAGCTGAGATTCCTGCATTGCAGGGGGTTGGACTAGATGACCCTCAAGGTCCCTTCCAACTCTACGATTCTATGTGTGACAGGGGGAGCAATACTGTGGCCATCTGCGTCTGGAGAGAACAAGGAGAGAAATATGAAATGGACATTGCAATGTGTAGGGCCAAGTCCTTTTTGAAGTGCTGAGTCTGGTCACATTTTGGGTTTATGGCACAGATGGTGGTTTTTTAGGGATGCTCATGAAATCTCTCCCTCTGGGTTTTGACATCCCAGATTCCCTGATCTGGTTTCTGGAATAAGCAATCAGTCATTCTGAAGTTTTGATTCCTGAGCTTTGTACAGACTCCTGCAAAGCCAGAGTTTGCTGCAAGTTCCAGTTCAGGTATTTTCCTTTCCTATACAAATTACTAATGGACATCAGTGTTTTGATTAAATTGCACCACAAAATGGAATTGTAATGTGACCACATCAGGACTCACTTTCCTTTTGTTTTGCACTGTGATTTGATCAGTGCAAATATGTGCTGGTGTAAATCAGTAACTTGTAAGAGAAGGGTACAAAGTGAAAAGTAATGGTAGAATCCCTAAATTAAACCAAGAGGCAGGCAGAGATGTGGAACAAGAATGGAAATGGGGGGGGGTTAAACTCATCTCTGCTTAAGGGAGAGGAAGGTCAGGGAAGGGCAGTCAGGATTCTCTGAATGGCAGCTTGCTCAACATTCTGGGACACCTTCCAGGATGCATTTTACATGACCTGTAAAATGTATCCCAACCACCTGCATAAATTGTGTCTATGCCCTAGAATGCATCCAAGAGCCCTCTGCAAATGCCCAGGAGCTATGGAGGAGCAGACCAATGTGGAAAACATCTCTGGTGGGACCACTTGCATATGCTGTGTATACCCTCTGCCTTTAAAGCACATTTGAAGTACATTCCCTCAAAGAATTCTGGGCACTGTTGTCAAGAGTTGCTGGGAATTGTAACTCTGGGAACAGCAAACTACAGTGCCCAGAATTCTTTGAGGGAAAGAATATGCTTCGAATTTGCTTTAAAGGTTGTGTGTGTGTATGCAGCAGAAGAGGCATGTGGGCCATAACAAGGCCAAGGACTTTAAAGTCTATACCATCCTCCTGCTTTCCATGAGAATATGTCAACCGAGCACTGACTAATGGAGATCAGGATCTAAGGACTTGCCTGCAGTGGTGCAACTCTGCAGAGCTCACACACATCCAGAGAGCTCTGCTGCTGCTCTTGCACACCTCCCAACAGCCACTGCAGGCCACAGTCAGTCAGGAGTCAGGGTTTCCAGAGCGACTTGTGCATCCTTCTCCTGTTCCTCTCACTTCAGCTGAAGGGAGAGTGGGGGGCGGGGGAAATGTGAAATGCAGAATGTGGAGCAGGAGGGCCCAGCTGGGGGTGGGGGCAGAGATGGCCCCCCATGAGGGATGGCGGGTGTGCAAAACAGTAGTTCCCTATTCAAGGCTGGCTGAAATGAACAGCAGCTGTGCAAGAGCACAACTCTGAAGGGGAAAACGGCCCTATTCAAGTACTGAAGGATTTGGTGTTTGAGAAATGGAGCTTAATAAATTTGGGGGAGGAGAAGTGCTGCCATTCACTCTCAGAAAAGCAGAATCCTTCTCCAATGTGCTGCTAGAAAAATATCTTTCCCTGGGCCGATGAGGCGTCTCTTCTCTCAGAGCAATTCCCTGCTGTACCAGAGATTCCTGTAAGAGCCCAGTCACCCCCCCAGCCCCCCCCCAGCCCCCCCGCCAATCCCTCGGCTCCTAGACATTCAGTTGTGAGCTTCCAGCAAATCTTGCAAGCAAACAGCATCTCTTTCCCTTTTTGTCTTTTATTCCCCTCGCCCTGAAATATAAAAAGAGTTTTTGGGTTGTTTTCTTGGTTTCCTCGGAAAGACGTGTGTGCTTCACAAGAAAGATGGACAGGTCTGTCCAGGTGCAGGCCAAGGAGGCAGGTGGGGCGGGAGAGACGTGGCGGGATCCCTGGCGGTGGCGCCCTAGATGACATTCTCAAACAGCTGCATGGAGGTCATGATGTTCTCATCCTGATGCAGGGAGACAGAGAGAGAGAGGAGGTCTGAGTGACTGACCAGGAACCTAAGAAGAGCACCTGCTGGGTCAGGCCAGCAGCCCATCAAGCTGAGCTTCCTGCTCTCCCAGGCGCTGACCAGATGTCCCCATGGGGAGCCGGCCAGCTGGGAACAAGCACAATAGCAGCACTGCTCAGACACGAGGCTGGGATGAAAAATGTGAACACAGTTCATCTTTAGGCTTATCCTAGAGGAATTCCCAAACTTCATGCAGTAAGAAATACATTAAACCCTCATTAAAGATTCTAGTAAGGAAGCCCAAAGCACTCCTCTACACAGAGGAGGGTGCCCAGAGCCACCCTGCAAGATTCATTGCTGTGGCCTTAGCATCTCCAACCAGCCTCTGATGGGGATGGGTACTTCTGCTTGTCTCTGCAACAGGTCTGACAAGATGGCTCTGATTATCAGCCTCCATACAAACACCTTTCTGAGAATCAGGCTAGACAATAAAGGCCTAGTCTCCAACCCTGTTACCACCACTAGAGGGGTAAGACAGGTTTGTCTATTGGCCCCAGCATTGTTTAATTTTTACATTAACTCACTGGTGACCCACATGGCCAATGATGCTTTCCACCCCCCAAATTAGCAGGCCGATTTCTGAATGTTTTTCTGTATGCGGACGCTGCCGCACTTCTTGCCAGATCCCCTATTGGACTGAGGATAATGCTGCAAGCTCTACATGAATACTGTGATCAGCATGAGCTTCAACCCAACTATGTTAAGACCAAGATCATGGTCTTCTCTGCCCGACCGAGACTCCATCGATGGTTGATGAACGGGATCCCCTTAGAGCAGGTTAACTGCTTTAAATATCTGGGACAACTAATACGGTCAAATAGGTCTTTTCTGGCCCATAGAGACTATATAACAGCAAACGCATCTAAAGCAGCCATCCAGATTAGATCCCTATACGCTAAGAATCAGGCTCAATCAGTGAAGATAGCTTTGAGACTCTTTCAAATGAAAGTCCTCCCCCTTCTTTTGGTGGGCATCTCTTTAGGCTCCCGTAGGGATTTTTTGAAACTGGATTCTATCCAAACACGATTCCTTAGAGCCATCCTTAGGATTCCCCCCTCGGTAGCGGGTGCGGTTATGAGATTAGAGGTTGGCTGGCAAGCTCTACGGTATGTGGCCTTGAAGACGAAGCTCTGGCTATGGCTCAAGCTTTGTTTTAAACCAGTGGGTATTGCCCCCTTGATATTGAGGGACGATTTCCAATCATCGTGGGAAAGGGAGGTCACTAACGAGGTTCAATCCTGCGGATTGTCTCACCTTTACCTTGAGTCTATGACGTACAATCAAGCTAGAGCTGTGATCTCCCGGAGATTGAGTGACATTGCCAGACAAGAGGACATAGCCCAGGTAAAACCAGGGATGTTCCTAGGGGACCAGATTTATCGGACCATACCAGCCCCCTACCTTGCAGAAATTCACTATGTGGAATACCGTAGACTTCTTACAGCGGCTAGATTAAATGTCCTTGACTCTGCGATGTTGTGGGGAAGGTACAGGGGAGTACCATACGCTCAGAGAACCTGTCATTGTGCCATGGGTGTGGTTGAGTCCACCGAACATATTCTCTTGACTTGCCCTTCTTATGCAGAGCTTAGACAAAATTTTATAGACCCACTCCTATGTCAATCTAGCTTCATACCCGGAGAAAACCAGGTTTTACATTTGCTGAATAACGTCACTAGAGCTATACCTTCCTTGGTGGCCAAATTTCTTTTTTTAGCTTTTAAGCGTCGCAAGACTAAAATTGACTGTATTGATATGGGGCTATTTGTTTAGCCCATTTTAGTGTTGGCTAAGTTCTAAAATCTTCTTGGAGTTTTTTAAACTGTGTATTGACAAATGTACTTTTTCCTGACTGACGGTCGAATAAAAAGGTTGATGATGATGACAAGATGGCTCAATAATTTTCAGTGCAAAGAGGCAGCAGAATCAGAGGAGGCTGCTTGCTACATCTCTGCTTAAGTCACTGATCTGGGCTTATATCCACAAACCAGGAGGCAAATCCAGATCAGTGACTCATGCAGTGGGCAAGCCTTACACAAAGAGGGAAAGCGTGTCCCTCCAATCATAATTCTGCAATAAATGTGTCAGCTCTCTGACATTCTGGAAACACTGTGATAATGGAAGATCATGGAGTTATAGTGGAATCCAGGGATTATTTCCTCAACAAGCATGATGGCTGAATTTCCTCTGGTGGGCATGCATGAGCCATGGTCAGTGCCTATTGGACGGTGTCCATGCCAACTATACAAACCAGCACAACTGCTACATTTCCACTGTCATTTTGAATCAGTTTTGAATTGCCAACACCTCCAAATTAAAAAAATATTTTTTATAAGAAGTGTTCCCAATGATTTCAGATTTTCATACTCAGCTTGAAAGTGGGTATTTATTGGACCCCTTAAACAGAAAAGCTTTAAACCTTTAAAATAAAAAAGCACACTGCCCCCACTCCTTTTAAAAAGAGCACCAGGCTGTTGGTCTCTTGCTGCAGGATTCTGTGGGGCTGTTCTTGAGCTCACCTTCTGACAAGTCTCTAGGAACTCCTCAATAGTGACCACGCCATCCTGATTTTTGTCCATTTTCTGAAATGCAAAATGCGCTGTGTGAGTAACAGATGCCTGAGTCAGATACACAGAGTCCAGACCCTATAAATGCACTGCCCCACCCTTCTCCTCCCCCAGGGTGTGCAAGCCTGCCTGAGGTGCCTGCAGTGCCCCACTGGACAGTCTATTGAGAGGTTCCCTTTCCCCTTTCCTGCAGCTTCTGGCTCTGCTTCCATTGGCAGTCTGAATCAGCATCTGCTGTTAAGTCCCAATGTGCTCTGATGGACAGCACTCAAACTTCCATAACATAACAGCCTCAGGAAACGGCGACCCCCACCCCCAGCTGAGGCTAGTTTTGCTTCACCAGAATGCTTGCTTCATAAACATGAAGCAGAGACTTAGGAAGTCCTTAAGTAAGAACCTGGGGCCTCCACCAGTTATTTATTTATCTGCAGATTTATAAACCACAAAAAGTTACTACCAAAGTAATGTACAGCAAAACAAGATAAAATGCAAAAGATTACAAACTCAGTAAGACAAAAGCAATAAAACCATTTTGAAAACTGTATGTTTATTATTCCATAAAATGACAGGGGAAAGCCTTCTTAAACAAAAACCATCTTCAACCAACGTCAGAAGGCTTGGTGCTTGGCTAATTTCAGCTGGGCACTGATTCCAGAAGGCTGGAGCTGCAACACTAAAAACCTGGGGGTTGTGCAAGGAAACCTGCTTGCGCGATGAACTCTTTCTTCCCTCCACTCACCTGTCCCCCAGTCTGTCCCAGAGGGTTGTGGGAACTCCCAAACAGATTGGGGGGCATGTAGGGGAAGGAAAGGAGGGCAAGCTCCATTGCACAAAAGGAAGTCCTTGTGTGGATGAGATGACACGGCTGGATGAAACCAGTGCCCTTTTTCTAGAAAAATAGGTGTCTGTGCTCACCATGAAGTTGTTACAAGTGTCACACTTTTAAACTAAAAAAAAGAGCTGCCGGTACTGCATACCCTTAAGTACCCCCGGGGGGGAAACACTGGATGCAACCCTCAGGGCGGTATCCAATTAAGGCCGCCTGTCGCAGCTAGGATTTCTGCTTGTGCAACTGAACTTTCCTTCCTCTCCTCTCTTTAAATCTGCCCTAGGAGTTCCCCAACCCTCCAGAGCACATCTGAAGGTGTGTGGCAGGGATGCTTCATTGAGCAAGCAGAAACCCTTGTGCTGACAGGACACGTTAGTCAGACACTGCCCTCAGTCTCTGGCATGCACAGTAAGTACAGCTCTGGGGCATGCAATACCCCAGCTGAGGACTGCAGTTGTCAGGCAGGAATATCTGGGGTGAGACAGTCCAGTGCCCCTCAGTCTTGGCCAACATGGGCCATGGCCAAGGATGATGGGAGTCATGGTCCAGATACACCTGGAAGGAAAACACACAGCAGGAGCATGAGGAGAATTGCACAACCCCGCCATGGACTTTTGTGTCTACACAACAGCTTCAGGCACCTGTAACTTCCGTCGCCACCTTGCCTGCTCCTTTTCAGCGCCTCCCAGCTGCTTTCTTGGCTAATCAAGGAATTACCTGCTGCCCCGCACCCCCAGTCCCCTTACCTGGAAGAACTTCTCCACGTGTTCAATGGGAGCATCTTCCCGCAAGATTGGGTAGGTGTAGCGGCCCATCATGTCATAGATGGACTTCATTATTGCCAACATCTCCTGGCAGAGAAGGACAGCAAAGCTTTCAGAGCAGTCAAGAGGCTGGGTGAAGCCAGCTTTCTCTCCACTCCTTTTCTGTCTTTAGTGGACTCTTTAGTTTGACTCTGCTCAAAGGCAAGAAGCTTAAGAGTCATGTAAAGGATTTTTGCACTTCTTAATCAGCCCTGACTTCCAGTCGGGGAAGAGGCTGTAGCTGAGTGGCTAGAGCATCTAACTTGCATGCTAAAGGCCCCAGATTTAATCCCCAGCATCTCCAAGTAGGGCTGGGAAAGACTCCTCCCTCGAGACCCCCTGCCAGGCAGTGCACACTTTGCTGAGCTAGATGGACTCAGTGGTCTGACATGAGATAAGGCAGCTTCCTATTTAAACCACCCCTTTCTTCAAACCGCAAGGACTGTGGCGCAGTAGGAGAGTACCGTATTTTTCGCCCTATTGGGCGCACTGGCACATAGGACGCACCTAGTTTTCAGGGGGGGAAATCAAGGAAAAAAATATGAGTCCCCCCCCCTGCAGCTCTGGGAGCAGCGGACAGGCTGCACGCAGCCTGTGCGCTACTCCAAGACCTTCTCCCTGCTTTTGCAGGAGGTGGCGGAATTCCCCCACCTCCCGCAAAAGCCCCCAAGAGCGGCGTGCTCTTCAAAGGGTGCGCGGCTCCTGCGGGCTTTTCTACGAGGTGGGGGAATTCCCCCACCTCCTAGAAAAGCCAGCAGAAGCCGCGGAGCCCCTTTAAAGAGTGCACAGCTTTTGCCTGCTTTTGTGGGAGGTGGGGGAATTCCCCCATCTCCCGCAAAAGCCCACAGGCGGGTTGGAGAGTAGCGGGTAGGCGTGCGACGCCTTCCCGCTGCCCCCCATCCTCTGGGGCTGGCCATGGGGGAAGCGCTGCTTTCCCCACCGCCAGCCTCAAAGAGCAGACTCTCCTGGCTTCAGCAGAAGCAACGCAAAGCCTCCGGAGCGCAGGCTTCGGAGGCTTCGCGTTGCTATCGCTGAAGCCAAGGAGCCTGCATTCGCCCCATAAGACGCACACACATTTCCCCTTCATTTTTGGAAGAGAAAAAGTGTGTCTTATAGGGCGAAAAATACGGTATGTGTTTTGCATGCAGAAGGTCCCAGTATCCATCTGACTACCTTGACCTGATGAAGTATAGAGCTGTGCAAACAAATCAGGATGAATGCTCAATAAATAGGTGTCATCTGAATGAGCCCAGAGCTAAACCCTGAAGAACAGGGACTCTAAAAACGTCATACTACCAAGAAGGACAGTTTTAACAAATCATCCCCAAAGGCAAAGATGGGGCAACGCTTTACTAGGGACAGACAAGGTTTATGTTGTAAGTAAGGACAGTAGAGACATATTAAAAGGTAGCCTCAAGGATGCCAGAGCATGAGCACAAATGCGCTCTCTCTCTCTCTCTCTCTCTCTCTCTCTCTCTCTCTCACACACACACACACAGAACTCACCTCCTTGGTGATATAGCCATCCTTGTTGATGTCATAAAGGTTGAATGCCCACTTGAGCTTCTCATGCACCGTCCCACGCAACAAGATGGAGAGGCCAATGACAAAATCCTGCAAGAGAGGAAGGGGCAGAGCAATTGGGTATCCCATGGTGCAGCTCCCATGAAAATAGCACACCTTCCCTCCACTCTCAGGCAGCCACTTCCAGCCAAATGGGGCGTAATAGTAAGAACACAGGAGCACAGGACCCTTATGCTGATTCAGGGCTTTGGTCCAGCTGGCTGCCCAGTGTTTTCTAGGGACGGCTCCAAGAGGTTTTTCATATGCCCTGCCACTTTCCCCAGGAAAACCTGCTGTTTATCACTGAATCAGAAGAAGCGTCAATCCACAGGAAACCCAAAGGACATTCAGTGGTAAACAGCAGGTTTCCCAGGGAAAGCAGGGGGGCAAATGTAAAACCTCTCGGACCCATGCCTAGAAAGCACAGAACAAACAGAAGTGTGGACAAGCCCTTCAAGTGGCTCCCCAGGGATCCAGACAGGGAGTTTCAGTCCTACCTGGAGATGCTGGGGACTGAACCTGGGACCTTCTGCATGCAGGACAGATGCTCTACAACTGAGCTACAGTCTTTCCATGCAGTGCCTTTGTAATGTGTGTACTGTGTATAATCTGCAAAGTCTCAGGACCTCCCCAACGACGCTAGAACTCTCCCTGCTTCTCTGAAATTTGCTACGTCTGTGAATTTCCTTAAGGCCAATTAAGGATTTTCTATTGCAGATTCAAGAGCGGTTTTTATGCTGACACCTTCCAATTCTGTGTTGCATCCAATGTTATTCATACCTGAAGTAGACCTATTGGAAGCAATGTACACAACTAATAGTTGTTAACTATATGTTGTTGCTGTTGGCATCTGTCTGTCTCAAGAGACAATGGAGTGTGCCTCCATCAAACTGCTGTATTAGCACCACCAAAGTGACCTCCCTGGGGTGCAAGCCTGGGCAGCATGCAGGGAGGTCCTGGCTGGCCCAGATGGCAAGACCTCCCCTCACCCCCGGCCTCACTGATGTGGTCCAAAGGAAAGCAGAGCTAGATATTTGGCACCAGCTTGGCTGCAGGAGTTGCCGGAAGGTGCCATTCAACTGTCGTAGGGACTCTACTCCGGATTTGTGTAGGATTTACTCCTTAGCCTTTTCTTCTCTTGAAGACCCAGCAAGGCAATGAAGGTTTAGGACCAGAGTTTTCCTTCTCCTAAAGGGCTACCTTAAGGGATCTTGCTCAAGCCCCTCTGCCGCAAAATTGGGAGCTGGCACTGGCAAAGGAAGCCTGCAGGGGATATACTGACCCCAGAGCAGGGGAGACCAACAGAATGCTCCCATGTGCCTGCATGCACTATGGCACCTGTGAAAGGTTTCATCCATTCTGAACAGAGGAGAGGCGCAATGAGCTTCTCTTTGTCAGCAAGTGCAGCAGTAGATGATGTGGGTGCCATTCTCCCATTGATGGGTAAGCTGGTGTGTCGGGGGGGGGGCATCCCCTCACCATTTTGTGGTCCTGCCTCTTTTTCTGATCTTGCCATTATGCCGAGCCCCTGTAGCTGCCATTTTGTGCCTTGCACCCACAGCACTTTGTCAAAATTCCAAATTTGCCCATTGCTCCAAAAGGTTTCCACCTGCTGCTGACATCTATGTCAAGACAACCTGTGCCTCTTTGCTCTGCACCTCCCCCTTCACACCCCCCTTCACTCCTGGTGAATATGGTGCATCAGCTGAAGGCATGTTGTTGTTGTTTAGTCGTTTAGTCATGCCTGACTCTTCATGACCCCCTGGACCAGAGCACACCAGGCACTCCTGTCTTCCACTGCCTCCCATAGTTTGGCCAAACTCATGTTCTTCGAGAACAGTGTCCAACCATCTCGTCCTCTGTCGTCCCCTTGTCCTTGTGCCCTCCATCTTTCCCAACATCAGGGTCTTTTCCAGGGAGTCTTCTCTTCTCATGAGGTGGCCAAAGTATTGGAGCCTCAGCTTCACGATCTGTCCTTCCAGTGACAGATCCTGATGCATACCCTCCAACATTTTCATTCCCCAAATCAGGACATCAGAAGGATACACTTTCTGGTCCAGCTCTCTGATCCAGCTCTCAGCAGGGTTCTTTTGGTCTGGGGCAAGGACTCACACCAAAGTGCAGGACTGAAAAAGGGACATTCTGGGATGCAAGCAGAAGCTGGGATTGGCTTCTGGGATTCTGGATGTCCCGCTTAAAATGGAACACTTGTGGGGTATGTTTGAGGCTGGGAAATGGCACCCAAGAAAGCACTATTTGGGTTTTTTCCACAGAGCAACAGCCTGCAGATTAAAAGTATACCTGTTCACCCTTACTTTCACCTCTGGGAAACAGGCTTGGCAGGGTTTTGTACCCAACCCAAAACCTCTTTGAGCAAGGTGATGTTCAGCAAAAGAACTGTTGGCATGTAGATCACGAGAAGAGAGGCCTTCCCCACCTGTCCCATTGCTTCCGACCAATTTTACCTCCCAAATGGTTCACCAAGGACTGCCTGGAGCCACAACCCAAGGAACAGAGAGAAGAGCACTTTACCTCGAAGCGGATGGCTCCATTCCGGTCCACATCAAAGGCATTGAACAGGAAATGCGCGTACATGGTGGCATCTGCAGAGGGAACAGCAGAAGCAGGTGGGCTACAGGGGCTTGTGGGGTCTTGCTTATTCACTCTGCCTACGAAGCAGGAACACAGGAAGGTGCTGGATACTGCCAGGCAGGTTGGTTCAATTAGCTCAGCATGGTGGGAGCCCTCCAGACTTGCTCGACTCCAATTCCCATCATCCTTGATGATGGTTAATGATGATGGGAGTTGTAGTCAAGCAGCTCGCTGGCTGGGCTTGATGGGAGCCAGAGTCCAGCGACATCCAGGGGGCCACAGATCTTCCTCAATTCTAGTCAGTGCTGACTGGCGGGGGCTCTTCAGGGGCTTCCGGCAGGGAGTCTTTCCCAGGATTGAACCCGGCCCCTTCTGCATGCAAACATGTGTTCTAGCACTGAGTGGCGGCCCTTCCCTGGCTCACACATCTTATCAACAGGAAAGGACCCGCTTCACAGAAACACCTTTCTCTTGCGCAAGATGGAATAGCACATGTGAAGGGACCACATTATTTGCCCGGCCACCACACAGGTTCCTGGAGCAATGCCCCCATGTTGCTGAGGACATTTATCCATGTTCTGCATTTATTTTGAGGACTCAAAATGTCATCCAGGAGATTTTTTTTATAATCACATTTTTATCATCACAGCAATCCTGAGGTTAAGTTGGGACAAACTCAGAGGCTGTGAAAACGAACGAAGGATTAACATCAGATTGATTTATGGGAATCACCTGGACTAATTAAGAAAGCAGTGCAAATGTGAGATGATGGCAATCCTCCGACCTCAGAGCATGGGAAGTCAAACAAAGATATATGATTTGGCTTAATATTTGGATTGTTTGATTGTTTTATAATTCAGAATGTCTTTAATGTGGCCTTTATTGGATTGTTAAATTGGGAAACTTAATAAATACTATTTAAAAATAATAATCCTGAGGTTAAGTTGTGCATGAGAGAGAAAGGATTTGAACCCAAGTTTCACTGGTCTTGGTCATGCTTTCTAAGGGTATAGGCATAATTACATCCACGTGGACCCTGAAATGGTAGTTCTGAGAGAAGGACAACTCTGGGGTTGCGGCGCTCATCTCTAGTTATTGGCCGAGGGAGCCGGCGTACAGCTTCCGGGTCATGTGGCCAGCATGACTAAGCCGCTTCTGGCGAACCAGAGCAGCGCACGGAAACGCCATTTACCTTCCTGCCGGAGCGGTACCTATTTATCTACTTGCACTTTGACTTGATTTCAAACTGCTAGGTGGGCAGGAGCAGGGACCGAGCAACGGGAGCTCACAAATAATTCTGTGCATCCTCATCAAATCACAGTTACTCAAACTTTATATACAAATCTGTGTCCTATTTTGGTGATACATTTCTGCTTTTTTTGGCAATGCTTAAGTGGCCACCTTAGTTAGGGAGCTACATATGCTGGCAATTTCTAGCACACATATAGCCACCCCCTAATAAAACTACAGTTCCCAGAATTCTCAGGGGGAATTAAACTGGTTTGATGGTTATTCAAGTTCTGCTTAGGTACCTGGGTATTTTTACCATAGGAATCCACCCACATCCTTGCCATGTTCACCTGCCTTCACCAGCCAATATAGGCAGCAATACATATTTTGATGTATATGTAGCAGACTTTGCCAACCTGGTAGGCTGATGGGAGTTGTAGTCCATAACACCTGGAGCGCACCAGGCTGGCAGAGGCACAGCATTAGAAGTTGGCTAGGCATTCTTGCTTTTGCATGGACTGCCATTCTGGGGGAAAGCTTTGTGGCAGCATCACTCTCACAGGGGGCTCAGTGCCTTAACCCAAATAGCAGCTGAAAGGAAGATATCAGTCCCAGACTCACCTCCCTGCGGGAAGAACTGAGCATAGATCAGTTTGAAGGTCTCTTCATCCACCAAGCCGCTGGGGCACTCCTATCAATGCAAGTCAGAAGGAAGTTACCCTCTGGAGCTTCACCCACTGGCCACTTGGAAACAAGTGTTCCCGGCAAATAGCAGCAAAGCCTCACTCAGGTCCCATGTGCACTTCCACCCCAAGCCTCACTTTCTGTTATGGCCCAACATCTGACCCAAAACAAAAATCACAAGACCATCCTCAACCAAATTAGGTTGCCCCACAGAGTCGACTCCATCTCGTCTTAAGGAACCACATGCCAGGAGCAGGCAGAACCAGAGCTAGGTGTAGCTGGAGAGAGAAAAGGGTATTGGATGAACCAGTATGGAATAAAGATAATCCTGCTTCCGTTTTCCCCATGGGTACCTCACATTAGAGTTTTCAATCCTATGCAGGTCTACTCAGAAGTAAGTCTAATTGGATTTGATAGGGTTATAATTGTAAATAACATGACGAATGAGATTTGTATCATTAATTGTTATAAAATTCAATAAATATTTAAAAAACAAAAACAAAAGAATTTGAAAGGGTTGCTCTTAAATAAGTATACAGAAGGTCCTTAGAACAGACCAATCCAGCTACTGGTTTCTAACTTTAGTACACCACACACAGACACATATATTGCGTATGTAGTATTGCAGAAGCATCCCACTTGGTTTTCAGAAAGCTGAGGGAGGGAACTTACTTTTCCCAAGCCCTAGAAGCAGGTAAAAAGTTTTTTTTTTAAAAAATGTAATAAAAAGCTGCCTCTTCCATAGAAAAGGCAGACAGGGCTTTTTTTAAAGCCAGGAAAATTGAGGAGATTAACAGGAAGAAAGGAACCAGTCACTGACAGAATGGAAGAATGTGGGACTTTGGGAAGCATCAGGGACCGCATATGTCTTATGAAGACTACACATAAAGCTTTGCTCTAATTTGTCCTCAAACTCAGTAATGCGTAATTTGCACACGCAGAGTTAGACACCCACGGTGACTCACTCTTGTTTCTGCAAAGAGCTGTGAAGAATGCAGGAAGCTGCCTTATACTTTGTCAGACTGACTGCAGGGGCAGGTTTCACGCAGGACATCTTTCCCAGCCCTGCCATGGTGGAGGCAGGGACTGAGCCCGAGACCCTCTGCATGCCAAGGACTGAGCTGCAGTCCTTCCTGGAGGAAGCTGCCTTGTTTACCGAGTCAGATGACTGGACTAACTCAATATTCTTAGCAGTGATGGGGTTTCAGACAGGGAGTCTCTCCCAATCCCACCTGGAGATGCTGCTGGGACTGAACCTGAGACCTTCTGTATGCAAAGCAGACGCTCTTCCACTGAGCTGTGGTCCTTCCCCCTAAACCAGCTCCAAAATGAGAGCTGCAGGCATCCTGACTTCCACTTGCCTTCTGGCCACCTTTCATTTTTGCTGGCCCAGCTCCTGTGCCCTTAGCAACATCCTGATATGCAGGAAATAAAGCAAGCAAGCGTGTAGACATTTATTTATAAAGAGATGAGGAAAGTGCCCACCTGCTAAATTTCTGCGTGCCAGACTGTTGTTAAAGGCAGAGGAGACCCACTTCCCAGTGCTGTTTGGTCCTGGGTGTAGGATTCGCAGGTCTCATGGGAAACACAAGATCCTGGCGTGAAAGTGTCATCATCACATGGTTCCTGGGGAGTGGGGCTGCAAGCTTGCCCCTCCTGATGCAGACTTGAGCCCCACCTCAAGGCCCCCGGGAATTAGCATGGCCACCTATGGCAGGCATGGGCATAGTCAGGATTTATATTGGGGAGCAGGCTTCATGTTATGGGGGGCAGAACCTCAGTTAGTTAAGTATTTTTATTGATTTACTTGATTGGGGGGCAGCTGCCCCCGCCCCCCTTAGCCACACCCATGACAGCAGGGATAAGTAATGTGCTGCCCTCCTTTGCTCTGGACTATAGCCATTGGGCATGCTGGCTGGGGCTGGTGGGAGCTAAGAGTCCAACAACATCTGGAGAGTGCCACCCTGATCTATGGAGAAGATTCCACATGACCAGAATGACACCCTCATGTGGAAGTCTGTGTGCTATCTGCCACATGTGTATAGACGTTGGGTGAATCTATCCACAGGAATAAATGCTATAAAGAAGTCAGAAATTAGATGATTATAACAAAAGAAAAAAAAACCCTATGGAAAATCACATATAAACAAAATTCCTGCTCTCTGGTGCCATCTGGTGTTACACGCATTCAAAGCGCTGGTTTTTCAGTCTCCTGTTTCTTCCAGGCAACCTTGCTAATGCATGGGCATCTGTGAGGTGGGGCCAGACAGTCTTGAGCAGGGGTTGCCACCCTTTCTTCTCACGGGCAAATTTGCCATCCCGATAAATTGTTGAGGGCCCACTGCACACACCACAGCTAAACACACATGGCTACCTACTCTATTGCGAACAACAGAAGACTTCAGCAAGGGGTGTGTCCCTGTGAGCGCCATAAAAAACAACAACCTGTGGGAACCACACTGGGGACTCCAGGTCTTCAGTAAGTCATGTGCACCAGGAAGCTGAGTGGGGTCAGAACATAAGCATAGCTGTCAACGTTTCCCTTTTTTAAAGGGAAATTCCCGTATTCCGAATAGGATTCCTCGCAAAAAAAGGGAAAAGTTGACAGCTATGAACATAAGGCAAACCTGCTGGATCAGGCCCAAAGTGGCCCCTCTAGTCCAGTATCCTGTTTGCACAGTGACCAACCAGATGCCGGTGGGACTCCTTTGAGCAGGACATGAGCGCATGAGCACTCTGCCCACAGGTAAGTCCCAGTGTCTGATGTTGGCATTGCTGTCTCCTCCTGTGGAGGCAGGACATAGTCATCATGGTCAGTAACGATGGAAACGATGCCTTATGAGGAACGGCTAAGGGAGCTGGGCATGTTTAGCCTGGAGAAGAGGAGGTTAAGGGGTGATATGATAGCCATGTTCAAATATATAAAAGGATGTCACATAGAGGAGGGAGAAAGGTTGTTTTCTGCTGCTCCAGAGAAGCGGACACGGAGCAATGGATCCAAACTACAAGAAAGAAGATTCCACCTAAACATTAGGAAGAACTTCCTGACAGTAAGAGCTGTTTGACAGTGGAATTTGCTGCCAAGGAGTGTGGTGGAGTCTCCTACTTTGGAGGTCTTTAAGCAGAGGCTTGACAACCATATGTCAGGAGTGCTCTGATGGTGTTTCCTGCTTGGCAGGGGGTTGGACTCGATGGCCCTTGTGGTCTCTTCCAACTCTATGATTCTATGATTCTAGTAGCACTGATGATGATGATGATGATGATGATGCATAGCACCTTATACCCGCAGGTCTCAGGGTGGTTACAACTTAAAATCACAATATAAAAACACACAACACATAATTAAAATAAAAACAACTCCCCCCCCCCCCGTATTAAAAGGGCATTGGGTGAGAATGAGCGAAAGGCCTGGTTAAAGAGGAATGTTTTTGGCTGGGGGATAAAGGTGTATAATGAAGGCCCAGGCGAACCTCCCAGGGGAAAGCATTCCACAGACAGGGGGCCACTGCAGAAAAGGCCTGTTCTCGTGTTGCCACACTCTGGACCTCTCTTGGAGAAGGGCCTCAGAAGATTATCTCCTTGAGGAATTGCATTCCTGGGCCATTTAATAGCCTTATCCTCCTTGTTTTTGTCTAATCTTCTTTGAAGCCATCTAAGTTGGTGCTCATCACTGTGGGAGCGAGTTCCATAGTTTAACTATGTGTTACATGAGCAACTAAGTTATAGGATCTGACTGCCGAGTGAAGGGAAACTGGGGGATTTGTTTTTTACTTGGGGTGCAAGAAGGCCTTGCAGTCAAATTCAAGTTTCATGAATTCAGAGGAAGTGGAACGTCCCACCTTCTCCATTAAGCAATACTAAAAAAGTGGCAACATGAAAGTCTGTCTACAAAATAAAGGCTGTTGATTCATCAGTCAATTCTGAGATGGATCCCAGTGAAAATGGAATAATATGCACTGGCAGAGAAACAATTAACTTAGTATTTCGATGATGCCCGAGAGCCAAGTATTACAGGAAACAGTGATTAAAGATACATGGAACAGAAGGCAGGGTGGTTTCTTGAAAGGCACTTCGTGCTGAAGCCAAATGACGAGGCTTCTTGGGCAGATCTGCTCAATAATCCAAGTCTCTGCCAAAGCTCCCTGTCTTTCCTCGCAGAACTACAGCTCCACAGGGAGAGAAAATCACATCTTTAACTGGTTTAGGTCCATTGGGTAGATTGTTCTTCTTATGCCTAGATACTGGAGGGACAGGGGAACCTGTAGCCTTCCAGATATTGTTGAACTATAGCTCCTATCATCGCTGACCACCTGCCATGCTGGCTGGTGGTGGCTGATGGGAGATGTAATCCTACAACCCCTGTAGTGTGCAGGTTAGAAACTCCTAGTACAGGGAACTTGATTCTCCCATCCCTTCCAGAAAGAACACTCTTAAGAACTTTTAAACTAAGAACCAGTGCCTGAACTTCCTTTCCCTCCTTCTCCCCTTTCCTTTCGTGCCACATCTTTTAAATTGCAAGCAGAGACTGTCTTGGTTATGAAGCTTTAAGAGCTCCTTTTCATCTAAAGAGTGGGGTAAAAATACTTATCCAAACAAGATGGCACAAAAACACTATCAGTGGCCCACCCTGATAGAAAAATCTGATCTCCTGAAAAGATGCTCTGAGATTTCCCATGGCTTGGGGAAGTCTGGAGTTCAGGAAATGCCTGGGAGGGTGCAAGAAGCCAGTGGAAGCTTCCCACTCACGTTCTTGAAGCCTCTATAGAGGGACTGCAGCTCCTTCTTGGTGAACTTGGTCAGAGCCTGGAGCTGGTCCAGCCCTTCTGGCTGATGCCGGATGGTCGAGAGCTCGAGCTCGCTGTCGCTGCTGTCTGCAAAGAGAAGAGGGGCAAACTGAGCACCTGCCCCACACAGCCCCTGCCCTGCTGACCTGGCAAGAAGAATGCCTGCTCAAATAGCATCAATCAAACCACTTCCTGATTGACAACGCTTTATCGAAGTAAAACATACTATGAAGGAGAGAATGTCCATATGCAGGTCATCTTCACAGCATCAGAGACGCCCCCTGATGGTCTGGGCATTCTTGCCTTCATGGGATACTTAAGGAACAAACCACACATTTGTCCACACTGGAAAATGCAAGTAGCACTAAAGAGTGGATTTTCCCTGGGAAAGGAATGGGCAAGGGGAAAACTGTTTGGACCAGGCCTAGAAAGTGCGGGTCAAGTGGAAAACCCTTCAGACCAGTGCTTTCTAGGCACAAGACAAGCGGAAGTGTGGACAAGCCCTGAGTCACTGTAAGGTAGCTTGCTATGTTGATGATAGCTCTTTTGGACTACAGATCCCCAAGTCTTCTTTGTCAAAATAGGGAGGTGGGTTTTCACAAAAGCTGACCCTGCAAAATGTGTCTTTGAAATCTTTGTAATCTTTTTTACAATGTGCTCTTCAATTTCCATGAAGCTGAAGCACAAGATTTTGTTTTTTGGAGGAGAGTAAAACATTCAATTTTACCTCTTAACTTACAGCACCTCTGAAACATGCTTTCTCTAAGTCAAATCTCATGAAGTCTTGGGAAACAATAAATTTTTTTTTATCATGAATATTTTAGGAGAAATGTGCAGTATTAATTATGGATGTGCACTTGGTTTTCATAATCTCAAACTTAAGTGGGTTGCTTTGGGGATACTCGGGTCTTTCCTGAAACAAAGCGGGAATTCTCTGAATAATCCCTAACAGAATTTGGTTCTTTATGAAGCTTCAGAGCCAATTTGGAGATCTGGAGGGACACAGACAGCCTCTTGCGGATATATATATATATACACACCCACCCAAGTTCTTTGTATAAGAAAGACATCAGGATGGAGGGCGGGAGAGGAGGGAGAGGAGTTTTGCTATCGACAACTTTAGCTTCCAAACAGTGCCCTCAATTTTCACATCCACTCACACTGTTTTGGGGAGAGATTTAAAAGGAACATCCCACCTTGCACCTATTTGAAATTGGACAGGCTTCATCCACTTAGCTAATGTCTATGTCTGCAAATTTCATCCAGCCAATGATTAGCTATTAAGGGTTGGTGTGAGATGTCTGTACACCATTCTGTCAGTATATGCACAGGCAAGCCCTTTGGATCAGAGCCCACATATCCAAAAAATGTGACACCCCCCACCCCCACCCCGCAATAGAATACTGTGAACACTACTGGTTAAACTGACTCAGCCAGTCTGGTCTTTGCATTCTGACCCTACAAACTTCTAAAGAGTCATTTCTGGCAAAAGTCATTTTACCCAAGCATGCAAATGACTACAAGAAGTTCATCAAGCATTAAAAAATAGTCATAATGGGAAAGGGGTATATTATGGGAGTTATGTGTCTCTGTTGTTTAATTTGAGCAGGGGGTGGGCACATGCTTAACAATCCTTGTCTTACTAGGCACCAGGGAATTGGGGAATGTGAGTTGCAGGGGATTGGCTCTGCGAACACGGCTGCTGCTGCTGCTGTCATGTGGCCTCAAAGAGTTTTCAGACTGAGTCATAATAAGTTTTTCCATTAAATCAAGGTCAAAACCAGCTCATTTTCCTAAGTGTAACTAATGGAAAGCAAAAACAGTTTTACCTGCAGAATCTCTCTCACTCTCTTTTATTAGCAGATCAATTTTATTAGCAAACCCAGGCATGGAGGGCAGTTCAGGGAGGTGGAGGGGGCAGGGTTTACCTTCGAGAAAAAGAGATGCCAGGGATTCAGGTAAGTCAAGAAACTTGACCCTCTAACCTGCAAACAGTTCACTTTGTCATGAGATAAATGTACTCTGCACATGCTCAAGGACCATTCACACTTGGTCCACTACTCACTATGCGCTGCAATTGAAAACTGATGCCAGGAAGAGATTGAGGTACAAATTAAGTCCTGGTTCAGAGATTATTATTTTTAAAATCACAAAAGGAGGGAATAGAGGGCATTAAGGTCCTGGGTTTGTGTGTGATGAGATACAACCTTGTTTTCAGGGCAAGAGACAGCATGGAGTAGTGCTTAGAATGTCAGACTGGGAGGACCAGGGAAACCCCGATTCAAATCCTCTTTTGCCCACGAAGGCTGTTGTAGTAATAAAATTGAGGTGAAGGAGAACCATGTAAACCAACCACAGCTCCTTGAGCAATGGCAGGATAAAAATGTAGGAATTGGCTGAAGTGGCAATGTGGGTGGTCATTAAAACTAGGAGGCGGACAAATCTGACCCCATGAGCACAATCCAGGAAGCACTTCTACTGCACAATGCCCTTGAAATGAATGGTAGTTAACTCTTAAGATGCACGGACATTTGAAACTATTGTAATTAGGTTTATAGCTGAAAATGTTTGGCAAATGTTAGATGAATGTGAACAGTAACCTCCCCACCCCGCGTTCCAATTTATACAAATGAAAACATATTTAAGAATTAAGAAGAACAAAAATGGAATTTGAAAGGTTAATTGGGAATACAATTTTTTTTTGGGGGGAGCCCTCACCAAATTATCTATCAAATATTAACTAACGAAAGTGGGAGAGTGAAGCACAGGCACATTGTACAGTTCCGGAGCCCCATTCACATCCAGAAGCGAACGCAACCCGTGTCTGCATGTGTGGCAATTCACCACTTCTGTGCATGCACGTGATGTCATTAGCAGAGATTTAAAATCACAAAACATGCAGCAAACTAAAGCATGGAAATATAGGCTGCTAGACTTTTAAAATATGTGCCCCTCCAAGTGAGTTCTAAAATGTCCCCTGAAAAGGTTTCTTTCTAAAGTTTCCCTCTTCTCCAAGAATGGGGGGGGGGCCATACGTTTGGTAAGTAAAGAAATGGTTTACTTACAAACTTTCCGAAGTTCAGATTCATATGCTTCAGAAAACGTGCAAAGGCAAGTTAGCTTAGTTATAAAGGGGTAAAGGTTTCTAGATTAGTACAGGAACTCAAGAGCGGCTGGTGAGAGCCATGCAGGCGAACTGGAGCAACCAGCTCAAACCTCTTCACATGCTGAGCTTCTCAGGTAGATTGGCCTTGATTACCTAGTTCCTCCCTAGGTGAGGGAAAGAGGATATAGCTAAGCCCAGCAGGGCAGCTTATTCTATGGTATTAACCCCATTATGCATTAATTAGGCTTTAATTAGCATCTTAGTTATATGAGGCTGGTTATCCCACAAAAAGATCATCAGATGGACATACCAAATGAGGTTTGGGAATCTTTATTTAGTGTTGGTTTAGCTTTTACAGTAGGCATATATTATAAAGAAAATGTTTGGAAATGGCCTGAGTGTTTGGAAATGGCCGGATATTTGTTGGATGTCAAACTCAGCCAAGAGCATAAGGTCAAACAGATTCCTCACTGGCCTTGCAGACAACTTCATTGTCCAGAAAGTGGGAGAAGCAACAAGAGGAACAGCCATTTTAGATCTGGTCCTAACCAATGTTGATGACCTGGTTAGTGGGGTAGATGTGGAAGGATCATTAGGCGCGAGTGATCATGCTCTTCTGAAGTTTACTATACAGCGGAAAGGAGCAGCCAAGCATACTAGGACTCAATTTCTTGACTTTAAGAAAGCCAACTTCATAAAACTTAGGGAAGTGCTGGGTGAGATCCCATGGACAGCAATACTAAAAGGAAAGGGAGTTCATGATGGCTGGGAGTTTGTTAAGAGGGAGATAGTAAAAGTCAACGTCAGGCAATACCAATGAGACGGAAACATGGAAGGTGCCTAAAGAAGCCAGGGTGGCTATCTAAAGAACTTTTAACTGAATTAAGATTAAAAAAGGATGTGTACAAAAAATGGAAAAGGGGGGAAACCACCAAAGAGGAATTCAAACAAATAGCCAGCACGTGTAGACACAAAGTCAGAAAAGCTAAAGCACAGAATGAACTCAGGCTTGCTAGAGAGGTTAAAAGCAACAAAAAAGGCTTTTATGGGTATGTTCGTAGCAAAAGGAAGAACAAAGAAACAGTGGGCTCACTCAGAGGAGAAGATGGTGAAATGCAAACAGGGGACACAGAAAGGGTGAACTCCTCAATGCCTTCTTTGCCTCAGTCTTCTCCGATAAAGAAAACAATGCCCGACCTGAAGAATTTGGAGCAAATGATTCAGCAAAGGAAACACCGCCCAGAATAACTAAGGAGATAGTACAAGAATATTTGGCTAGTTTAGATGTATTCAAGTCTCCAGGGCCAGATGAACTGCATCCAAGAGTATTAAAAGAACTGGCAGATGTGATCTCAGAACCACTGGCAGTCATCTTTGAGAATTCCTGGAGAACAGGCGAAGTCCCGGCAGACAGGAGGAGGGCAAATGTTGTCCCTATTTTCAAAAAGGGGAAAAGAGAGGACCCAAATAATTACCGCCCAGTCAGTCTGACATCAATACCAGGGAAGATTCTGGAGCAGATCATTAAGCAAACAGTCTGTGAGCACCTAGAAAGGAATGCTGTGACCACCAATACTCAGCATGGATTTCTGAAAAATAAGTCATGTCAGACTAACCTGATCTCGTTTTTTGACAGAATTACAAGCCTGGTAGATGAAGGGAACGCAGTGGATGTAGCCTACCTTGATTTCAGCAAGGCATTTGACAAGGTGCCCCCTGATATTCTTGTAAAGAAGCTGGTAAAATGCGGTCTTGACTATGCTACCACTCAGTGGATTTGTAACTGGCTGACTGAGAGGTGCTGACTGAGAGGAGGGCAACCAAAATGGTCAAAGGCATGGAAACAATGCCTTATGAGGAATGGCTAAGGGAGCTGGGCATGTTTAGCCTGGAGAAGAGGAGGTTAAGGGGTGATATGATAGCCATGTTCAAATATATAAAAGGATGTCACATAGAGGAGGGAGAAAGGTTGTTTTCTGCTGCTCCAGAGAAGCGGACACGGAGCAATGGATCCAAACTACAAGAAAGAAGATACCACCTAAACATTAGGAAGAACTTCCTGCCAGTAAGAGCTGTTTGACAGTGGAATTTGCTGCCAAGGAGTGTGGTGGAGTCTCCTACTTTGGAGGCCTTTAAGCAGAGGCTTGACAACCATATGTCAGGAGTGCTCTGATGGTGTTTCCTGCTTGGCAGGGGGTTGGACTCGATGGCCCTTGTGGTATATTCCAACTCTATGATTCTATGATTCTATGATTCTATGATTCAATGAAACCAAGTTTAAAATAAAGAAGCAAAATACAGCTGTGGCTCTTATGGGCAGGGGGAAGAGGCCGGGAAGCACAGCCCACGGTTTGCAATGCAGAGCAGAGGAGTGGCAAGCAAAAGAAAAGATTAAGCACCCACAGAGAGGACACATTTGCCGACTTCTACTTTTAACTATGGATGGCTACGACAACTCTCATTTTACCCAAGAAAAAGAGGACGTGTCCTGGGAAAAGAGGACCTATGGTAGGCCAGGGATTCAGGCAGGGGTCTCACTGCCTGGCGATTGCAGGGTCTGAACCTGGGAACTTCTGTATGCAAAGCAGGTTTTTGCTGTCTGGTTAAAGACAATCTAAGGTTTGAAGTCAAACAGTTAGAAAAATGCTCTTCATTTGCACAAGCTCTACTTTTAACTACTAAAAATGGTATCTTGTTGCTTGTAAATGTCTATATCCCCCCTACTACAAACATTATCTCCACTGAAAATTGGTCACAATTAAACTCTTACATTGAAAATTTGACAGATAGAAACCCAAACCCCTCATTAGTAATAGCAGGTGATTTTAATGCTAGGGTGGGAATTGATAACAAACAATTATGTACCACTTTAAATTGGAATACCTCCGATGATATTGCATATTCAATGAAAATAGCAAGACTCTCTAGAGACAAGGTTATAAACAGGGAAGGTACACATTTGCTCAAGCTGTGTAACAATTTTAAGTTACAAATTGTGAATGGCTCAACAGCTGGGGATAGATATGAGGAATTCACAAATTTCCCTCCTTGAGGATGTAGTATCATCAATTGCATGCTGGTCTCTTACGATACTGTAAATCTGATAGTGGATTTCAAAATTGGGACGTGTACAGAAAGTGATCACCAACCACTGCTGGTGTCTATAAATTTCAACTTCAATTTATAAACAACTAATTGGAATAGCACAAAATTTTGCCAACACAAGCAAATGACCCAACTAAATGGTCTCAGGAAATGAGTGTAGTAGTGGGGCAAAAACTTACAGCTGATTTGAGAAACCAGGGGCTGTCTAACCTAAAGAATATCAATTCTCGTAGTGACATTCTGAAAGTATATAGTGAAATTTTCAAAATGTTTGAAGAACTCAACACTCCACCAATTGTCAGGGCATTTAAATGCAGAACTAGACTCTGGTTCGACGATGAATGTTTTCAACTTAAAAGAAAATGTGCCGAATTTTCAAAGATATCCATACTGAACTGTCTACCTTAATGAAGAAAGAAAATATCTTGGCCAAAATATTTTGGCCAAAAAGAAAAAAAATATGCCTCCCAAAAATGGTCCCAATTACTCGACTCCATCCAAAACAAAAACAACACACAACATTTTGGTTGTTATTGTATGGAGGCCTGAAACTTGGGCAACCATTTAGTTGTTCCACCAATTGCAGAATCCAAATGGACCCAGTATTTCATATCCATATTTAATGACCTGCATGGTGAATTGAATGGAAAAGACAGCAATGATAACAACCTGGACAGACTAGAGGAGTGGCCAAGGGTGAAAGAGGAGGAAATTGGCGGAATGGTTAATAGTTTTAAACTAGGCAAGTCGCCAGGGCAGGATGGTCTACCAATAGAATTATTTAAGACCTTCATAGACTGGTGGGCAGAACCCCTAGCACAATTATTGGCTCTCACTGATGAATATGGAATTATCCCTGAAATATGGCTCATATCAATAATTATTTCAATCTTTTTCTAAAAAGTCATCTTTAAAAAAGGTGGCCCAGGTGAACTAAAGAACTACAAACCGATAAGTCTACTGTCAGTGACAGGGAAAATCTACTCTAAGCACCTGTTACTTAAACTGCTTACATGGATGAAAAATCTAAACTTACCAGGGAAAGAACAAATAGGTTTTTCCAAAGGCTGTCCCAGTTTAGACCACTGTCTCATACTTACGCATTTGGTTGAAAAATACAGATTTCAAAATCAATCCAAGATTGATGCATGCAAAACAGAGGCTTTGACCACTGATCTATCTCTACCCAGAACTCCAGCTTCACAGAATAGCTCCAGATAACACATTATTTTCTGCCACAAGTCTCGCTTTCAAGGACCTCTGGGATTCCAACCAGCCAAGAATTTCATATCCCTTTCCTAAAAATAGAGCCACCCCACCCACAGACGTGCAGAACTGGAGGATTCTCTAGCAAAGCAGGGACACAGGGTCACTGAAAGGAAATCACAATCACACAAGATGTTGGACATAACATAATGATAGCTGACAGTTGTGGACCACAGGTATGAAGTTTACAGCATGTAATGCCTTAAGAGAGAATCTAATGAAAATGATCTATAGGTGGTACATAACACCAGTCAAGCTTGCAAAAATCTACCATTTGCCTGATAACAAATGTTGGAAATGTAAAGAAACTGAAGGTACATTCTTTCACCTTTGGTGGACGTGCCCAAGGATTAAGGCTTTCTGGGAGATGATCTATAATGAATTGAAAAAGGTATTTAAATATACCTTCTTGAAGAAACCAGAGGCCTTTCTCCTGGGCATGGTCAGACAATTGGTGCCAAGGAAAGATAGAACTTTTTTTATGTATGCCACAACAGCAGCAAGAATACTTATCGCAAAGTATTGGAAGACACAAGATCTACCCACCTTGGAAGAATGGCAGATGAAGGTGATGGACTATATGGAACTGGCAGAAATGCTGGCAGAATCCAAGACCAGGGAGAAGAGTCGGTGGAAGAAGATTGGAAAAAAATTAAAGTATATTTACAGAAATATTGCAAAATTAATGAATGTTAGAAGGATGCTGGAATGAAGCTATAAGGCTTTAGCAGAAATGTAATAAAGAATTAAGTAAAAACTGATTGATAATGGGCCAAAATGGAAAAAAAATTAAGGTTAGACCGTTAAGATAAATTATAGAACAAAAATTGAGAAAGATGGAAAGAATTTGCTGAAATAGCTAATTGAACTGGAATACAAAAAAGGGAGGTGTGAGGAGGTCGAGGAAACAAGTAAATGAAAGGTAAAGATATGGAATATTGGATGTGTGTTTTAATGCTTTTGTTTCTTTTTGTTGTCTTGTTGTATTGTTCTTCTGTTTTTCTTTTTATGTATTGTAAGGTATGTTCTGTTAAATTTTCTATTGTTCTTTTTTTTTCTTTTTTCTGTAATCTTTAAACTTCTTATAAATATCATTTTTTTAAAAAAAGAAAGGAAATCACAACCGATTCTCAAGTCCTTCTGCTCGCTGTGCGTTCTGCCGCCCAGCCTCTCATAAGCTGTAATTGTCATGGCACGGGCTATAAGACTCCATAGGCCAACACATCTCTTCCCAAGGCTAAAAGGCACTCAGGTAGATCGGGTTGATCTTGGAAGACCAGGGTGGCTCCTCCACTGAAATGGACAGGCAGCAGAGAAGTTCTTAGTCAAATTATATGCAAATAACATTTGGAACTCCTTGCTGTGGGACAGTAGCCAGCAAAAAATGGCTTTAAGATAGATCAGATGACTGTATGTATGATAGAGCCATGGGCAACTGTTATGGGATTAGGGCTAAGCCAATGGAGTTCATTGTCCTCTCATTTTCAGTCTGGAATCACCTGTGCACATGGGAGTAAGTCTCATTCTGTCCTGTCCTGCTTGCTTCCAAGGACCTCTCCGTTCTCCCTCTTCTAGCTTAATTTCCAGGAAAGTGGGCAAAACCTGGAGTTACAGCAAGGCAATGAGAAGTGCAAGGAAAAACAGCAGGGGGAGAGCCTCACACTCATTGCACCTCTCAGCTAAACCCCCATTCCCCACTTGGAACAGAACTGCAATCCAATGCAAAAGCTGGCAAAGACTTTCCAGATGCACAAATGGTGGCCTCAGACCAAGATGCTCCTGGCAGGCAGGGGCCTCCAAGTTTGCAGAAGGCGCTGCTGGGTAAACTCCCAAAGGTGCCACCTCTGGACAGGATTACCAATTCTGCCAGATTACTTGGCATCTGGTCAGGTGGTCCAGAGTACCAACAAGCCTCTTCCTGCAGGGCTGCCACCAGCAGCCGGCCAGGCTGGTCACAGGCCAAGGGCCCCAGGGGCTTGCAGTGGCACCTAACTGGCTGTGCTCGGCTTCATCCATGATCTCCCAAAGCTGCCCACCATTTTAAGTTACTTAAAATGCAATGCCCTGGCCTACTGATCTTGAAATTTACCACAATTCGAAGTAAGTAAGACACCTTGTCACCCAAAGAGGGTGCTTCCCATTAAACCATGAACTCCACTCTAGCTAATGTGTCAAGGAGAGACACAGAAAGTGTGATTTTTGCATCACTGCTTATTGAGATTCATCCTGACTTGTTTTCATAAACCTTGTGGGAGGTTCAGAAGACCTCCACTGTTTATTGAGAATTCAGATGTGTTCATTTCTACAGCTGCATCAAGCATTCATTATCACACATTTCCCATTACACTTTCCCACCACTTTTCTTATTGCAAAAAGTGCAGTTTGGGGGTGGAAGCGAATCTGTTACACTTGATCATCAAATCCACTGCACAAACTGACTTTGCCAGTACACAACTGAATCCCACCTGAAAACAGCAAGCGGCTGGAAGCCAGGTGTCAGAGCCAGGTGTGGGTGATGGGATGGAACAGAGAAAAAAAGGGAGCAGGAGATTTGTTGTTGTTGTTGAGTCATTGAGTCGTGGCAGACTCTTCGTGACTGCATGGACCAAAGCACACCAGGCACTCCTGTCTTCCACTGCCTCCCGTAGTTTGGTCAAACTCATGCTGGTAGCTTCGAGAACACTATCCAACCATCTCGTCCTCTGTCGTCCCTTTCTCCTTGTGCCCTCCATCTTTCCCAACATCAGGATCTTTTCCAGGGAGTCTTCTCTTCTCATGAAGTGGCCAAAGTCTTGGAGTCTCAGCTTCAGGATCTGTCCTTCCAGTGAGCACTCAGGGCTGATTTCCTTAAAAATGGATATGTTTAATCTTCTTGCAGTCCATGGGACTCTCAAGAGTCTCCTCCAGCACCAGAATTCAAAAGCATCAATTCTTTATGGTCCAGCTCTCACTTCCATACATCACTACTGGGAAAACCATGGCTTTAACTATACGGACCTTTGTTGGCAAGGTGATGTCTCTGCTTTTTAAGACGCTGTCTAGGTTTGCCATCGCCTTTCTCCCAAGAAGCAGGCATCTTTTAATTTCAGTCATCATGGAGCCCAAGAAAGTAAAATCTCTCACTGCCTCCATTTCTTCCTCTTCTGTTTGCCAGGAGGTGGTGGGCCCAGTGGCCAGGATCTTAGTTTTTTTGATGTTGAGCAGGAGATAGGGAAGGGCATTTGCAGCAATCACAAGGAGCTTCATTGTGTTGGAAGAAGATCAAAGACAAAGATGGTGTGTGGCTAGCTAAGTAGTGGCACCACAAAACAAGCAGACAGACCCGAGGATTAGCAGGTGGCAAGTCAAAGTTTGGACCCAAGTCGCTAAGTGCTGTCAGTGGCACACTTGGGTTGAAATGCATTCGCTGCAGTTGGATGTGAGGTTGATTGCATTAGTTTCCCTGGTTATGACAGCACTTCTGTCAAGATATCTGATGTTCGCTTTGGACTGTGGTACCAGTTGCGTTATGGAACTGTGATTTTTTTTACTGATATGCTGCCCTGTTATGCTAAATGTTAAAGGGTGGAGAAGAACTGTATGCAGGATACCACCCCACATTTCATCACACGTGTGGTGTGTGCTCATGCAAACTGGGGGGAAATTACAGGGCAAAACGCCTGCGATTTCCCAAGTGAACAGAGTTGAAAGTGGATTTTTTTACCCTAGAAATAATTAGTACAGACATAAGTGCTAAACTTTCACTAGGCTCCTAATAATAATAATAATAATAATAATAATAATAATAATAATAATATTTATACCCCACCCAGAAGTGGCTTTTACATTGTGTGAAAGATCACATGATGCTCCAAAATTAACTGGCAAGGAAACATTGGGAAGATGGAATAAATATAGACAGCAGTTCAGGATGCACACAGCATCTAAACTGTTACTTCTGACCTCAGAAATTGCCATTTGGTTCACCTGTCTGTTTCAGTATATCCATAATCATGACTGTAAAATTAAAGCAGGCTCGGGGGTCTGCAAATTATAGAATCATAGAGTTGGAAGGGACAACAAGAGCCTTTTAGCTCAACCCCCTGCAAGGCTGAAATCTTTTGCCCAACATGGGGCTCGAACCCTCAACCCTGAGAGTCTCATGCCCTACCAACTGAGCTATCTCCATTCCCTTCTGGACAACCTTCCAGGGGTCACATGCCAGTGGTGCTCAGGGCCAGAGGCAAAAAAGGGCAGAGCAATGAACATAAATTTTACCTAGGTTCTGTACACATTCACATGCCCCTTTCTATGACCCCCCACCCAGGTGAGCAGAAGGAATGGTCAGAGTTCAAGGGCATATTCCAGCCAGGCAGAAACACTCCAAGAGAGTATGAAGCAGGGATGGTGAGAAGGGTGTCTGAGGAGGGTGAGTGGCCTGTGGATAGTCAGCAGCCAGACAGAGAGGTCCCTGAGCTTCCCTACCCTGCAATAAAAATCTCATGCTTGTTCCCCAAAGGGAGCCTAGGCAGCTCACAATAATAATATCACGTAGTAACAAGGCAAAGCAACATTTAAACATATTGCAATTAAGACAGCAGTGTAAAAACTTCAAAAAACTATCAGTCAAAAGCCTTCTTAACCCATAACAACAACAACAACAACTTATTTATACCCCGCCCATCTGGCTGGGTTTCTCCAGCCACTCTGGGCGACTCCCAACAGAATATTAAAAACATGATAAGGCATCTAACATTAAAAACTTTCCTAAACTCAATTATTCCAATCTAAATATACTTGCATATTACTGAAACCTCAGTAGAGAGATGTCTTTTTGAGATAATAAAGTGAGTGAGATAAGGAGGCTGGAGATGAGGGTATCATTTCTACCCTTGCAATGCTAAAAGATCCCTTGCAGGACAGGGCAGCCAAGGATTCCAGAGGAGTAGCAAGAGAGGCATGGGATGAGGATCCGCCGAGAGGAGACCTCCAGGCAAGGATGAGCCCTGAAGCACTGGGGGGGGGGTCCTTTTGGATCCATCCCAAGCAGCAGAACCATCCTGACAACTCGATTGAAGCCCCCGAAACAGCAGCACTTAGATGGGGTGGGTGGGCAGCCTGTGACACTCAACAGATTGAGATCTCTCCCCCCCTCCTGGCAAGATCTCCGGGAGTCTGAAGGTTGTTGTCAAAGTAGATCTTCCGCAGTAATTATTTGTCCCAGGGAAGGCTCGCCTCAGACTCAAGGTCCCGAGGAAAGATTTCTGTGGATGATTAAATCCTTCCTACTCATTATTTTTGCTATGTCTGCAGGATCAACCCAGCCGTGAGAGAAGGAGCAAGATCCTAATGCATCTTGTGCTCTGTCAACAGAATTGCTCACTAAGTTCTAATTGCAGGATCTTTATTACCATGGACGGTGCCAGAGCCAGGAGAGGCAACCTTGGTATTCCAGCAGGAGAGAGGAGGAGATCTGGTTCTGTGCCGCCCCCGAGGCAACATGGCTCAGGCCTCAAAGGCCTGGGTGCACATTCGAAGGCTCCTCCAGAGGACCTGTTAACTGAGCCGCCATCCTGATTTGTTGGTGCGACATTTGCACAGAGGTTTATCAGTCGGTTGTCATGATTAAGGCTGTTTTGTAAGACATGAGGAAGCTCCCTGGGTTGGAGATTGGCAGAGCTGTGAGAAGCAGGGAAGCAGATCCATTGTCTGCTGCACAGGACAGAAGGAATGCACGCATGTGCATAGAAAGAAGTGGCTCGCCACGCTTTACTTTTTGCATACCAACTCCAGGCTGGCCCAGGTGAAGGACTTTGTGGGACGTGTGTGGCTTCAGATCCTCTGGATCCCAAGCTTCTGGCACCCCAACCCCAAACACTCCATTTCAGGGCTTCCTGCTGCTGGTTACCCGCATGTTGGCTGAAGCTGATGGGAGCTGTAGTAAAAAAATCTGGAGGGCACCAGTTTGGGAGAGGCCACCTTGCAGGCCTCATGTGAAGATCACCCCAAGGAAACATATAAGAAGCACCATAAATGCTCTTGACACCCATATAAATACTAAGTGGGGTTTTTGTTGTTGTTGTTCAGATTGCAAAATATTTTGTGGATTTATGGGATAATCCAGTTCCACGTGGAACTGCAGAGGATGAGACACCATAACCGCCATTGCCCTCAATGGGTTGCATGCCCACTGGCTGGGGCTGCTAGAGGGATCAGGCAACCTGTGCCCACTTCTCCCTTGACTGGATTCTACTCACTCAAGCTCTGAGATGAAGTGACTTCTGAGGATATGAGCCAACTCTTCCCCCACAATAAATATTTGAGGGGGCCAGCCCTCCCCCCCCAAGTTGATGAGTGCTGACATTCAAATGGTGTGTGTGTGTGTGCCACATCATGTGGTTGATCATGTGGGGTGGAGCTTACCTGTCCCCCTCAATATTTTATTAAAGTTGGCACCCCTGCTCCTGAACAAAGCATGTGCATTGGAAAAGGACTAGGAAGAGGAAGCTGTTGAGCCCTGGAACAATTTCTTTGTGTGAAGGCCTCCTGAGCCAGTGGGGTACTAGATTGTAAAAGACAGCCTGGCATACAATTACCGATTATGCCCCAGAACAGCCTTCTGTAAACTTGTGTCCTCCAGAACTTTTGGACAGCTCTTATCAGCCCTGGTCAGCGTTGAGATGTGCTATTTGCATTCTGCATGGTTGTTTCTGCAGTCTTCTAACCTTTGGCAACCTGATGCCCTTCAGATATTTGGACTACAATTCCCATCAGTCCTGGTCGGCATGGACATAGGATGCTGGAGCTGATGGGAAGATGGCTCTGTTAGTGGAGCTGATGGGAGTTGGAGTCCAAAACATCGGGAGGGCACAAGGCTGGCAAAGGCTGTCCTAAAAGAGCTATAAGAACAATATATGTGGAGCCAGGTGGAGCTGCTCTTCAGAACCTCATTTTAAAATATGATTGCCTATAGACTGGGATTATATTGTATGCAAAGAAAGACCAACAAGCATGAAGGAAAACAATACATCAGCCATCCAGGGCAGAATTAAGTCAGGCGCAGCCATAACAGAAGCACTGATGGACTATCTTCAGCCACTGGAAAGATTTCTCCCATTTTCTCAAGGTCATTAAAGTGCAAGGCCATCTGGCCTCCTTAGGCCCTACAGCCAAGCAGAAGGCCCTATTTCTTGTAGTCCCCAGCCCAATGTCCAAAGGTGGAAGCAGAGATCCACTAAGAGGACACTGCGGTTTGCGAGGGAAGCTATATATGGAAGGGGGCTGTCCTTAAGGTATCCAGGTTCCCATTCAGCTAGGAATCACTGAGAAGCAAATTACTACGATTATGTTATAATGACTGTTCCATCAGCAGAGAGCGCCTTCCTGAGTTTCATAGGAAACTTAGACCTGCTCAAAAGGAGCTTAAGACCTAAAGCAGACAATGAGGAATCGACACAGAGAGAAAGGCAGGAAGGATGTGGACAAACCACTTGGATGGCTCAGTCGGTAGAGCACCATGTTGGGCAAAAAGATTCCTGCATTGCAGGGGGTTGGGCTAGATGGCCCCCGGGATCCCTTCCAACTCTATGAAATGCCATGGCACACACTGAGAGCTGGGTTGAATGGAGACAGTGGATAAGCAAAGGTCATGCAGAAAAGGGAGATCCCAAGGAAGGATTTGAAAGAAGGTGGCACCCTGTGCCCAAGCCCATCAGCAAAGCTCTTCTGGGTGACGCCTAGTCCAGCATCCTGTTCTCACAGTGGCCAACCAGGAGTCTCAAAGGGAAGCCTGTCAGCAGGACCTGAGCACAACAAACCTCTCCCTCCTTGTGATTCCCAGCACTGGCATGCAGAGGCCTTTGACATGGCCGAAAGGAGATGGCCTTCCTGGCCAGTGAACAAGGCCAGCCCTTCATCCTCCATGAATTCATCTAAGGCCCTTTTAAATCTGTCCAAGTCGGGGGCCGCATTTGACTGTGTGTTGTGTGGAGTACTTTTTGGGGGTCTATCCTGAATATTTCAACCATCAGCTTCATTGGAGGTCCCAGAGTTCTACTAGCATTATGAGAGAGGAAGAGAAGTATCTCCTCGTCCACTTTCTCTAGACCATGGATAATTCTATGCAACTCTTATCATGCCCCCCTCACCCTTACTCACCCTCAGCTAAATTTAAAGACCCACTTTTTTTTAACCTTTCCTTGCAGGGGACTTGCTCCAGCCCCTTACCCTTTTGTTTGCCTTTTTCTGCATCTCCCATGATGGAGTTCTGCACTTAGTTACAGTGCAGCAAGGAGAACGGGCAGAGAGGTTGAAATGAGCAGGAGAACATCTTTGTTTCTGCAAGGCTCCTCACCTCCTCCACCCCAAAGTCCGCTTGAAAAGATTTCACAAGCCCAATTAAAAGATGCATGGCTACAGAGGCGATAGGCACAGTTTGATTCCATATAGGAATTTGGGGAGTTTGGGAGCAGTTGTTGGGGTTTGGGGGGGGGGAAGGCTTTGCAAGGTGCCCACCAAACGTTTTGGTCTGCAACTCGCATTGGGGCTGATGGGAGCTGTAGTTCAAAACAACTTGATGGCACCAAGTGGGGAAAGAGTGATTTATAGTCTTTTTTGTCCCATTCCTCAGCTTCTAACCCCCGGCTCAAAGGGTAAGCCTGCTGTCTGCATCTTGACTGTCCAGGCAGCATAGCTCTGTGCATTTGGCGCTGGGAATAACTGGGCAGAGATGCACCCTGCCTTCCCAGGAGGCTGGTCCTCATGGACCTTTCCTTGCTCTTGCCCAGCAAAGCAATTCATGCGCCATCCTAGTCATCAGTCTCCCATCTGGCCACCCTAAAGGTGTCTTAAATCTTCACCTCAGTATAGGGCCATCTCTTGTCAAACAGATTTATTATGATTATATATCTTTAACCAGAAACTGAGATGCAGCGTGTAATGTGTTCCCTTGAGCAAGGTCAGAGCAAGCCTGGGACAATGATGCAGCAACTGTGAGCATATTTTAAAAATAGGACTAAGCTGCCGCCGTGCTAAACCCACCCTGAGAGATGGCTGAAACTGCTGACTCAGCAATGGGATGTTCCATCTAGGGGCAAGCTGTTCTCTCACACGTCTCCCTCCTTCCTGCCACCCAGAAGGGTTTGGGGGTAGAGAATGTCTGGGGTTTCTCTACTCTCCAGTTCCCTCCTTCTCCTGCCTTCTGGACCTTCCTGGACTCTTGCCAAGGTGCAGAGGGAAAGAGGCATCACAGAGGCAGGGGAGAAACTGTCATCCTTGAGGGGTCCAGGAAATAAGAGATTCAGTTTCTTGGTTTAAGATGCAAGCAAGCAGGTTTTCCTCCTTGGTTAATATTTTATTATCGGCTGCAAAGATGACTTTGTGGTTACTGATACCTCTTGCCTCTGCATTTTCCCAGGTGTCGGAGCAGTGTGGATAAATATATACATGGAGATTCCTGGGTAAATATGATTAGCCAATGGAGAACATGTGCCAAAAAGCAAGAGACCCCCAAGGGGTGCCCCTGATGCACGTCGAACTCTCTGGCTGCAAAAGTGCCTAAGAGAGGGAGCCAGGGAGCCCTTGATTCAACTCTTGCCTCTGCCATCAACTCACACATGGGCCTAAGGTAAGATGCCCTGTTTCAGCCTCCACCCCACTGGGCATATGGAGATGATAATGATGGGTCAACAAGATAGTAGTACTGTTTTGGGGGGACAGGGGGCGGGTGGGGGGGACTCCCTGGTCCTGAATGGGGTAACTGTGCCCCTGAAGGACCAGGTGCGCAGCCTGGGAGTCATTTTGGACTCACAGCTGTCCATGGAGGCGAGGGTCAATTCTGTGCCCAGGGCAGCTGTCTACCAGCTCCATCTGGTACGCAGGATGAGACCCCACCTGCCCACAGACTGTCTTGCCAGAGTGGTAAATGCTCTAGTTATCTCCCACTTGGACTACTGCAATGCGCTCTACGTGGGGCTACCTTTGAAGGTGACCCAGAAATTACAACTAATCCAGAATGCGGCAGCTAGACTGGTGACTGGGAGCGGCTGCCGAGAACACATAACACTGGTCCTGAAAGACCTACATTGGCTCCCAGTATGTTTCCGAGCACAATTCAAAGTGCTGGTGCTGACTTTTAAAGACCTAAATGGCCTCAGCCCAGTATACCTGAAGGAGCGACTCCACCCCCATCGTCCAGCCCCACTGAGGTCCAGCACTGAGGGCCTTCTGGCGGTTCCCTCTCTGCGAGAAGGGAGGTTACAGGGAACCAGGCAGAGGGCCTTCTCAGTGGAATGCCTTCCTATCAGATGTCAAGGAAATAAACAACTATCTGACTTTTAGAAGACATCTGAAGGCAGCCCTGTTTAGGAAAGTTTTTAATGTTTGATGTTTTATCGCTTTATTATTATTAATATTCTTTTGGGAGCTGCCCATCCGGCTGGGGAAACCCAGCCAGAAGGACAGGGTATAAATAATAAATTATTATTATTATACTGTGGTGCCTCCGATTACAGATGGGATCTGTTCGGAATGCTGGTCGGATCCCGAGGTTTCCGCAACCAGAGGTGCCTGTTCTGTGCATGTGTGAGTGGTGCGTAGAGCGCTTCTGCGCATGCGTGAGTAGCGAAACCCAGAATAATACTTCCAGGTTTGCCACTTTCGCAACCCGAAGTTTACGTTACCCAAGGGTAACGTAAGCGAAGGTTCTACTGTATTATTATCAACCAACAGAGGTGTTGTAAGGAATCTTGTGATGAAGTCCTGGGATAGCCATACCATGCATTTAAAGCACATTCAATGCACATTTAAAGCACATTCAATGCACATTTAAAGCACATAACTTCTCCCAAAGAATTCTGGAAACTGTAGTTTCCTCCTCACAGAGCTACAATTCCCAGCAGCCATTATAAACTCCCCAGTTGAGATCTGCCCAATTAATGTTGCTTAAGCATTTTGAATGCCAGTTTCTGGGAATCACAAGCAGGGAGAGCCCTCCTGCTGCGCTTGTGTCTTGCTTGCATGACTCTCCCTGGGGCTTCTCTTGGCCACTGTGAGAACAGGAAGCTGGACTAGAGGGGCTCCCTTTGGCCTGAAACAGCAACCAGGCTCTTATGTTAACTCTCCAAAAAGCCATATAAATTATTGTCTCCTACAGGCTTGCAGTTACTAAACCGGTCTTCCACCAACTGTGATTCTTCATATACAGTGGTACCTTGGTTGTCAAATGGCTTAGTTGTCAGACAAATTGGCTCCTGAATGCCGCAAACCCCAAAGTGAGTGTTCCAGTTTGTGAACATTTTTTGAAAGCCAAACATCTGACACAGCTTCCAATTGAGCGCAGGAAGCTCCTGCAGCCAATCGGAAGCTGCTCCTTGGTTTTCAAACCGTTCCAGGAGTCAAACAGACTCCCGGAACAGATTAGGTTCGAGACCCAAGGTACCACTGTATTTTGGACAATGACTCCCACCTGTCTCTGCAGCCCTTTGTCTGCAGTGACCATCATATGGTACCCAAACTACCAGAACAAATCACATAAGGCTCAATTCTGAAGCCAGTTTTAATTGTTTTTTATTTTAAATGTTCATATTCCACCTTTCATCTGGATTGCTCAACGGGTGAGTTATTGGTCTCTGTGTTGTTGTTGTTTTCTTCTTTTTTATGTATTTTTATGTTGTGGACCACCCTGAGACCTATGGATGATGGGGGTATATAAATTTAAAAATTAAATACAGTAGAACCTTGGCTTACATTACCCTTGGGTAACATAAACTTCGGGTTGTGAAAGTGACAAACCTGGAAGTATTTTTCCGGGTTTCACCGCTCGCACATGCGCAGAAGCACTTTATTACACCGTGCGCATGTGCAGAACAGGCACCTCCGGTTGCGGAAACCTCAGGATCCAACCAGAGCTCCAGAACGGATCCCGTCTGTAACCAGAGATACCACTGTAAATAAAGGTAGCCAACAAGAGCAAAAAAATCCCAACCAACACCCCCCCCCTAATAATCTAAATAAAGCATCCTTTGCAATGTTGGCTCTAGGTTTCGGTGGACCTTGGATCAAGTTGCCTCCATGGGCCTCCCTCCTTCAGGGAATCTCATTGCCATGATCACCAGCCTCCCTCCTGCATCCTTGCCAGGCAGAGAGCCAAGAAGCAAACAGGCAGTGGCATTGACTGGTCCTCCTTGCCACCAGCTTTGTCTGGGCCAGAGCCAGAGGTGGGGGAACAAGTAAGCAGGTTGCAATAGTTTAGAGGAGAGCTGGTCCAGGGGGCTTTGGGCCAGTGAGTGGGCCCCCTGTTGCCATGTGGAGCCACAGTGGACGCCCAACCAGGCCAGCCCTTGGCACCTGATTGAACATGGAAACAGCAGCCATGAAAGAAATATTCAGAAAGGAAGCAAAAAAAAAATAAAAAAATAAAACAGATTAAAAATCAAATGCCGTCCTTAAAAGGAAGGGTTCTAACTATTTTCTGAAAGCTTTTTCCTCGCAAGGGTCATAGAAAGCACATGAATGTTCCATTCTTGGGTCACTAGGCCACAGTCTGGGAGATAACACACTTGAAACATGTGAGTTCAGGCTGAGCTGAAGAACAGGGGCCATTTGCCTGCAGCTGTGCTCAAGTGGAGAGACACTGGTGGAGGGAAATGTGGTTTGTGCTTTTTCTCATCAGGATATAAAGGTGGGAAACAGGGAAGAGTTTTTCAGAATGCTGAAGCAGGTTTGAAAGAGGGATGGCTGCCCATTTGATTCAACTTTCCTCAGTGCTGAACAAGACTGGCAGGGTTTTCAGAAACTTGCCACACTTGTTTGATCAGTGGTGACAGGGGGTTAAAAGAGGATTGTAGACACTGGGAAGTGGAATTTTTCATAAACCACTTCCAGATCCCTTAAAAACCATTTTCTATCCCCATTCAAAGGGTCATACAATGTGCTCTGGCACATCATGCTCTAACTTTCCACCATATTGGCACATGGAGGATAAGGCCTTTAGTGGCAAGGATGCTAACCTGAATAAAATATGGGAGTGGGGGGCGCCTAGCATAATTGATCGCACACCCATTTGAATGGCAATTCCCATTAACTCTCAAATGTTCGGGGGGGGGGGAGGGTGAGAGGCCCCTGGCCCCTAGGAGCCGGCCCCTTTGACTGAAGGCAAGATGGCATCTCCTGGGTTGGAGGCTGTATTCTTCAGAATGCCAGTTGCTGAGAATCAAAAGCAGGGTGTTGCCCTCATGCCCTGATTACAGTCTTTCCAGAGACACACTTTTTGGTCATTGTGGGAAACAGAGGGCTTGACTGGGTGGGCTATTGGCCTGATCCAGCTGCAGGGTCCTTCTTAAGCTCACATTCAAGCCACATGACAAAGCTTTGCAGTGAAGTGGGCAGATTTGCTTCTGGTGGAGCTACTCACACAACCCTTTCCCCCATGCAGATAGGTGAGGGGGCAAACAAAGTCAACTCACATCTCATCACTTGGGTCATGTGAATCTAGGCTGAGAAGCCAATTTCCCCCCAGCTGGTCTAAGCAGGGAAGATTCCCAAGGAGGGTCCCTCTCTCCTGTCCCTTTTAGGACTTTTAGTCGTCTGGGGCTTAGCTGTGCTTTGAGAGACACCAGGAGGGTGGGGAGAGCTGCCTTATACCAAGTCAGATCACTGGTCCATTGAGCTTCGCCTTCGCCAACCCTGGTGCCCTCAGGTGTTCAGAGTGACCTTCTGTAAGTTTTACCACCATCCCCAACCACTGGTCCACGCTGCCTGGGGCTGAAGTCCCACAACTTCTGGAGTGCCTCAGGTTCCCCAGCCCTGGGCTAGAATGATGGGCAGTATCTTTCCAGGGTTTCAGGCAGGACTTCTCCAAGTCTGCCTGGAGAAGCTGGGGACTGAACTGGGACCACTGACTTGCTCCTCTGTTACTGAGCTCCAGTCCTCTAGCCTCAGCCTTTTCCAGAATCAAAAAGCACCCTCCATGGACAAGAAGGGGAATGAGGAATGTGGCATCCCAAGGGGCATTTCCACAGGAGGGTCTACATGTATGTTTACTACTGTTCGTTTCATTCAAAACCTGCCTTCCCTATACAACGAGGCATATGCAGGGTCCCCGGGGAGAGGGTCTCCCCTCCAGGCACAGACCAGAGACTGACCTGCTTAACTCCCTCAAGGCTGCTGCAGCATCAGGTGCCTTCGTACCTCCAGCCAGCCTCCTACTGATTCTCCTTCTCTGCATGCTCAGGTCCCAGTCTAATTGGTCTGCGTATGTTTTCACCATTACCATCTCAAGGCTGTGGTGCCCATCAATGCCCCCCCCCATCCTTTATTTTCCTTATTTTAACATTCAGGCCAAATAAGAGCTCTGTGGGGCTCAAAAAATTCCACCCCACAGGGCTAGTTCTTTTTTTTAAAAAAAAACACAATTGGTGTTTGCTCCTCTCTAGAAATGGGGGAGGGGAGATGATCCTGGGGAAAAATTCATTCTTCAGCCACTTGGAAGGGAGGATAAGGCAACTGAGAGTTTTTGCTAGTAGATAAATCCTTCTCTTCCCCCAGCTGAAAGCCCCACTGGAACTAACAAGTTTTGCGGGGGGGGGGGGGAGAACAGCTCCCTACAACATCATATAGAAACCAGCAAAAGAAGAGGAGTTATTTGGGGGCAAGGAAATGACACCAAATCACAGAGAATCACTAGAAGACTAAGAGAAAAGCTTGGTCCAAGGTTTATGTCCAGTTCCATCAGAATAGCAGCCAGACAGAACGAGATGGAGAGAGCAGATTGTCTAATTGTTACAGACCCCCTTGCTTCCAAAAACTAAGCATTCTACATTCACCAGTGGGTTGCTGTTTGGTCAGGGATCAAGGCAGCCTGGGTTGTGGGGAGGCAACTGGGTCGACACCGAGGGTCTTGGGTTGCCGTGAAAGGGGACACCAAGGGCACATGCTCTCGTTACCTTCCATAGACATGGGCTCCAGGATCCCGAACTGTTTGAGGACTGCGATGAAGAGGATAATGACCACCGCCATGGCGCAAAGTTCCATCCCCTGGATCGCCATTGCCAGCCAGCGTCCCGCGATGGGCAGCACAGCTCTGGGGGCATGCGACTCGCACCCCCCAGGGCCAGCTTAGCTCCCTTGGGAACCAGAGTGATGAGGAGCCGGAGCAGTCTGTCTGCAGCAGAGCAGAGCAGGTCCTTCCTTCCCCCTGCAGGTTCACATCTTCCAGTCCTCCGGTTGGCAGGGGTGAGGATGGGCAAAAGCCTCCTTCAGGCTTGCCCCATTGGGATGGTGCAGGGCAGGGGGAATGTGAACAAGGAGGAGGAAGAGGAGGGATGGGGGAGAGGTAAGGTGGTGGGGGTGACGGCCGGCACCCAAGAGGGGCTTGTCGCTGCTTTGGATCATGAAGGAAAAAACCAAGCCTCTAAAAGTTTCAAAACTTGGAGGGCAAAACTTCCCCGGCAGCTGCTGCAGCAAGTTCCCAGCGTGATTCTGGCTGCTTCTTCTCAGAGGCAGAGAATGTCATTGTTGCGAAGTCTCCTGAGCTCGGCCAGTTAAGGAAGCAGGCACGTGCCCCGTCCAGCACAGGCGGCAGGGGTCAGCCAGAGTTTCTGAGGGGCATCCCCCACGCCCTGCATTGCACCGTTGATGGAGAGGAGAGCATTTCCAGGCTGCTGGCATCTCAGCTGTCTGCAATGCCATTGGCTGCAAGGGCAGCTATAAAATATCAGCCCCCACCCTGAGGAGGGAGGAGGAGGGCTGGGAGTCTCTCTCTCCGGGCTCATCTGGCAGGGAAGTCCAGGATGCAGGAGAGAAGAATCACCATGGCGACGAAGCTGTGGTCCAGCCTCATCTCCAAGGAGCAGGCTGATCAGCAGAAGCATTAGTGGTGTTTTTACACAAACTAGTGGTTTGTTTTGGACACTTTGCTGCTGCTTCTTTCTTTCAAACTCTCAGTGTTTGCAAGAGCAGAGAAGGAGGCAGTCCTGCTGGTAAGCAAACAGCTGGCACTCTCTGGCACTGCTATGTTACTTTGTGATATGTTAAGCTACAAGTCTTGTTTTTTATGCTGCTTTTTTGGCTGAAAAGTCCTCCAGAGTGGTGCACCAAAATAAAACTAAACAATGCAATACCATTTCCTTTCAAATGTTCCAGCACCTAAGAATTATGGGCCCATCAATACCTTGGCTTAATAGCTGTTCCACACTTTCTTATCTCTAAATCCAGAGATTTCCTATGCAATCAATGTAGTTCTCCTATTTAGATTTTCTAACATCGGGAGTCTTTGGATTCAGGAAAGAGAAAGTGTGGGACAGTAGTAGGTGGAGAATGCCACATGGCTAAGGGGGAATTAAAGGAGGCAAAAGGGGGCCACAATCCACATTAAACAATGGTATGGATGGGCCGTGAGTGACCCTGACCATGTGCCAAGAGCCTTTCCTTGAAGGGAACACTTTGGCTTCAGATTTAAGAGAAACAGGAGACTGGAAGGCAATATGTTTTTGAGCATGTGGAGAAAAAGTACTTTTCCTTCCTACCCCCCACCCTGCTCCCAAAAAGTATAAATACAAAGTACCTTTGAGTGCATGCAGACATCAGTGGACTGCAGTGGTATTCTGAGTGGCAGGGTGAATTGTACTACTTTAGGACACTGTTAATGCTCCCCCTTTATTGAAAAAGAAACCCCTGTAAGAACAGTCATTGCAGGAAGTTGCTTGATCTAGAAAATTTCTCCCCGATCAACAGAAGTCTAGTGTCCACATTAAGGGAAGGGACAGTACCACTCTAGTCTACCTTGGTCAGACCCCACCTGGAGTCCTGTGCCCAGTGCTGTATGCCACAGTTTAAGAAGGATGTTGACAAGCTAGAATGTGCGCAGAGGAGGACAACAAAGATGATCAAGAATCTGGAAGCCAAGCCTTATGGGGAACGGTGCGTGTTTAGCCTGCAGAAGAGAAGACTGAGAGGTGATGTGATGGCCATCTTCAAATATCTAAATTGCAGTCACATGGAAGTTGGAGCAAGCTTGTTTCCTTCTCCTCCAGAGGGTAGGGCCCAAGCCAATGGATTCAAATGATAAGGAATGAGATTCTGATTTAACATCAGGAAAAACTTTCAGACAGTAAGAGGCAGGGGCAAAACTAGGCTTTATTTCATCTGGGTCAAAGACCCAGTTTGTCACCTCCCCCCCCCCCGTGCATTTGCATACATACACACACAGGCTGTGAGCCTCAATGGTGCCATTCTGGAGGCTTCACCCGGGGCAAAAGACCGGGCTGGCCTTGCCCCCTCCGTGGCTACGGCACTGCCCTCGGGAGGCAGTGGACTCTCCTTCCTTGGAGGTTTACAAGCAGAGGATGGATGGCCATCTGTCACAGCCAGCTGAGATCCCTGCATTGCAGGGGGTCAGGAATGGGTGAACCTTGAAGTCCCTCCCAACTCTCCAGTTCTCCAATTCTGTGGTTTTATATGTGAGCATTTCACTCATAGTGAGGTCTTATTTTTAGATGGGGGCATGCATTAAAACAACACCTTCTACTGCTTCAGGATTCTACCACCTCACACAGTGCTGCAAGCCCAGAGCAGACCGCAATCAATTGATGCAGTGGAATAAAGAGACAGAAAAATAGACAGTGCCACCTCAAACAACAGGTGGGGGAGATTGCTTTGGAATGTTCCTCCAAGCAAAACTCTAGCAACTCCCTACAGACAGAGAATAAGTAATAAAGGTTCTAGCCTCACCTTGTGCTGGCTTTCTATTTGCAAGAAGTTTTGTTGATGTTTGTCCAGCGATTCTATCATCTCAGCATCCCATCACTGAACCCTGCGGCATGTGTAGACCCCTGCCTCATTTGCCCCTGTGGAAGTCTTTTGATTCAACATGGGTTTTCATGCACTGCTTTGTGGATCTTTCAGAATTCTCATTTCTTTTTGTTATTCTCCCCCTTTCTCTCGGTAAATTTTAGTGCAAAGAATACAGCTCCTCCTTCTGTTTGCTGAATCACATACATTTTACAGCAATGGTTCCGATGAACCATCTGAAAACTGCTGAAGGTCCTGGAGGATCACTTAATGATTTTTGTGCCTCTTCAGCATTTGTAATGCACTGTGCTAGAAGCTGTCTAATTTTTAATTGCTTCTTTTCTTTCCCATATAATTCAATTTGTAATATAATAAAATGCAATGTAAGAAATAAAAGAAGCAATAGAAATACAATTAATAATGAACACAAATCTTTAACATGATGGAAGTGCCATCTCCTGCCTTCAATCATAATTTTCAGAAATGCTATGGACTACATGAATGAAGCTCATGGACCAATGGTGGTCCGCAGACTAGTTGGTGAACCCCTGAGTTACACAGCAATCCTATACATCTACTCAGAAGTAAGTCCACTGAGTTCAATGGGATTTATTCTCAATTAGTGCATTAAAGGACTGCAACTTTAGTTGCTCAAAACTTGTGGAGGGTTGAACCTTGCCCCCCCCCCATTTCAAACATATTAAGATGTTATTTTTATTTTATTTTCAAATGAAAATAAGTGGCACAAACACCTCAGCAAAAATGCCAGATTGTACTTAAACATCAGTTTGACAGATCCACTCTCCCCACCCTCATTTAAGCATTCTGCCTTCACTCCTCACAATGAAAGGTGTAAAAAACTCAATTATTCATGCCAGGAAGAATAGGGAACTTTGATTTATGTCTCGTGGCTTAGAAGGTTTATGCCCCTTATCTATTTCTATGTTGCAGTGGTTTTTTAATTATTCATTTTAAGTGCTGAATGACTGAGTGGAAGGTAAGCTTGTTCCTAACCTCTCTGATGGGACGAATCACAACGTAGAAGAGAAATTTGCTGAACAGACACCATAAATCCAACTCATTTAACCCCCCCCACCAAAAATAAATAAAAGATTAAATTAAAAAATCCTTCCACAAAAGCAGGAATTGTGAAATCATGTGACAGGTAGTTCCACAGGATAGCATTACACCACAAAATAAAGTATTCATATCCTTTACATCTCATGCTGGCTGGGAAGGCAAGAGAGGAGAGGAGAGGGGCTATAGTTCAGAGCACCAGCTTCTCACAAAGAAGGTACAACCAACTCACCAGAATGATCGGGGAGATGGAGACAGAACAGACTTTGGGGAGCTGCTGTCAAGAAATACCAGACTAGACAGACCAACAGCCTGGCCTCACAGAAGGCAGCAGTTACTGAAGAAACTGTATGTTTACAAACCTCCAAAAGTATTTACACAAATACTCATATTGTTAAAGGGACTTTAAAAAATGTTTTGCAAATTTCCTTCTTTATAAATCATACACTTTACTATACTGCACTGTACAGTTTCTGCTTATTATGTGACTGTCCCAAAAAGGATTGGTCCAAGATAGACATTTGGCTGCCCAAAAGGTTGCAGTGCAGAATCCCAGGATCCTTTGCAACATCAGCAGAGGTCAATGCGCAAAACTCTTAGATTAGATCACATCCTGTTTTACTGGCAACTCTAAAAATGGTTCCACTCCAGCTCTCGAAAAACTAGGGCTAGCCTTCCCTATCCTGGTGCTCCCTAGACATGTTGGACTACGATGTGCATCAGCCCCAGCAAGCATGGCTGCATGATGCTGCAGCTGATGAAGTTGTAGTTCAAAAGACCTGGAGGGCGCAGGTTGAAAAATCTGGTTGTCAGGGGTTTAAGGCCGGGTTATTGGAAAGGCTCCCTTTCCCCATGTGAACCCACCCACTTCTTAAGATCATCACCAGAGGCCTTCTTACATCTTCTGACTATCCCTGAGGTTAGTTAGTTTGGGACAAAGTTGGGTGAAGGTCTTCTTAGTAATCAAGTTCAGGCTGCCCCCCCCCAATCCTGGGAACTGTAGTTTGCTAAGGGTGTTGGGAATTGTAGCTCTGCGAGGAGTAAACGACAGTTCTCGGGATTTTTGTGGGGTGTGTTTTAAATACATGGCATGCACTGAATTTTTAAACTTTTTGTTGCTTTATTGTTGATGTCAGCATCTTTGGAGTATTCTTAGGAAAAGTGGTGCGTGCATTTCAAAATTAATAAATACATGTCTTAGAAATCTTCCTTTTTTGTATTCACAGCTTTAGGGGCAAATACAAATATATTTTATTTACTACTGATTCCTTACAGGTTACATATATCCCACCTTTCTCCCACCACACAACCCAAGGTGGCAGGCCTGTGGTTCTCAGAAGGTAAGCCTTTTCTGAAGAATCACAGAATGGAAGAGTTGAAAGGGACCCTGAGGATCATCTAGTCCACCCCCCCTGCAATGCGGGAATGTGCAGCTGTCAAACCAACAACCTTGGCGTTATCAGACCACACTTGAACCAACGGAGCTAAGAGACCCCCTCCACTCCCTGCAGAGGTGCCAACTCCCTGGGGCCTGGGGGCCCGAGCACCCACAAAATTCCCCAAGAAGGGGCTGGGCACCCACAAATTTCAGTGCCAGGGCCATGCACGATGCACAGCACCCATGGTCGCGGGGCCAAGTTGGCACTCCTGCAAAATGGTAAAAACTTGCAATGAAATGCATGGAGAACGCAGGCTTAATAGGGGTAAAAATGCTTAATGAACTGACGGGAGGTTCACATATTACAGCTGAGATCTTAGATTTCATTTCAGGTTGCTTAAACTCTTGTTTTTAATCTGTGGTTTTAAAATATGGTTATTTAAATCACTTTGAGATGCTTTTGTGGAAAAAGCGACTAACAAGCATAATAAATAAATATTGTTTGTTTATTTATTTATTTCTGTTGATCTAAATGCTATTATTTGTTACAGTTTTAACTCAGAATGCCCAAGGAGGATTACAATAAAATGCATAGCAGAGGCAGTGTGGTATAATGGTTAGAGTGTTGGACTGGGACATGGGAGGTAAAGGTAAAGGGACCCCTGACCATTAGGTCCAGTCGTGGCCGACTCTGGGGTTGCGGCGCTCATCTCGCTTTATTGGCCCAGGGAGCCGGTGTACAGCTTCCGGGTCATGTAGCCAGCATGACTAAGCTGCTTCTGGCGAACCAGAGCAGCGCATGGAAACACCCTTTACCTTCCCACCAGAGTGGTCCCTATTTATCTACTTGCACTTTGATGTGCTTTCGAACTGCTAGGTGGGCAGGATCAGGGCCCGAGCAACGGGAGCTCACCCAGTCACAGGGATTCGAACCACTGCTGACCTTCTGATCGGCAAGCCCTAGGCTCTGTGGCATAATAACCCACAGTGCCACCTGGGAGAGCAGGGTTCAAATTCTCCACTCAGCCTTGAAGCTTGACCTTGGAGTCAGTCGCCATCTCTTAGCCTAACCTCCCTCGCAGGGTTGCTGTGAGGATGAAGTGGGAAGAAGGAGAACCACGTACACTGCCTTGAACTCCTTGGAAGATAAAGGTGCTACATAAATGTAGTAAATAAAATAAAAATAATTAAAAATAGCAATGATAGAATGAGCAAATACGGGTGGGGGGGAGCAAAAAGCAGCAGCCAGTTAAAATCATAATGAAATCACAAATTGAAGTGGAGAGCAGAGAGAAAAACGATGAAATCTACTCAGTGTGCCCAAAGTATGTTTAAATAAAAAAGACAGACACCTGCCAATAAGAGCTAGACTGGCCTCTCGCAAAAAGGAGTTTCAGAGCCTGGGGGCAGCACTTGGGAAGCCGTCCCCCCCTCTCAAGTTGCAACCAAGAGTATGTACATCTGATGTGGGCAGGACAGAGAGGAGAGTAGCCCAGAAGAGGGCCAAAGCTGGGCAGGCTTGTGTGGAAGAAGGTGGACTTGCCACTAATTTATGCTGCAATCCTAAGCACCATTGAGTTTGAGAAGACTTACTTCTAAGTAGACATGGTTGGGATGGCTGTAACTCTACAAACATGGGAAGTTGTCCATCAATTCATCTTTCCCAGCATTGCCAACACTGGCTGGCAGCAGCTCTCCAGGGTTTCAGGAGTTGCCAGGGATTGAGCCTGGAACCTTTTGTGTGTATGGGAGAAGCTGGAGGCTTCCAGACTGTCAGGGTTCAAGTTGTGCAATTAGTTGGCTGGGAGGTCTTTTTGCAATGTGGGGAAACACCCTGGAAATTGTGAGATAATACTTGCTTGATGCAACATCATCTAACCTCCATCACCAGCAGGAACTGATGACTCCTCCATGCACTTGCTCCATCCCACCCTGCCACCTGGAAGGGATGCTGATCACAACACCAACAGCACACAATTTGTTCCTCATCCTTCAGAGTGAAAAGCTGCTTCCTGAACCAGAATGTATTCTGATTTCCTTAATACACCAAAATAATTTCAGAGCGCTCCCATTTTTCGCACGTGCTGGGGCACTGCTACTGTTTTTAAAATCTCGTTCCTTCTTGCTTCTCCCATTTGTTTCTTTCCTCTTGAGAACTGCACTTTGGCTGGGAAAGGAGTGGCAGAAAAAGGCTTGACTAGTTTCTCCATAAACGCTGCTCTATAAACAAGACATTGATCCTTATTTCTCTCAATGTAAAATATTAAAGATGCTTAAATGGATAAAAGCTTTAGACCTGAATTCTTTCCAATATGTGGTGCATTAGGAGCCACCGGCCAGTCAGTTTAATGGATGGCACCTAATAGCTTGCTGGGTGACCAGCCTGCTAGACCCCCACCCACCACCCACCCTGCAAAAAAGCCCTCCTTGCTTGGATCAAAGCCCAACAGGAACCCACTGTAAGGTCCTTTGTTAATAATGAGTGACAGGCAGGGCTGGCTTCATTAGGAGGGAGCATGAGGTGGCCTCCTCAGACAGATGCTGTTGGGCAGTATGGAAGGATGTTGGCGTTTTGACAGATAATGGATACCAGGGTCCTAAAAGTCTATTAAAATCTGATTCCAGCAGGTTCTGCCTTGGCACGAACTGCCCATTTCTGGCAAGCTCTGCCCACAGCAGTGGCGTAGAATGGGGGGCTTTGGGGCCCTGGCCCTGGGCGTACTTTTTTGAGGCAGCGTGCCCCCATGACAGACTCCCTCACCAGAGTCTGAATCGGCCCCACATGGCCAGCCACAGAGGGTCAGCCTTGGCCAAGGACCACAGCGGGCTCTCTCTGTGCCCCCTCAGTATGCCTTAGCATGTTCTTCTTTGGCTGCCCTTTAAAATTTCCCAAGACTCCCTGCCTGATATTGCCCAGATTTTAAGATGGAATTTCACCATGCTCATAGTTTTTATTGTAATTTTTGGTAACAGAAATTTTATCTGGAAAATGGCAGCTCCAGTTGCTAGCACAATGAAGCGGATACAATAAACTGTTATCAAATCCATTTAGCACAGCACAGCACAGCAAATACCGTATTTTTCACTCTATAACACGCACCCGACCATAACACGCACATAGTTTTTAGAGGAGGAAAATCCATAGGCACGCCACCCGTAGGCATTTCCTCCATAACACGCACAGACATTTCCCCTTACTTTCTAGGAGGAAAAAAGTGAGTGTTATGGTGCAAAAAATACGGTACTTCTTCACACTGAGCATAGCTAATGTAACAATGGTCACCAACTTGGATGGCTTTAAAAAGGGATGAAACAGATTAATGGAGGCTAAGGCTGTCAATGCCCACCAACAATGAGGGCTATGTATGATCTTGAGTGTTCGAAGTATTATGCCTGTGTATACAGAATCACAGGAGGAGAGTGTGAGTGTAGTTGCTTGTGGGCTTCCCATTGAGGGAAATGGTTGGCCACTGTGAGATCAGAATCCTGGCAGGCTCTTCTTCTAGGACCCAGGTTCAGTCTGTGGCTGTCATGGTCCAGTTTACGGGCAGTCGAAGTCCTGGCAGAGGACGTCAGGACCAGGGGCAAGGCGGCGGGGTGGGAGAAGTAATGGGAGTCCAGAAGCCAGGAGCCCAGAAGCCAAGGGTCCAAGGGTCAGGAAACCAGGAGTCAAGGGTCCGAGGATCATGAAGCAAGGAGTCAAGAAACCAAACACAGCAAGGCAGGAAGCATGTTGCTGTGGCAAAGAGCCAAAGGGAAATGCTGACCTTATATCCCTTCCTGGATCTTGCCACCAGGTGCTGTGAGTTACCAAGCAGCCTCACCTGTGCGGCCACACCTTGCCTCTTCAGAACAAACTTAGGAAAGCCCCAGTCCTGCGAAGCCCTACCGGTCACAGGGCCTGGCTCCTGCATGCATTCCTGACAGTGGCATCTCCAGGTTGGGCCCAGAATGCACCCTGTTTGAAACTCTGGCAGCCAGCGTGGACATTGCTGAATTATGTAGAGAAGCTTAGTGATCATTTCTGGCCTGGGAAATCTGTGAGCAGAGACGACAGTGGGGTGAGCGCACACCTTGCAGGTGAGGATGTCCCTGCTGCTGCGGAGAATTCATCCTGCTCTCTGTCTCTCTCCAGGTCCTGTTGTCAAGACATCCACCCACAAACCCTTCACCTACAACAACAGACTCCACAACAAGGGAAAGGTGAGATGGAAATGAAGACTGGAGCCTCTAGCCCAAGATAAGCAATATGAAGGAGGTGGCTGGTTTTGCTGAGCTATGGTCTCTGTTCCATTAGAAAGGAAGTGGGGAGAGGGAGAGAGAGAGGGAGAGAGCCATTGAGAAATGGATGTGCTTGCCTTCATTTCTCTTCCCTCAACGTCACATCTCCGCCCCGCTCCCCCCGGGTGCTGAACGATGCTTTACTTCACCACAGTTGCTGGCAAATGCACAACGTTGTGGCCACAGGTCAGACTGGCACGCAGCTCAAGCAGCCCACAGGGCAGCAGGCGGCGGCCAACGACCCACCAGGAATCTCATTTTGTTTGCTCATCTCAGCTCATTCATTCAGGTCATTTGCAGAAGACATGCTTATTGCGTATCCATCCTGATAGGCACAAAGCTCACTGGGAGACGAGACAATGTCAGCTATGTATTGAGCATTCATTTTGATTGGTTTGCAGGGAAGATAGATGGAGTTGCACCAAACTTCCCAGGGCATATTCTTGTCACTTCCCCTGTTGTAAAAAAAACCAGGGGTTTTTTTTTAGGTGGGGGAGAAGTGAGTTTGTTTTGGGGTTTTTTAATAAATATTTATTAAAGTTTTCACAGTATTACATAATGAAAAAGAAAAAAGAAAAAAAGAAGTGAGTTTGTTGTGTAAAAATGTCAGATCAGCTTTAATTAAAAAACCTGAATATGTGAATTCCACCGGGAAATAGTGACAGTGTGGGAGCTCTCATGCAGTCAGATTTTAACTGTTTCCCGCCTATGGCCAGGACAATATAGATGGACAGGGGATAAGGGGCCCTTCCAGAGGTCTTTTTCATTCGCCACTCATGATGATTCGCATTCATGGTTACCAGAGCAGCTACAGGTGGTCCTGCTTTCAATACTCTGGGGTGGACTTGTTTCCCAAAAAGCTTCCTGATGAAGCCCTGTCACTTTTCATGCCACAAATGCTTGGTGTACTTTTTGTCGTGTTTTTGCTGTGTAGGCGAGCCCTTCCAGAAGGCAAGAAATGTGGTAACATTCAGAAAGCATAACAGAACAACTAATAAAGCAGAATTATGAGTGGATAGTTCAGTATAAATCTACCATTATTGTACTATTACAGCGTCAATCGCATCCATGGAAAAAACACCCCAGTCTATAGAGGCCGGACCTAATTCTCAGTGCAAAAGGCTGGAAGATTTCCCTAAGGGATCCACAAGGCAGAAATGATCCTGGACACACACACACACAAACACACACACCACCCGTGAGCTAGCCCACTTCCAGCACAGCTCATAGGAAAGGGAAGCTATAAAATGGGGCTACATGATACAATATCACACAAAAAAATTACTGATTGTTTACCACTTTGTGAGGCAATTGTCCTAAAAACAGTATAGAACTTTGACAATCAATCAATCAAACAAACAAACAAACAAACAAACAAACAAACAAACAAACAAACTACAATGTTATTCAAATTAGGAACCAATCAATTTTCAGAACTGCCAAACATCAAAGGTTATTAAAATTGTAAAGTTCTCCAACTAATTTATATATATTTTAAATAGCCTTGGCACTTGGCACTGTTTTCACTCCAAGAAGTAGTTAATATCTTTCTTACTCCTAGTACAGCTGCCTTTTCTTTGAAAATTCTGAAATGAAGCGGGTGGCGCTGTGGGTTAAACCACAGAGCCTAGGGCTTGCTGATCAGAAGGTCGGCAGTGGTTTGAATCCCCATGACGGAGTGAGCTCCCGTTGCTCAGTCCCTGCTCCTGCCAACCTAGCAGTTCGAAAGCACGTCAAAGTGCAATAGATAAATAGGTACCACTCCAGCGGGAAGGTAAACGGCGTTTCCCTGCGCTGCTCTGGTTCGCCAGAAGCAGCTTAGTCATGCTGGCCACATGACCCAGAAACTGTACGCCGGCTCCCTTGGCCAATAAAGCGAGATGAGCGCCACAACCCCAGAGTCAGCCACAACTGGACCTAATGGTCAGGGGTCCCTTTACCTTTATCTCTCCTTCAGTGAACTACATGAAGGGCAACAGAAAATATTGTGTACAATTACTTCAACTTGGCGTGGTCCACAAACACAAAGGTGGTAATCTCTTAACCGATCTAAGAATTTACAGCTAGATATTATGTGGGTGTATTTAGAAATATAAGCTGAGTAAATTCATATCAGACAGGGTGGGGGAAAGTTAGTTCTCTCAGATAGACAACCCTTTTGTGGTTGGGTTTAACTTTAATATACCACACTGAGGACTTAGGGTTGTAGCCACAGTTAGTCCTACTCAGAATAGACCTACTGAAGTTAATGGACCTGACGAGGTTATAGATACATTAATTTTAGTTGGTCTACTATGAGTATAATGTCATTAGCTACAAACTGTAGAATTCTTTCTAGTATTTATTACTTTTTGCACTAAATATGTAACAGCAAAACACAAAGAAACCCTGGTCAACTATAGAGGCACTTACACAAGCCATATTTGTGTGAACAGAAAATCACAGTACAAAAAGACTTGACATTTGACATTATTCATTTTAGGAAAAGGCCACACCCCAGGAAACAGCTCCGACTAGCTGACGAAACCAGGTGAGGGTAGCTGATGGGTCTCAAACCCTCAGTGAGTTAGGGACTTGCCCTGCATGCGAAGACAGGCCCGGCGGCTAGAGCAGACAGAACCAAGAGTGGGTCCAATGGTCAAGAAGGCAGTTTTTGCACCTGGTGTAGAGGGAAGTGAGAGGCAGGTGGGGCTCGTCCACCTAGGAAGGAAGTCCATCTAGGAGAAGGAAAACTCTGATTCTCTATTCCTAAGAAAGGCTTCAGGAGTAAACACTGAAGAAAAAACTCTATCCACTGCCTTGTGGGACATCTTTGGAAGAAGAAAACCCTACACCAATCCAGAGTGGAGTCCCTAAGATGGTTGGATGGCTGTATGCTTCCTTCCGGCACCTCCTGCAGCCAAACTGGTGCCAAACGTACCGGTACTTCTCTGCATTCCTTTGGACCACATCAGTGAGGCTGAGATGGGGGTCTTGTTGTCTGTACAGCCCAGGACCTCCATATACACTGCCTAAGCCTGTGCCCCAAAAAGGTCACTTCCATGCTGCTAATGCAGCAAAAACCATGCAGGAGACACCAGTTAAGAGCTACCAGTCTCTGAAGCCACACCCAGCGCTGTGATTCTCCCACAGTTTGACTTCACCCTCAGAGGCACACTCCATTGTGTCTCGAGACAGGATGGCAAAGGAGCAGACCCCCGAGTACATTAGTATAAGTGAGTTGTGCCAAGCAACATTAAATGTGTCAGGATTTTCTTGCCTCTTTAATGCCCCAACCCTGCCATGCTCTGATCAGAAATTTAAGCAACTCCTTAGAGTTAATACAATTCTTCATGGATTCAAATTCCACTTTGGTCACTTTGGCAAAAATTACATCATGGATCTTATAGTAAGGAAGACATTTCAGGCAAGACTGAGCAAGGATGGAGGATCCAGGCTGTCAGTGTTTTGCAGGAGGAATTCAAACAAATAATAGAACTTTAGGGTTACACAATTAAAATAAGGCACTCTGACGTTTTGGCACAAAAAAGAAACCGGCAAAGAGGAGCATGTTAATTCCACCCCCCCCCAGGTCTGCTCTTCACCTGATGCGCAGTACCTGGTTGTTTCCCTGCACCTGCAACCCCCCAAACTCCTTTTCAACGAAGCTGTCATCTGTCACATGTGCAATGGCTGTGTCAAATGTGCACACCTCGGCTTAGGTTTTTAAACTGATTGGAAGCTGGTCGGAGGGGAAACACATCAAACGTATTTCTCAAGAAACTCTAGGATACATATGGATTGTGGCTTATCATGTCAGCTTCAAGCACCGGTGGCGGTAAGTGCACAGTGTACACAGAGTGTGCACAGCCCTTCTCTCCCTGGTCCTCTGCTGGGTCATTGTTTGCAGCTGGGTCTTATCCCTCCTCTGAAGTAGACCCCTGAGGAGAGAGCTGTCTGGCAGCTCTTTCTGTACCTCTGAATGTCTTGTCAGGTCTACAGCTGCCTTGACTCCTGAGACCCAGAGGTGGTGGTGGAGAATTGGACATGGCTCAGGAAGCGGGGCAGGGTTCACTGCAGGGACTGCCAGCCTCTTCTTCTGAGGAGGTCCTGACAGTACCTCAGATTCCCAAGTGTTTGGAGCAGAAGGGGAAAGAATTGTGGGATTTCCCCATTAGCCCAGAGAGTCCCTGGAATTCTGCTCCCACCACCACCACTAGCCCTCATGCTTGATTCCATTAGGAGCTGAGATGGCCTGTCTACTGTGCTGCCTGTGTCCCAGACCTACACAGTCAACAGACACAGAGGATCATGGTCAGTAATATCCCAAACCTCTTACACTGGGAAGCCCAGAAAAGCTTTGAGCAACCTGCCCTTCACTGCCTTCTGAGAACAGCTGCAGAGATAAGTGAGGGTGGTGAACTGATAACTACAGAGCAGTGATGGTTGAGCCAGGGTGACCTGTGTACAGCTCCGTTAATTAGCTGAACCCACTCCAAAAACTTCTCACTCCATGCAGCCCTGCCTGTCCTTCACCATTTCACCTTCCAGAGCAGCTTGAAATGCCGGCAGGACCCCCGGCCGATGCACTTCTTCAAATCCCAGTTCCCGCATTATAAAAAAGTAATCCCAGTAAGAGACCTTCAGTTGAGTGGTCCCCACCTTCCTGCTATGGTAACCTCAGGCCCAGAGGCTGAATGTGGCCCTCCAGGGCTCTCTTTGTGGCCCATGAGGCTCCCCACAGGCCAGTGATGGGAGCCCTGTGGCCCTCTGGGTGTTACTTGACTCCAACGCCCACCAGCTGAGGGCAATGGTCAAGGACAATGGGAGTTATAGTTCAGCAACACCTGGAGGTCCACCGATCCCTCACCCTACCCCACCCCTGGCTTATATCACCTGCATAAGCTACACCTTTCACTGCTCTGTGCTCTTCTTGAGTGCTTTTCCCTCGCTGAAGTGTGATTATGTCAATTCTTGCTTGGAGGAAAGATGAAGAGGGATGTGCTGGAGCATGTTGGGTCAGGCCAGTGGCCCACGACTGGATGCCTGTGGGAAACTCACAAACCACCACTCATCCCACAATTTTCAGTGCAGTTCCCTTTTACTTTCCTAATCACAAGAAGTCAGATTATTTTGAAAAGCAGACTTTTTGTGCTAGGCCAGGGTAACAGTCACTTCAATCCACTTTAGTTGCACAAAAATGATATTAAAAATCTTTCCCATGAAACAGTGATGGTCTGGAGGCTTCCTTAGAGCTGAACGTATGTTAAATAAGCACACTTTTAACCCTCTCGCACCAGCAGACTGGTGACTCGTTCAAACTGAGGAAGATACTTCAGGTAAGTGGAGAGGGGCCACTGTGCTAGGGATGCAGCCAGCAGGAAACCCCCAGATGGAGAGAGAAGGACTTTCAGTCATCTGTCATATAATTTGAGCGCCCCCAGACCAGCAGTCAATGAACTACAAACACACATCAGGGCATCTTCACCGCTATATCACTTAGTGCGATGCTTAACAATGAGTAGAAGAGGAAAGCAATGAACAATGCAGTAAAACACATAAAGGAACCTCATCTCCTGGCCAGTGGCCAAGGCAGTGCGCTCCTCCAGGTGATCTGTTTACTCAGCATTTGTCCTGATCTGCTTGCACAAAGCTTATCTGTGTCTTCACTGAGCATTCATGCTCATTTGCTTGCAAGGTGTTTACATATCTTCTCATTAATCATTATCCCATGCTCTTCCAAACATTTTCTCATCACTTTCCTAACCACATAAGTCTGGGTTTTTTAAAAGTGAAAAAGTAGATTTGTTCTGCTAGGGCAACAGGGTGATTTAATTGCTTTAATTGCACAAACTTCCATTTCCAGTATGAGCTTGACTCTCTCTCGCAAAATACGGACATGCCGGAAGTACCTTGAGAAAGAGGCTGGGCCAAGAGTTAATTGCACCCAGACTGCATTTGGGGATGAGGGTTATTCTTAGGGGGAAAATCAGCCTGGCCTGCTCCTGTGCCTTTGGTAGCCACTTAATCTGCAGAAATAAGCAGCTGAAGCTTTTCATAGCCTGCAGATGATGATGGGTATCACATGTCAATTGCTGCAGAATGAACTGTGGCTGTGTACACATTACTCACTTAAAGTGCTGCAAGGTTGGTTCCAGCCCCCACTGCATTTCAAGTTGAATTTGCCACCCACCATACACAAGCACAGGTCGAATGCTGTACACCAGTGGTTTTCAAGCAGTCTGCCGTGGCACTTTGGGGTGAATGATGGTCAGGGGTGCCATGGGCAACACAGAGGGCCTCTGTCCCTCTTTCTTTCCTTCCCTCCCTCCTCTGATGCCCTCTCATGTCTCTGCCTCCCAAAGACTTGCACAGCTTCTTGTTTCAGCAGCCCTGCTGCTGCCACTGTTGCCTCCCAAGGTAAGGTCTCACATTCACCTTTGCCCAGTCTCCGTTGGGCAACTAAGACAGGGGGCATCCTCTGCCCAGGCACCTCTCTTTGGGGAGGGGGGCAGCTCGGAGACCAGGGGCAGCAGCAACGAACCCTTAGAGTTTAGTATCCAATTCTGAATCTTTCAGCTTTAAAAGAGCAACCAGAAACGTATTCTAGGGATAAAAGCTTATGGAGGCCAGAATTAAGCTTCCATGTTGTGGACTAGAAAATCTGGTCTAATGCAAGATGTCAGCAGGAAAGTATATAGGAGCAAACGAAACTGCCTTGTGCACTATCAGACCATTGGTTCATCAGCATTGTCTACATTCACTGGCAGCTCCAGGGTTTCAGGCAAGGGTCATTCCCAGCCTGAATCTGAGGTTTTTTCAAAAAGCTTGAGGTTCTCACTGCCTCTGTTGTTCACTATCAGGTCTTCATTGCCTCTGCAACTGCAGTTCCATTTCCTGGCCCATACCCTCCAAGGGTCCTGATTGAAGCCACCCTGGCTGCTGACCCTAATCCTGGATGTCCCACTTTGGTGTGCTCTGGCCATGCCAGAGTGTGGGACCAAAAAATGGAAGGAAAACCTACCTTGCCCCCATGCGTCGCTGCTCTTCTTCCTCCTTCTGTCCCAGCTTCTGGAAACAAGTCTACAGTGCTAGAAGAGGAAGAGGAGGAGGCAGCAGCAGCAGCAGGGGAAGGTAGGAGTGGGGAGGGTGAGCAGCGTGAGCAAAGAAGAGCAGGCCTGGGGGGGGGGCAGGCAGGAGCTGGGGTGTGCGGGGAGCAACCAGATCAGGCAGGCATGTGAGCAAAGCAGCACAGAACTGGGGCGTGTGGGGAGCGTCCAGACTGGGTGGGCTGGTGATCAAATGAGCGAGGAGCTGGGGTGTTCAGAAAGTGCCCCAAAGGGGCAGGTGGGCAGGCAAGGAAGCAAGGAGCTGGGGCATGCAGGGAACACTCAGATTGGGTGGGCAGGATGGGAAGGGTCTCCTGCTTTCCCTTCTGGGAATGTTGGAGCATATGCTAGCCATGGGGATGGGCTGCAGAATCCAAAATCTTGGGAGAAACTCCAGGGAAGGACTGCTTGTTGCATCTGCTCCTAAGGCATGAGTTCCTGAATAGCATGTTCCAGGGAGCACACTGGAAGGCCATGAAATGATCTCTAGCAAGCTACAAGAAATGAATCAGTGAAATACGCAATTAGAGGGTTGGGGAAGACCAAGATACATCCCCAGAGGCGAGTTCCTGTGTGATTCACTTTCCAGCCTTGCATCTTCCCTGCCAGCTGCTGCCCAAGTGAGCTAATTGTGTGGCATTTCTGCATTAGTCCATAGGCGCTTTCTGCTGTAAGAAGCAGTCTTGGGGCTTATCCACACTTAGCTCTTGCCCTGCTCTTTCCAGGCACAGGTCCACATTTAAAAGCACCGTGTCCTAGGGTTGTTGTTTTCTTTTTGCCCGCAGATTGTTGTTTGTTCCGACCGAGTGCTAAAGAGTGGGTTTTCATGGCAAAGCTCCAGGGCAAAAAAAAGGCATTCAGACATGGAGGTTTAAAGCTCAGACAACAACCCTAGGGCACTGAGCTTTTAAGTGTGGACCTGTGCCTGGAAAGAGCAGAGGAAAGGTAAGCTAAGTGTGGAGAATCCCTGAGATGAGGCTGCCTGTTGTGCCCCTGGATGACTCATTGTACAGGTTTTACTTCCTTTCAGTTAAGGAGGTACAGCATGTGCTCACATCAGGCCTATGCACAAAAGTGCAGGTTATTCTTACTCTTATATAATATCAAGAGGGGTTCTTTGGGTGGGGGTGAGGGGCACAATTCCAACTTTAACCCAGAAAAAGTGTCCCTTGGCTCTCAGATATCTGGGAAGCTCTGTCCTAAAGAGATGACATGGCTTGTGTTTTAAAGGACTGGAAGTATTTTATCTCAGCCTTCCTCCTAGTGTCTCTTTGGCCTCAAATCACCAGAAGAAGTTGCTGAAAGGTAGAAAAGATGTCCACAGTCGCAGCAGCAACCCAAGACACTGTGATTTCCAGAAAACCCACTGCACCACCTATTCCTCCTCACCCACCAATCCCTTACAAAAGTTGCTTAACGCAATTTGGTAGCAAGTTGCATGTTCAAGTGAAATTGGAGAAAGGTTTATTTCAGCCCTGTGGCATCTGATGTGCAGAGTCAGGGCCCTGGGCAGGATTCATCGGAGGTGGGGTGGCTAATGCAGTCAGAGAAAAAGACTGGAGTGGGCAGTCACAGTGTGCAGGGCTGGTTGTGGTGGGGGCAGGAGCGAGGAGCAGGAGGAGTGATGGATAATGGAGCCAGTGAAGGATGGGCAGGGCGTTTCGGAGCAGAGAGGGAAGTCAGCTGGCTTTTTAAAGTTTGCGTTTCTACACAATTAGCGCCATGAATTATTAAAGGACCAGAAAGGAAAGAGGCTGTTTTTAATAAAGCATGAGTAAGCAGGTATTATTCCACTGTGGGAAGAGAAATCGAAGGCAATCAATCAGCCCCTCATGTCTGTGCCAGTTTAATGGGCCCAGATGTTTACTTGAGTTTACGGTTGTGTGTTTAGCTGTGTCCCTGGGACCAGGCCAAGCGTGTACTTAACACGGGCGTTCAATAAACAGCACGGGCCAAATTGGGGTTTCGGAATGGGGTAGCAGTGCAAGCAGCTTTGAATCTTCTACCACCACTTCCAGGCAATAGCAACCTTATTAAGAGTGTGCAGTTTTGTCCCCCTCAAAAAAGCTCCCCAACCTCCAAAAGTTGCCCACGGAAGAACCTTCTGGTTCTCCTTGAATTTCACTTATTTCAGCAGCTCCTTGAATTACCGCAAGAGACTGTGGTGTCAGAGGCTGAAAATCCAGAATGTGGTCCCCTTTGTGCCCCCTAGTTAGCATGGAGCACATGGGATGGGGAAGTTCTCCTCCGCAAGGCCCACTGAGAAGGAGTGGTGAATGCACATGAGCTCAACCCCACTGAGTCAGAGGTCAGTCCGCCTCTCACTGCACCAGTCTTAACAGCATTCAAAATCCTCTGTCCTGCCTCACCACGCCTGACAAGGCTCATTGTGGTCTTGTCCCCACTTCTGCTTGCTGCTTGCTCTGATTGAGCACCAAAGAGCATTTCCGCCCAGGGGCAGTGGGACAAGATGAAGAATTCATAAGACCTCAGTCTGCCCTCCATTCTTACTGCTCTTCATTTCATTGACTGAACCCTTCCACCGGTTGAACTCTGGAACTCGCTCCCAGAGGAGGCAGAGATGGCCACCAACTTGGATGAATTTAAAAGAGGACTGGGGTAATCAATGGGGGAGAGGGCTATCAATGGCCACTAGCCACGATGCGTATGCCTCCACAGTCAGAGGCAGTGATGTTTCTGAATACCAGTTGCTGGAAGCCACAGGAGAGATTCCTGCTTGTGGATTTCCCAAAGGCATCTTGTTGGCCACAGTGAGAATTCCCGGCACCCTTAACAAACTATGGTCCCCATGATTATTTGGTGTGTGCACTTTGAGTGGTGCATATGCAACCCATGTCAGCCAGAAACCAGAGTTACTCAAGGACAGAAGCACATAACCCAAAAGCTGGCAACCATGCCCAAGGAGGGAGATGGAGAAGCCCTGGCCACAGACTTATGTTTCAGCCCCATTTGCTGAATAGGAGATTATTGGGGGATGGAGGCCATGTGGTGGTCTCCAGGATCAGCCCCTGCAGAAAGTGGAATACAACTCAGAATTATTTTATGCTGCCTCTGCTTTCATGTACATACCATGCAAAATGAAAATGTGTGTACGTTGTTTATTAGGGACCCTAAATGGCTACGTTGAGAAACCAGTGGTAAGGAACTTTCCAACTGCATCGCTCCATACTTTAAAGCACTGTGTCTGAGCGCTTTTATCATTTATTTTTTGCCCTGGCACTTTCCCTGTGAAAACCCGCTCTTTAATGCTGAATCAGAACAAACAGCAATTCAGGTTTCCCACAGATTCCCATTTGCTCCAATTCAGTGGTAAAGATTTTCATGGGGAAAGTACTGGGGGGGGGAGCACTCTCACATGGCACTTCAAAGTACAGACCTGTATAATGCAGCACAAAAGGAAATCTGGATGTGCACTTTATGTAAACTCAAGATTGTGATGCAGCTCTACAAATCCTCTAATAGGGGCTGCAAGATGACAGCCTTACATTTTTATGCATATAGGAAGATATCCCCCCTAGTCGTAAGACAGCTTATAAGGCTTTCCCAGAATTTAAACCCATCTCCAAATGTAGTAGATGTGGGAAGGGAGTTTGGTTCTGAAACTGCATTGATTTTGCTTTGCAAGCAGCCTGTGCTGGGAACTGGATGTTTGAAAAGTCTTTCCCCCAGCCCCTGTTTGTCAGGTTTGCTCTCTCTCGCTTCTCCATTTCTAAAGCAAGGAAAGACTTCTAGAGCCACAGAACCAAGATGGCCATTGCAGCCACCAAATTGAAAAAAGTGTTGGCGTTTGAAGAACAAATGGCAAGAAGCAGAACTGGGATGCATCAGGCTGGGAGGAAAACACTGTCTGATAAATGTGGGCATTATTTTTGTCTGATTACTTCACACCTTTGCAGGAAATGTGGGGTGCTCCATCTCTTTCTGTGGAGCTGATGCCATTTGTGTTTGCTTGACGGGAGGTAAGTTTAGGTACTGCAAAGTTGCACGTGAGGACCTTTGATCAACTGTCCAAGGAGTTCTCATTCTTGCTATTTATCTATTTGTTTTATTGTTGTTAGCCGCCCTTCGGCTGGGGAGGGCGGGATATAAATAAAATTATTATTATTATTATTATTATTATTATTATTACGACTGCTCTGCCTACTCTGGTTCCTGGCCCTCAGCTTGACTTTGGCCAGCCTCTGGCTCTTTTACCCACACAGCTTATGAAAAACCCCCAACTCTTCTGCAACTGAGACCTGTCCTAGTGTGGAGCCAGGCCTTAGGAGTGTCAGGGAATTAAAACTGAGAAATATCACAAAATACAGGTAACTCCTCTTTTATGTGGCGGTTGTGTTCCGAGGCACCAGGCACATCAGAGGGACATGCATAAGCCCATCGCGCCCCCTGCTGGTGCTGAAAAGGGCACATACATCAGCGGCCACGCATGTGCCAAACTTGCACACATGAGGAGCTGTTTCACTTGCAGATGCCAGAGTTTGAACCTGGGGTCCTTTGTATGCAAATCATGTGCTCTGCCATTGAGTTTTGGCCCTTCACAATCCTAGGGAATTTTAGGCTACACTCCTAAAAACATTTACCTGGCTGTGAGCATCACTAAATTTCAACGGGCTTACCCCTAAGTAGACATGCATATAACTGTAACAATAAAGGCACTTACAAACAACCTATTTATTGAGCATTTGTCCTGATTTTTTTGTGGTGAGAACAGACCATGTTGTCAAGGCAAGTGTTATCCCACATTTCCCCATCACTTTCCTTGCTGCAAAAGTCTGAACTTTTGGGCAAGTGGTTTGTTGCTCAATACCTCCCAATCCACTTTAACTGTACAATATGAATTTATGCTGAATAGAGCACCAGTCTAGAAACAACCTATATTAGCAAGCTAAAGATGCGTCCACATCACCCCTCTCCCTAAAGAACCATAGTTAGATAATTCATGGCACCTACTACCAAGCTACAGTTCTCAGGATTGTTTTGCAGGAAGTCACAACAATTAAACTGGTATATACGTGACATAAATATGTAGTATAGATATCTAAAAGTTTAACTGATGGTTTCCTGATTCAATCTATGACAATGCTCCCCAATCATATGTAATGCTGGTATGACAGTCCCAGAGGTCTCTTAGCTCTTAGCCACATCATTAATGGGACAGGGCAAAGAGCAGGGGGAATAGTTTCATTGCAGGGGGAAATGAATTGCTGTAGGCAATGGCTTTGATGTGGAATAGTGTTTATGGGTTTTTTTTAATACCTTCAGAGAAGGCTTTCTGCCGCTCTCATTACACGAGAACTCAAGGATATCCAATGAAGCTGAAGGTTGGAAGATTCAGGACAGAGAAAAGGAAGCATTTATTCACACGTAGCTCATAGTTACTCCTTCATGGATCACTGCCTTGTCGTGGCTTGAATAACTCCAAGAAGCTCTGAGCTATGCCATGCAGGGCCACCCAAGACGGACAGGTCATAACCAAGAGTTTAGACTAAATGTGATCCACCTGGAGAAGGAACTGGCAAACCACTCCAGTATTTTGCCAAGAAAACTCCATGGACATAAAAAAGGAGAAGCTTTGAGAAGAAAGTGAGAGTTTCCAAGGCATGCTCTGGTTCATGGGGTCACGGAGAGTCGAACACGACCAAGACAACTAAGCAACAACAAAGCTCATAGTTAAAATATGGAATTTGCTCCCACAAGATGTAGCGATGCCACCAACATGGACTGCTTTAAAAGAGGGTTAGAAAAATTCATAGACAATAAGTATCTCAATGGCTTCTAACTGTGATTGCTCTGTTGTGCCTCCACAGTTGGAGGAGGCAAGCTTCTGAATGCCAGTTGTTGGGAATTGCAGGAGGGGAGAGTCTTCCCCTTGCGCTCAAGTCCTGCCTGTGGGTTTGCCAGAGGCATCTGGCTGGCCACTCTGACAGCCGGATGTTGGACCAGAAGGCCCTACTTTGGTCTCATCCGGCCGCAGCTCTTAAGCTAATAAAAATGCTGACATACTTGAAACACCTACGCAATGCGTAATGGTTCCACTGGCTACAACTACCCGACAATTGTTCTGGTACCAGGCTGCAAGTGTTTGATTTGCCCAGTGATTATGTGGCCTCCATTCTGCTTCGCTTTCTGTTGCCTCTCAACCTTACTTTTGCCTGAAGCATAATATGTTGCTTTCTTCTATTGTATGGTGTATTTTGATGGGACACTCACTAGAATCCACTGGATGTGGGGTGGTCTAGTTTTTGGGTTGTTTTTTTTTTTAGTTAACACAAATAAATAAAATACAATGGCATAAACCAGTGAAAGGTATGAAAAACTGCTATCAAGAGGAGCAAATCCATTGTTAAGCAAGGTTGCTAAGTAACAATGGCACGTCTTCCATTGTGGTGTTTCCTCCTGCTGGATAACTTGCCCAAGATCTTTGGTAAGAGTCTATCTTTAGAGTGTAGTTGTTAGAGTGTGGGGTGGAAAGAGACAGGATTTGAGGGGGAGTAACTGCATTAGAGAGTTATTGTGTTAGAAAGAGAGTTATAGCATTACTTAGAGAGTCAATTTATTAGCTAGAGAGTTGTAGCATTAGTTAGTCAGGGAGGAAAAGTGATACAGAAAACCATCACATCTTTTAAAACGCAAGTAGGATTTCTTAGCAGTTTCTGCATTCTGGTTTTATCACTACCCATGAAGATTCAGAATCACGAGGGTCCCTCTCTCCCCGGTCATGGCTGGATTATTTTCAATACATTATCACTGGGGCTGTTGCCAAGGCTTCAAGTGATATGGCCTGCCTTTTCATTTAGGAACTTTTTCAGAACAAGGCCCTTTTTAGGCACCAGGAGAAAACATTCCTCTTCTCCCAGGCCTTGGGCTGATTTTAAACATGGGGAGGTCAGTACTGTTTTGTTTCCTGGAGTTTGCCCACTTCCTCACTTTCTTGCTTGTTTGTGCTTTGCTGGTCAACAGCAGCCATTTTCAGGTAGAAACCAGGCAGGCAGGCAGGGAGGGAGATCAGACAATTCAGAGAGCAGGAGAGATTGGACAAATAAGTGTTTTCTGGTCTCTCTTTTGTTGGTTGGCTGCAAACATTTCAGGAAGAAGCCATGGAGGAAAGCAAAGAAAGATTGGCTAAATCCGAGATTAGAAATGTTCCCATAGGAATCAATGAAAATTGTGGATTCGTTATGTGAATGCTCACCAATGAACAATTTCCAATTTCCAAACAATTGTGTTTGGTAAGCAGGTAAAGATGAAGGTAAAGGAACCCCGGACAGCTAAGTCCAGTCAAAGGTGACAATGGGGTGTGTTGCTCATCTCTGCTTTCAGGCTGAGGGAGTCAGTTTTTTCCACAGACAGCTTTCCAGCTCATATGACCAGCATGACTAAACCACTTTTGTTGCAACAGGACACCATGACGAGTGCCAGAGCACATGGAAACACTGTTTACCTTCCCACCACAGTGGTACCTATTTATCTACTCTTGCTGGTGTGCTTTCGAACTGCTAGGTTGGCAGGAACTCACTCTGTTGCACGGATTTGAAACGCCAACCTACCAATCAGCAAGCCCAAGACGCTCAGTGGTTTAGACCACAGCGCCACCCACTCCCCTGGTAAGCAGGACCTGTGTGTTACTATAAGCTGCCCTGTGATTCTTGGATGAAGGGTTGTATTAATAAATAATAATAAGCTTTGGAGAGTCTTATGGTGTTGTCCATGGGTCCTACTCCTTGCTGCGTTCTCCACAATATGCTTATGACAGCATATTCATGGCAAGCAGGTAGGTATCAGGTGCTTCCAGTTCAGGGCAGCGGTACATATCATGAAATCACTACAATCCCACTTTCTCCCTCTCTGTCCTAAGTTGCAAAAGCTTTGTTACCTCTTAAGAAAGGAGTGTGTCATGTATGAGTTTTCCAAACCATGGGTGTGTTGTTGCTTCTTTTCTTTTTTTAAGAGCTCTGCAAGGAAGTGAAGAATATTAATTTCTAGCATTGCTGCTGAAAGTGTAAAGTCCACCCTCTGGCCTGGATGAACGAAACCCAAATCCATGTAATTTTTAGTGGCCCAGTGCACTGGGGATGGATGTAGCTGGCTTTGTTTCTTCAAGTGAGGATGACCCCCCCCAAAAAAAAACAGCACTTGTCACCTGAACTAACACCAACGTGGCAAGAATACTTGTTTCTGCACAGGTGCAATACAAGCCCAGCAGCTGGAGAAATGACAGGGCATTGCTGTGGTGGCCAAGAGGCTTTGCCCCGTTTTAAAAATCATCAAATTAGTGCAAGTTTTGTTCATGAGGGCAGGTGCACCCAGTCTCTAAAACAGACATCACCAACCGGGTGTCTCAGTGTGGCTGGGGCAGGTGAGAGTTGTCGACCAAAACAGCTGGAAGGTGCTAGGATGGTGAATGTAACAGCATTGTTAAAGTTACAAAAATTACATCATTCATGGGGTGCTGCCTAGTATCTTTAAGTTTCCTTAAGCAACGGTGAGGAATCCTAAACCACCCAAGACAAGCTTTGTTTTAACTCCTGTTGCAAACTGTACTAAACAATCTGACTGGAAATTTTTGCTTCATTTGTAAATGGCAGCTTGAAGCAAGTTAGGGGGGGAAATAACAGTGCTGATCACCAGCATCCCCAGGACATGATTTATTTATTTCTATTGACTACATTTTTATCTCATCCTTCATTTGAGAAAGTCTCAGAGTGGTGTTTGAGCCTCCTAACAACCCATGAGGAGATCTGGGTTGGGGGAGAGAGAGAGCTTAGGGCTTCTCCAAACTGGAGCTGGCTGTATGTTTACAGCTCTTTGCAGTCACATTAAATTTGGGCAGTCCACATGACATTACCCTCAAATAACAATATTGATGCTTTCCCTCTATAAACTCACCAAGTTGTAGGAAATTGGGCTCCAAACTGCTTCGCTTGGGTCGCAGATTATTTGCTCTGGTGTTTTGGGGCGGATGGATCACTTTCTGCTGCTTCCCTTTCCACACCCACGGCTTCCTCAAGGTTTTCATGTCTTTTCTGACTATGCTCATCACTATTTCCAGTGCATTCCTAAATAGAGGATTCCTCACCCATTTTTGATTTCTCAGATTTGCACAAAAACAGAAAACTGCATACGGAAATTTAGCATTGCCTGACTGTGCTTTTGCACATGTCTTGGGTTGGGAATTTTTTGTATAAAAACCCCCAAGGTGTGCATATAGCTGTCTGCAATAGAACCAACAAATTAGAAGACAGGGTCCAGGACAACATAGCCTCCAACATCTTGAGTTCCAAAACTCGGATGTCTCTCTCTCCGCCCCCCCCCCCGCCCCCGTGCCCCCATGTGAGCTGCAGGACCCATGTGGCATGTGTGATCACGGAGTCCAAAAGATGCGCTTTTTCCGGAGGCTGTGCTCAGAGTTTGGAAAGCTCTGCTGCGGACAATGTGCACTGCTTCCCCCTAGTGGAAGAGGACAAGATTGCAAGGGAGAGGTTTACTCTGGAATTGAAAAGTTGTCTCCCTCTCAGCTCTTTACAGGACATCAACAGAAAACTGCCATCAAGTTGCTGCTGCTATTGATTTTATTCTGCCCTCCCTCCCTCCGCTCCCCTCAGAGGAGCCCAGGTCAGCAAGCAATGAAACAATGAAAAAAATACAAGAAATAAAAAACAACAACTGCCGTGTCGGCTGGGGTTGATGGGAGGTGTTGTCCAAAACATCTGCCCCAGGCTTACTGACACAACCATGCAGAATGCAGACCACGTCCCCAGCTCAGTCAGTAGAGCATGAGACTCTCAATCTCAGGGTCATAGCTTCGAGCCTCCGCAGATTCCTGCATTGCAGGGGGTTGGACTAGATGACCCTCGTGGTCCCTTCCAACTCTACAATTTTACTATCAGTCTCAGGAAAACAAAACAAAAGAGAGATTTCAGAGTTCTGAACTGTTTTGTTTCAGGGGAGACCCATGTGGCCTCCCAGGTGCTGACAGACTCCACCTCCCATCAGTCTGGCCAGCATGGCCAGTGTTCAGGGATGATGAACCACCCAGGCCCCGATCCCTGTTTTTTAAGGGACTGAAGTCTATACTTCTCAGGGCCTCCTATTCCTCTCCTGTTCCATCAGTTTCAATCGTGAAGCAAGTGACACAGGGAGCCACTCTCCTGAAAAATGCATGAGTGCTAGGATAAGTCCCCGGAAGCAGCAGCAGCAGGAGGAGGTGGGTGCACAGATGAGCTGGTCCAAGGATTTCTGTGCCAAGGTCACACTGGGTCTCCTTGAGCCAAAATAATGTATTTTCCGTTAGACTCCCTTCCTCCTCTTCCTTGTCCCCTGAAAAGATTGCATTGCAAGCTCTTTAAGTGAGCACATACATAAAAAGGGTGTTTTTAAAGCACAGCATGGTGATGAAGATTTATGCGGAAATACGGTACATATGTTTGTAAAGAGTTTGTTCATCTGCAACAATCCTCCTGTGTTCCTTCCTAAGACCATTACAAACTGCAGACATTAACTTTTTAGGGAGGGATTTCACACCCAACATTTTCTCTCCTCCATGCCATGAGCATAGAAAGAACGGCTGCCCACAAATATCTGCAAATGTGGGATCAGGAAGCTAGAACTGACCCCATGCAGGCAGGATGCAATGCCCAAGTGGTCAGAGATACACCAGGATGATTATCATCCTCAATTACATTCATCAGTCACTTTACACAATACAGCAGGGGTCAGCAAACATTTTCAGCAGGGGGCCGGTCCACTGTCCCTCAGAACTTGTGGGGGGCCAGACTATATTGGGGGGGGAATGAATGAATTTCTATGCTCCACAAATAACCCAGAGATGCATTTTAAATAAAAGGACACAATCCACTCATGTAAAAACACGTTGATTCCCAGACCATCTGCGGACACGATTGAGAAGGCGATTGGGCTGGATCCGGCCCCTGGGCCTTAGTTTGCCTACCCATGCAATACAGTCTAAACTCTCAAAGCAATTTGACAAGGTAAAATGCAACACATAAAAGCAATTTAAAACAAGAAAAACAAAACAACGAGCAGAACAAAATACATAAAATGTTCATCCAGCAACATATTATTAATAAAGACAAGTTCTACCACCCCACAAAAAGATGTGCACTTCAGAAGAAAGCAACATTAATTAACCAAAGGCTGGGTAAACAAAAAGGTCTTAGCTTGGTTCCTAAAGACTGGCAAGGATGGTACCAGATGCACCTCCCCATTCCCAGTGCTATTTTTCTAGAAAAAAAGGTGCTGGAACTCATCATGAACACCTCCCTTGTTCTCTTAGAATGACAATGGTGCCCACCTGAGAGGTGCCAGAACTGAGTCCCTGTGAGTTCCCTCTGAAAAAAGCCCTGACCATTACACGGATGGGGGCCCCCTCTGCCCCTCTCCCAAGTGCAGAGAGGAGCCTCTGGTGAAGATAGCAGGTCTAGGCTAGTTCATATGGGGAGAAGTCATCCCTGGGGTGACTAAATGATAACTAAATGGAACCGGTATGCTCAGAGGCACAGGCAGGTGGCAGGGAAGGACCTTGCCATCCTGCTCTGCTTGTGGGCTCTCCTGGGCCTCCGTCTGCCCACTACAGCAATGCTACACTGGTCCAGAAGAACTTGTCTTAAGCCATATTAAACCCTAAAGACTCTTCATTCTCTATTTATCACAATTCATTTCCTATTGACCCCTCAATATTTCACTTATCATTGACTGATTTCTGTAAGCAGAGAGACGGGACAACTTGTGTTCCATGTGATTCTTGGCAGCAAATAAACGCCTAGTAATGGAGCAGGGATAGGGAAGCTGGTTCCCTCCAGATGTTGTTGGACTACAATTCCCATCATCCCTGGGCCCTGGCTGTCCTGGATGAGCTGACAGGAGTTGGAGTCCTGCAAACATCTGGAGGGCTACAGATTCCCCATCCCCATAATAGAGGAAGAGTTCATAAAACTTTTGGATTCCGCCATTATGAATACCTTTACAAAGTTATGTTTGGGTGAGAAAAGGGCAACAAAACATGAATATATTTGAAAGAAGAAAGAAATGATTTAGATCATTTTGGAATGATAAACAAATGGGAGAACTGAAGCCAGCTGCTTTTCTGTGAAGTATCAAGTCAACTAAGACTTTGCTAGTTAACAAACCAATGCAAAAGTTTTAATCTTCTCTCACCCTGGCAGACCCTTCCAATTCACCCCAAGGAGCTAACTTTAGAAAGTCTCTTGCCAGGAGGGCAGAACAATCGCTTCTGCTTCCCTTGCACTTTTCCAATCCAATGGAGCTGCTTGTGTCTCATCTGGGTCACTTCCTTCCTCCTGCGCCAGTCAAGTTCCCATCGTTTGTCCTTCACGTTCTCCAGAGGCCTCAGCACCAGAGGGCAACTAAGTGCATTCCCCTCCTCTGGATCAATGCTGCTGACATAGGAAGAGGCCGACCCTACAGTCAATGGCGTCCCATGCAAGGAGAATCCTGGGTGCCTCCGCCTTGCATTGGTTCAATTGTGAATTCCTGTATTTTTAAAAAACTGCATTCATATCCATTTCATTTCATTTAAGGCCATTTCCATGCTGTTTAATATGGTGACATTTCTAAACAGTGTACAACAAATGAAGAGTGACTAGTGGGGTGCCACAGGGTTCTGTCTTGGGCCCGGTCTTATTCAACATCTTTATCAACGACTTGGATGATGGACTCAAGGGCATCCTGATCAAATTTGCAGCTGACACCAAACTGGGAGGGGTGGCTAACACCCCAGAGGACAGGATCACACTTCAAAACGACCTTGACAGATTAGAGAACTGGGCCAAAACAAACAAGATGAATTTTAACAGGGAGAAATGTAAAGTATTGCACTTGGGCAAAAAAAATGAGAGGCACAAATACAAGATGGGGGACACCTGGCTTGAGAGCAGTACATGTGAAAAGGATCTAGGAGTCTTGGTTGACCACAAACTTGACATGAGCCAACAGTGTGACGAGGCAGCTAAAAAAGCCAATGCAATTCTGGGCTGCATCAATAGGAGTATAGCATCTAGATCAAGGGAAGTAATAGTGCCACTGTATTCTGCTCTGGTCAGACCTCACCTGGAGTACTGTGTCCAGTTCTGGGCACCACAATTCAAGAAGGAGACTGACAAACTGGAACGTGTCCAGAGGAGGGCAACCAAAATGGTCAAAGGCCTGGAAACGATGCCTTATGAGGTATGGCTAAGGGAGCTGGGCATGTTTAGCCTGGAGAAGAGGAGGTTAAGGGGTGATATGATAGCCATGTTCAAATATATAAAAGGATGTCACATAGAGGAGGGAGAAAGGTTGTTTTCTGCTGCTCCGGAGAAGCGGACACGGAGCAATGGATCCAAACTACAAGAAAGAAGATTCCACCTAAACATTAGGAAGAACTTCCTGACAGTAAGAGCTGTTCGACAGTGGAATTTGCTGCCAAGGAGTGTGGTGGAGTCTCCTACTTTGGAGGTCTTTAAGCAGAGGCTTGACAACCATATGTCAGGAGTGCTCTGATGGTGTTTCCTGCTTGGCAGGGGGTTGGACTCGATGGCCCTTGTGGTCTATTCCAACTCTATGATTCTATGAAAAGCACACAGCTGCTATACAAAAATACAATAAAACCATCAATGCAAACTACTAACAGCAATGAAAAGTGCAGAAATGAAATAAAGCATTTTAACAACCAGAAGACAGGGTCCAGCTTTAATGGTTTATTTCCTAACTTGGAACTACACTTTGCACAATTTATCCCTGTCATACAAGCCTATAGATCTGCACACATGGAAATCCATATTTATTTGCACCTTCTGAACTCTTTGTAGTCTTTGCATTTCAGATGCTAGTTGATTAATTGAAAATGAATACCATCAAGAGTGGCAAACATCTTCTAAGGTCAAAACACCATTCCAGGATGTTGCCTGGGTGACCTTACTCCTAAATCTGTCCAGCACTGGTTGCTGCCAACACTTGGCCTAGGGCATTGCCTGAAGTGTCCCTCATGTGCTTCAAGGCAAACCAGGATGGCAATGGGAAGAAAGGATATTTGACCCAAACACAGAGGAAGAACATACAGAGCTGCCTTATATCGAGTCAGATCCTTGGCCCATCTAGGTCAGGACTGTCTACACCAGGAATGGGCCGATGACAAGCTGGTGAGATCACATTTTCTCTGGCTGCCATCACCCCACAGCTTCATCTCTCCCTAGGTTCTGTACGAAGTTGGCTTTCCTCATCCTTTTTCTAAGGATACAAGAAGAACCTGCAGAATCAGGTCAGTGGCCCACCTAGTTCCTCATCTTGTACTCACAGTGGTCAACCAGATGTCTGTGGGAAACCCACAAGGAGGACCAGAAGACAAGAGCAGTCTTCCCTCCTGAGCCTTCCAGCAATGGCCACATAGAAGCATTTCTGCCTCTTACTGTGAAGGAAGAGCACAGCCAGCACCGCCATTTCTGCCTCCTTGAAGCTCATTAAATCTCCTGCTGCATCCTGATCTAGCCCCGCCATTTAATCCATATTTGCCCCCTCTGGGGAATGACCTTGTTGCAGTATCTCAAGGGCCCTTTTGCAAATTAAGCCCCAATCTGGAGCATCCTTGGTGAGGTTTTCGCCTACAGACAAGCAGATGGCTGAGCGGCCTTGCAGAGAGGAAACCAACAACAGCTTGGTCTGGGTAAGTTATGTACAATTAACCAGCAGTATTTGAAACCCTTTGTGAAGCACCGTTTAATGAGGACGCTGCAGAAGAAGATGCAAGCAGGCAGCCCCTGAGCCAATCAGTCAAATCATCACAACATGAACTAGTGCTCAGTCCTTGCTGCGGGGGGGGGGGGGGGTTGCCCATATGGTTAGAACATAAGAACACAGAAAGCTGTTTCATAGCAAGTCAGACCACTGGTCCACCTAGCTCAATATTGTCTACACTGACTGGCAGCTGCTCTCTAGAGGTTCAGCTAGGACTCTTTCCCAGCTGAACTGGAGACACCAGGGAAAGAACCTGGGATGTTTTCCATGCAAAGCATACTGAGGTATGGCTGGTTTGCTGTGATTTAGTTGAAGACTAAGAAAGTTTTGAAAGAGATATTGAGAAAGTTTTGAGTCTTAAGGGAAATCCAGGCGCCTTGCACAGTTTGTACTAGGATGAGAAACATCCTGCCAATGACGGGACTGGGAAACCCTTGAATGCTGCAATGTCACAATGGAAGCCAGACTTGTGGGAGGCATTTTAGGCAGCAGGAGAGAACTCTCCATCTGCTCCAAAGAGCTTCACTAAGGAAGGAAGGCATTAGCCTTAGCAAAAGCTTTTAGGCCAGTCCAAAATATGTTTGGATTTCTGGACTAGTTCAGATTCAGGAGAAAGAGTGGAAAAAGAGGTCCAGCCATCTCTGGTTTCTGCTCCCTGGAAGACTACCCAGTGGAAAAGTTATATTTAAATGCAGATTTTGCATAGAACAACCAGGGAATAATTTCTTCTACTTCTTCTTCCTCCTGTTGCCCAATGGATCTTCCCTGAAAAATCTGTATGGCATCTGTGTCCTGACTGAGCTTAACACTTTTTTTAAACAGTCAATCTCTCTTCGAGGAAAATATTGCATTGAAAAGGACTCCAGCGGAGACACTTCCCAGTTTCATCACTAGGGTGGCCGGTTAGATATGGCCAAGAAAGAAGATGACAGAGGACAGATTTTCACAACATTTAAATTTGCTAACTTGTATGTATAGATGCAAACTTAGAAAAAAAGAAACCGGATTTAAAAAGAAATTGAGTGCCTGTGGAGGCTTTTTATTTTATTTTACTAGTTTTGGGGTAGCAACCTTTTTTTGACTGCATTTTATTTGTTTTGGGTTGTGTGCAGGTATTATTTTTCTTAGGGTTGGGGTAGGTTCTGAGCATCCTCAGGTTTTATTCTGTAAAATGGGTATTCTGCTGTGTCCAAAGCAGTTTCTCTGATTTCCCGATGCGCCATCAAAACAGAGAACTGTCCTCTGTAAAGTGGGACGCATGGTCACCTTGTCACACGGAAGCAACTTGTGTGCAGGATGTGGAGCTTCAGCTGCTGCGTCGCGTCAGACAAATTAAGACAGCACAGGAAAGTTTACTGCTGCTGGCAGGCAGCAAATTTAAAGATGCCTGTCTCGCTCTGGTGCTACAGATGGCCCACCTTGACCTCAGTTGCCACTGCACCTAGCCGCCCTCGCCCCCAGCCACTGCAGAGATCCAGCCAAGCAGACCGATTCAATTACCGCATTTGTGCAGCACTTTACCTCAGCCTGCCAATCACCAGAGCCAGGGAGCACCTTCTGCTTCAGACCACAACAACAGCATGAGTCACCTGGTGCTCACATGACTCAGGAAAATTACTGCCCCTCTTTTGCACACAGGATGTTGTCGCAAGGAAAGCATCTTTCCAATGGGTGCAATGGCCCTTCGTACTCTACATTGAAGGGCACAGAGCACCAGCATCTGGTAGGTCCAGAAACAGCAGCTGCTGCTGCTGCTGCCAGATTTGCCCAAGAGGAACAAACAGGAAAGGTTTCCAACCCAGTGCGTGGCAGCTCTGCAAAAGGCCAGTTCCACACCAGGGATCATTAGGAAAGGAATTGAAAATAACACTGCCGATATCATAGTTCCGTTATACAAATCTATGATGCAACTGCACTTCAAATACTGTATTATCTCATATCTAGCACATTTTTGCTGGCAGTACTCACTGGTACACAGTACATGGCCCCACAACCATGGCCATTGGTGCCATGCAGTGTTCATGGCCCTGGCACCAAAATTTGTGGGTGCCCAGCCCCTTCATGGGGAATTTTGTGGATGCTTGGGTACCCAGGGCCCCAGGGAGTTGGCACCTAAGACTGGCATTCCCCCAGAGATGCTCAGCCGCTTAGGGAGCTGCGGCATGCGCCACCCCCACCCCAGGGCTGGCTGGAGCGCACAAGTCATGCTCCCCAAGGAGCACAAGAATGGGTGGTGTGGCACATGACACACTTCCCCTGCTGTGCATTGTGCTCTGCTGCCGGCTGCATGTGCCCTGGCCGCCTGGCAGGCCTGGACTGCGCACTCCCCCCTCCTCCACTCAGAGAAAAAACCAGCAAAAGACACAACACCATTGAATGGGATCAAATCAGGCCACAACGTTATTGACTGCAGATGAAGTGGCTTGGAGCAGGCAATGGGTAAGCATTTATTTCCGGCCCATCTGCCGGAAATGACAACAGGGTCAACCCAGCAGGGGGGGGATTCCTAGGGCTTACATCAAATAGGGGGATCCCCACAGGGATCACTGCCTCTAGGAGCACTGAGGCCCAAGCCCCCCCATCTGGGCATATGGACAGAAGCAACTCCTTCATGGACCCCTTTAATGGGATACCCTATTTAACCTATTTAGGTACATATCCTATTTAGGTACAACCCTCCACCCCCCCCAACCAAGACTAAGGTCACCCAGTGCCTAAACCGCCAGAGTTGTGATGATGCTGTGAGGTAGGCAAACCCTCCAGGGCACAGCCAATTCGCCTGATAGGCAAACTCCTACCCGGCCACACTAATACGGCGACCACCACAGTCATAGCAAGGCCAATTTATAATGTAAAATGCAAAATTAAAGGAGTAGTTGGGTGGGTTGATCTGACAAAGAAGAGCTGGGAGTTGGGGGCTGGCACGGCTGTTGAAATTTCCCAGGAGTGGACCTGAGGGAAGCCTGCGTGTTCCCTCTGGCTCCTGGAGAGCCCAGCCCTCTGGGCCAGCCTGCCATTGGCCAGTACAGGAGAGGCTGAGGCAGGGCAGATTTCAAGCCGGGAGCACGAGACCAAGTTCATGCTCCAGCCAGACAAGTGCCCGGCATCCCAGCTCTGCACTGACGGTGGGGAGGGAGCTGCCACACCCCAAAAGGGGGATAAGCGGACTTGTGGTGGTCATGGTGGGGCAGAGGCAGGAGCCACTGGTGAGTAACGACACATTTTTTCCTAGAAAAAAGACACTGCTCACATCAAAACGGATACTGTGGAGCTGAAAAAGGTTTAGAAAAGGGCAACCAAAACGATCAAAAGTGAGTAAGAGGTCACATGACAGAACCATATAAAGTTATTCATGGTATGAAGAAAGTGGACAGAGAAAAGTTTTCCTCCTTCTCTCATAAAAATAAAGCTCTTGGACATCCAGTGCAATTGAATGTGGGAAGATTCGGGACAAATAAAATGAAATATTTCTTCATGCGGCATCTAGTTAAACTATGGATCTCCGTCCCACAGGAGGCAGTGATATAAAAAGAGGATTAGACAACTTCATGGAGAACAAGGCTAGCAGTGGCTACCAGCCACAGTGGCCATGGCTGGAGGCAGAAATATTTTTGGATATCAGTTGCTGGAAGCCACAGGAGGGGAAAGGGTTTTTGTGCTTGAATCCTGATTGCGGAATTCCCAACAGAGGCATCAGGTTGGCCACTGTGAGAGCAGGATACTGCCCTTGGGCCATTGGCTTGATTTGGCAGCCTATTCTTATGATCATATGAAGGACAGACAAACCAACTCACTGTGGCTACTCTCAGAAACTCAGACGGATGAGTCCTCTGCCCCTATGACTGGCATCACAAAGTTCTGCTATGATTGGAAACCCCATCGTGCAGAGAATGGCTTGGGTGCAGCAGCGGCATGTGGGGTGGTGGGGAACTTCAGTGTCACCCTCCCAACGGCAGCAGCAGCACGGCTGCTTACCTGAACGGAGTTATGATGGGACAGTGACAAGGTGGGTGGCATCATTGCACTGGCCCTCCCACCGGAACACAGGCACAGCCCTGACCTGGCTACTGTCCTAGCTTGATCCAGGTTTTTCAGAACCACCTCAGCATCACACGTCATAAATCAATAACAATGTAGACAAATACACAGACATCAAAGATTTCAATGCCAGTATAATAGTGAGATTATTTCTAGGATCAAGGGAGTTTCAGAGCTGCAGGGGCTGCAACTAGCACCACAGACTGACACAGCTGCAGGTCTAGCATGGGGGGGGGGCTTTCCATCAGTTTATTACTTTGAAGACTTCAATTGATGACACAACCTTGAGGCTACCAAAAGCATATCAGGAGATCTCAGATGGACCAGAGACAAGAATATTTTAAGGAGAGATCAATTGAATAGTGTTTGGTTAAAACTTGTGCTACATGTCTTCAACTTAACCTACCAAGGTGCAAGAGATGTTAGCCTAGGTGTGAAATAGAGGGTGCTTTGGATAGCTTTTTTAAAAAAGTATTTTTCTTCCCCATGAAACCCTCTGCAAAGATTTTCACCACTTTACTGCACTCCACCTTGTCCTCTTCAGAGTGGGAAGCGAGATCACGATTTCATCTGCTTGCTTACCAGTGGTGTTGCATGCCTGGGCATGCAAGGCTGAAGAAAGTTCGCCAACCATAACTTTTACAGTACCTCTCCCCCGCCCCCCCCTTTTGCTAGGCCTCAGCATCTGTTCTGTTACGGGGCTCTTAATGAATTTTCTGAGCATTTGGGCACAACACAATCCAGTTCCGTTGAGTAGTCAGCAGCAGGATTCTGCCACTTCTGGCACCACTGACGTGCTCAAGCGCTTTTTAAAATTACAACAAACTTCATTCCAAGCAAAATTGTCCCTTCCTGATGATATCATCTAGTTCAGCCTTCTCTGACCTGGTACCCTCCAGGTGTTTTGGACTACAACTCCCATCAGCCCTAGTTAGCACATGCTGATGGGCATTTTAGTCCAAAACATCTGGACAGCACCTGGCTGGCAAAGGTTGATTCAGCTGGACTGAAGTCAACACTATCTCGTACATCAATGATTCCTAAAGTTACTCTGCATTTGACCTTCTCTTACTTTTCCATCTCCCCTGAAGCCTACTGCCTTCTTTCTCTTTTTTTGTTCCGCTGCGTGAAATCTGAAGCCTCGGCGTCCAAAATCTATACACCTATTTGTCAAAGACCTCATACGCACATGAAAAGTGGCAAGCTCAGTGGTTGGACAGGTTCAGCGCAGAGGCTCGGCCTGTGTCAGAAAAGTCACAGGGCGTCAGAACAATCCACACACTCAACTCCCTGCAAACCACCGCAGGCTGAAACAGTCAGTAGAGGCAGCAAGGGAGAGATGCTGTCTCTCAGCCCAATGGGCTCGCAGGACATTTCCCAGCAGAGGGAAAGTGAGCAGCCTGCTGGGTCTCTCCAGACTGGTGATTTTCTGCAGGTGTGTCCTCCAGCATGCCATGGGTCCCATCTGCACCATACATTTAAAGAAGTATCATACCACTTTAAACAGCCATATCTTACCTGCCCTGCCAAATCCTGAGAACTGTCGTTCCTTAAGGGCACTGAGAGTTGTTAGGAGACCCCTGTTCTCCTTTAAGGAAGCTATAATTCCCAAGGTGGCTTAACAATCAACTCCTCTTCCTTTTGTTAATGGCCTGTTTGCAAGTTTTCAACAACTCAGTACAGCTACACTTCCGTCTGAAAGCATCCTGAAAAAAATCACTAAATGACAGCGTGTCTTTGAATCCAACTGTGATCTCGTTGGGTTCATTGGACAGTATGTCGCAAAAGGAACACAGGCCTCTAATTACAAATTTACCAGTGGCAGCCAAACCAGCCATTGCAAACATTTTTTGGGGGGGGAGGAGGGGAATGCTATAATACTATATCAGTAATAGAATGAATGACTGAAGTTGGGACTAAATTCCAGAGAGGAAGACTGTGGGTGAAAGTTTGGGTGCAAGGCAAAATCACAATTTAGCACTATAGAAATGAGCCTCAGTGAAGCAGGAGTGCCTGGCGTGCTCTGGTCCATGGGGCACGAAGAGTCGGAAACGACTAAACAAGAAATAGAAATGAGCCTCCAACTTGCACCATGACCCCTCCACCTTCCTCTTCCTCCTCCTCCAGAATGGCCATGAGAAGAAGGAAATTGGACCTTGCACAAATTTGTGAGGAGGTTAGACAACATCTGTTATTTATATTGAACATTCGGTCTCACTTTTTTGTCCACAGGTTAGATGAGATTGTGTCTCAGCAATTGCTGTCCCACACCTACCCCTGGGCATTTCATGTCACTTTCCTTATCTCAATGTGTGTGTGTTCATGGGGGAAGCAGGTGTGTAATGCAAGACCTCCAAACCCACTCTTGTTGCACACCCTTAATTGGGCAGTATGTGATTGAATCCCACATGCAAAATAGGGGCAGCCTCTAAACACCTTAAGTTTATATTGGCTGGGCAAATGAGCTGCAGTGCCTCCCCTGGCCATGAGGAGGGGCTGCTGCAGCTGCACAGCAAAGTCCAGGCCAAGAGCTCCACCTGCCTGACAGCTGCCCTGGTGCTCCTTGGAGCAAGACTGCAAAGCCCTTCTGCCAGAATCCCTGGGTGTCGCAGAGCAGGGGTCAGCAAACTTTTTTCAGCAGGGGGCCGGTCCACTGTCCCTCAGACCTTGTGGGGGGCTGGACTATATGGGGGGGGGATGAAAGAATTCCTATGACCCACAAATAACCCAGAGATACATTTTAAATAAAAGCACACATTCTACTCATGTAAAAACTTGCTGATTCCTGGACTGTCCGCAGGCCGGATTTAGAAGGCAACTGGGCAGGATCCGGCCCCCGGACCTTAGTTTGCCTACCCATGCCATAGAGTGTGTGCACACTCCATTACACAGACACCATGGCTTCTATCTCATCCCTTGCCGGGTCTGGAGGGTAGGTTTTGCCCATGTCACAAGAGAGAGAAACTAAGTGGGTGCCCAGGAGGAAGTCAGGTACAGTCAGTTGGCATCCATGGGAAGGGACAATGTCCCTGCCAGGGAGGAAGAGGAGAGAGAGAGAGAGAGAGAGAGAGAGAGAGAGAGAGAGATGGAGTGCCACAGGGACTGCAGCCCGCCCCCCCCCCAACAGAAGAAGGGTGCTCCCTGATGTGTAATTGTTGCCACAGAAAAATAATGCAACGAAGCAATGACAACTTCAGAAGCCCGCTACTTCGTTTATGCTAATGTAGCAGGTAAGGTGCCACTTATAAATCATCTAAAAAGACGACCCCGATTCACATTGTTTGTGACTAGGTGACGCATGTGCCTTCCTGCTCAGCCTGTTGTGCAGGAGGAAGCGACAACTTCAATCAAGACGGGTCTTTGGATTGTATCCAATGGTGTTTGTGCACAAGCAGGACACATTTCCACACATGCAACAACACTTCCCCTTCCCCCAGGATGCCCTCCAGATTTGCTCTGAAGGGTTGGAGGACTCTCTGGAGCAGATTTGGGGGCTGAAGGGGGTGGGGCAGGCAAGAAAGTGGACGTTCTGTTGCCCAAGTGGAAGTTGGCTTCTGTCACATTGGATGCAACCACTTAAGCCGTACTTGGAGTGGATTGGCCTCCAATTAGAGGACCCCATTCTGAAAAACAAGGCGCATGGGCACCCTGGCAGCAGGAGACAGGAAAAGTCCAGTGTGAAGAGAGTGTGAAAAGGCCAGAGGGTTCTTTCCAAACTTTGAGCAATTTCACCAGTAGATTAATCAATTACAGCTGTGGCCGATTAATCTGTGCAACCTGATTCAACTCACCAAAGGCAGACTGAAGGGCATGGAAGCTTATGTCTTTTGAGACTATAATATTCTGGTGGGTGTGATACTGAAATACCGAAGGCGGGGAGAAAAGAAAACCGAATGAAGAATTCTTTCCAACTGAGCCAGTTCACACATTCTGCTGCCAGTCCCCCGGCTAAACAGCTGCCACATGTGCAGAGCTCAAGGGAGGAGTGCAGGCTTCTCCTTTATGAGGAACTCATCCCACCAGCAGGCACCTGAGCAAAGGCCAGTGTCCAGGATTAATTAACCTTGTCATCCTAGCAACATCACTTTCATTTGATCTTCAACGGCACACACTCCTGCCTGTACGACACCCAGGCAAGAAACACGAAACTTTCACCGGAGATGACTTACTCTCTCTGAAACAGAGTCTCTCTCTCTGCGCTGAGCCCTTGAGCTGGAAATCTACCAGTTTCCTGAAAAACACCACCCTGTGACCCGGGTGCCACCAGAACCCACCACTTATTTTTTTCCTTTTGGAGGTGCCAACCATTGTTGCAGAAACCTCTCTTGTGGGTAACAAAGGTCTGGCGCGTTAAAAAAAATAACATTACATGTGGTTCGGAAGTGCCAGCTGTTTCCACATCTGGGGTCGGGAAGAAGCAGCAGCCGCGATGTCCAAGTACCCGCTAAGGGGGAAGTATGCAAAGAGAGGAAAACAAGATGGGCCACAGAGTGGAAACTGTCTGTAGCCGGCACTTCAGCATCCAGCACCAACCTGCTGCACTCCCGGTGTTCTAGATGGGAACTCCCATCAGCCACGCAGTCCTGCGGCTGATAGCAGCTGTGGTCCAAAGCCTCTGCAGGGCGCCAGGTTGGCAAAGGCTGTCCTAAAGAATTCCCTAGAGGGCGAGGTCCCTCTGGCCACCGCGTAGGCCTCAAGGAGGGCTCAAGCGCCTTCCGCAAAAATTAATCTGCTTCTCTAAGCCCATCTCGGAGCCATCCAGGGAAGTAACTGCCACCGCCCAGCAAGCCCAACTGGTGACCTCAGCTGCCTCTCCAAGCTGCTGGCAGACCCCTGGGCTTACCTTCCGACGACAGGTTGCCTGAGATGAGGCGGACAAAGCAGCTGATGAGGTTGTAGAGCTGCTTCTTGCAAGTGTGCCGGTAGTCGCGGATCTTGAGGCGCACCTCCAGGTAGCGCACAGGCTTCCCTGACGACGCTGATGCCTTTGCCTCTCCATTGAGGGGCATCCCGTTGCGCTCCAGCAGACTCCGCGGCAGCCTCTCCCCTGCCAGGCTCGCCTCCCCTCCGCCTTGGGCTCCCCTGACTTGCAAAGTTGCTCGGGCTGCCTTGGGAGAGAGCCGGGCGCCTGCCTCTTGCTGCACTGACCCTGTTCCCCTCTCCACCTGCCTACGCTTTGCCTCTTCCTCCGCTTGACTGCCTCTCTGGATCTCCTGGCCTCTCAAGGCAGGCCGCTTCCAAATTTGGATTTTCTCTCGCTGGCTGCTCTCCATTTCCCCTCTCTCCCACCCTCCCCTCGACTTATGATTCACTCACTTTCTAACCCGATTGCAGGAGTCCACAAACTCCTTTCTCTTTCCGTGGAGTCCAGCCCTTTTCTCCTCCCCCTCTCTGGCTGTTCTCTGTGGCCAGGGGCTCTTGGGGGGCACGGTCTGGGCAGCCGTCACTCCCATCAGTAGTGGAGTCAGCCTCGTCCGCCTGGAGCGCCTGCTGAGCCCCTGAATCCCTGCTTCCCTGCTTCAACTAGGATCCGCTTACCAGTAACTCACACTCAACCCCTGTGGTCTCCAGGGAGAAGGGGGAAGAGACAAGAGAGAGAGAGCGATAAAAAGATTATCCATGCATTTTAACCCTCAGAGTCCTGCAAGCTGCCACAACTATTTTCCTGCACTCATCGCTCTCTTGTGCCGCTCCCTCCAGCCGCTTGAGGGTCAGCTATGATTCTTGAACTGGGGACCCCAGCACAGATCTCCTCAGCCAGGATCAGTCCCTTCCTCCTGAGCCTCTCAGTCTGCTCTGTTGCCTGACTCAGCCATGTGTCACCTGGCCATGCGGGAAAGCGTCCCATCTACGCAGCATCCTGTTCTCACTTTGTCCTATGTACACACAGACACACACCTCTCCATCCGGAGAAGACAGAGGCACTATCCCAGTTCAAAGACACAGAGCAGCTGGCGAGAGGTGTGGCCTGTGAAGCAGATGTGACCTGGAGAGGATCCAAAGGGGGCGCATCTAGTCCAGCATCCTGTTCTCACAGTGGACAACCAAATGTAGTAGTGGACTTGGGGCTTTCAAATTTCAGCAGCACCCTGTGCAAGACCAAAATATGGTGCCCCCCTCCCGCCTCCCATTCTAAGTCACTGTGGTGGCACCCCCTGCAATGCCCTCTCGGCTCAGCAGTGTGTCTGCAGGTCCTGGGCAGCCCAGACAACAAGACCCCACCCCCTCAACCTCTCTGAGGGCCAGTGTGGTGTAGTGGTTAAGAGCGGTAGTCACGTAATCTGGGGAATCGGGTTCGCGTCTCCACTCCTCCACCTGCAGCTGCTGGGTGACCTTGGGCCAGTCACACTTCTCTGAAGTCTCTCAGCCCCACTCACCTCACAGAGTGTTTGTTGTGGGGGAGGAAGGGAAAGGAGAATGTGAGCCGCTTTGAGACTCCTTAGGGTAGTGATAAAGCGACATATCAAATCCAAACTCTTCTTCTTCTGATGTGGTCCAAAGGAAAGCAGAGCAAGACATTTGGCACCATCTTGGCTGCAGGAGTTGCCAAAAGGAGGAGTAACAAGGCACCATCCAACTGCCTTAGGTTTTATTCCTTAGCCTAGGTTTAGGAACAGTCTTCCTTCTTCTAGATGGGCTACCTTCCCGGGTTGCATGTATTAGGAGATAATTTGTGAGCCCCCCATAACTGACATGGGGCCTCCACAGAGTTTAATGTGTTACGCTCACACTTCCCACATCTCTGGGAACTAGAGGCCACTCACACCCACACCCTTTGGAATGAAAGCTCCAGAGTTGCTCCTGAGAAAGTTCACTTTCACACTGAGAGATGCATTGGGCAGTGAATGAGTGATGTGGTCACACACCCGAGGCAGAGGTATGTAGAATAATGTACTCACAATCGAGGGGGCTGACTGGAAGGCGGCAAGCCCAGAGCAAGGACTCCTGCAGAGAGGCAGCAGGTGGCCTCATCTGGGAATGGGTGCTTTGCGCTCACCAGAAGGAACTTTCAATTTTCTAATTAATACTCACAGCACCCTCCTGTGCCCAGGCACACAATTTTAGCCCTTCTGATTTTCATGGGTGACTTCCAAGCATTTCCCAGCAATAGATTCGTAGTGATTTGCTCTTGTTCTTTTAAGTTCCAACCCACCCTGTTGACTCTTCAGTGCAGTTGGCCATGTTTAACCCACCTTGTGACTGCTGCCACCATCTCTATGGGGTTGTTGAGGCCTCGACCCCTGTAATATTTGTAGACAGGGGGCTGAGCCCTACAATATTGAGGGGGCAGAGGAGGCCTCTTCACAAAGATGGGCGCTCAGCGCAGCGTGCCCCACGACCGCCGCCCCCCTGCCTACAAATGAGGCCCAGACCACCTTGAACTGTTGCTGTGGAATCTTCCTTCTTGTAGTTTGGATCCATTGCTCCGTGTCCACTTCTCTGGAGCAGCAGAAAACAACCTTTCTCCCTCCTCTATATGACATCCTTTTATATATTTGAACACGGCTATCATATCACCTCTTAACCTCCTCTTCTCCAGGCTAAACATGCCCAGCTCCCTTAGCCATTCCTCATAAGGCATTGTTTCCAGGCCTTTGACCATTTTGGTTGCCCTCCTCTGGACATGTTCCAGTTTGTCAGTGTCCTTCTTGAACTGTGGTGCCCAGAACTGGACACAGTGCTCCAGGTGAGGTCTGACCAGAGCAGAATACAGTGGCACTATTACTTCCCTTGATCTCGATGCTATACTCCTATTGATGCAGCCCAGAATTGCATTGGCTTTTTTAGCTGCCGCGTCACACTGTTGGCTCATGTCAAGTTTGTGGTCAACCAAGACTCCTAGATCCTTTTCACATGTACTGCTCTCAAGCCAGGTGTCACCCATCTTGTATTTGTGCCTCTCATTTTTTTTGCCCAAGTGCAATACTTTACATTTCTCCCTGTTAAAGTTCATCTTGTTTGTTTTGGCCCAGTTCTCTAATCTGTCAAGGTTGTTTTGAAGTGTGATCCTGTCCTCTGGGGTGTTAGCCACCCCTCCCAATTTGGTGTCATCTGCAAATTTGATCAGGATGACCCTGAGTCCATCATCCAAGTCGTTGATAAGGATGTTGAATAAGACCGGGCCCAAGACTAGTGTGGCACCCCACTAGTCACTCATCTCCAGGATGAAGAGGAACCATTGATGAGCACCCTTTGGGTTCGGTCAGTCAGCCAGTTACAAATCCACTGAGTGGTAGCATAGTCAAGACCGCATTTTACCAGCTTCTTTACAAGAATATCATGGGGGACCTTGTCAAATGCCTTGCTGAAATCAAGGCCTAGTTGCTACGGGGGCAGTGGACAGCCAGCAGAGATAAGGCAGCGAGGGGAGGTGGCCGAGCGAGGAGCCCATTTTCGCACACATGTGATAGTGCAAGTGATGTCATGACACAATGGCACATGCGTCACTGGTTGGTGCCACCAAGTCGGCACCTCTGCAACCATTTTATTTTGGGACCTGAAATGCTGCTGTAGCCAAGATATGACATGATGCACGTGTAAGACTTGGATCAGGGACGGGGAACCTGTGGCTCTCCAGATGTTCAGAACACAACTCCCATCAGCCAGAGCCAGTACAGCTGTGCTTTCATCAGCCAGAGCATCACATGGCCGCTCTGGCTGGGGGTGAAGGGAAATGTAGTCCAAAACATCTGGAAGGCGCTAGGCTTATGAAGCTTGCTCTAGGAACTGCCCCCCCCCCAAGTCCCATTCCTTCATGCAACACACTCTGGGCAATGACAAACCTTGACGTTTGTCACCTAAACGTGGCCCTGCCTGAGCCACACTGATTTCTCAGCCCTAGAGCAGCAACCACAGGGGGCCACCAGCTGTCGTAGGCTCTTAAGGTGGTCTCCCCCCTCTTATACGCACTCTGAACTGGCCAGGCTCAAGTTGCTTCTCCATTCAAGTGCAGAACCAGCCTCCTCTCCTCCCTTGCAGGTGATATCTCAGTCCATTCCCCACCACCACCTCCCTTGGTTTACAGCTCAGACTAGGAAATGCTGTGTCCACAAATACTGATCCCACGGGAAGGTGTATCAGTGACAGAGCTCAGCACCAGACCATTCCTGCTTCCCCCTGTGTTATTGGACACCAGCACGGAGGAAAAGCTGGAGCTGGGGTTCTTCAACTCTGAAAAACAACCCGGGGAGCATCAGCCAAGAGAGGCCAGGCTGGTCCTGAAGACAGGAGGCCTCACTGGACCAGGGTGGCTTTTTCCTGGCATGGAGGTCACTGATGGAGAAAGCTTCACCAGCTCAAGTTCTGGGCTCAGCATGCCAGTAACAGTACTACAGGAGGGCAGGAAAAAGGAGGAGGGAGAACCCTGCTGAAAGGTATTTGATCGAGAGAAGGCAGATACAAGGTACTGACCTGGTGCCCTCTAGATGTTTTGGACCACAGTTCCCATCAGCCACAGCCAACATGGCCATGCTCCCACCAGCCTCAGCATCATACGGCAGTGCTGGCGGGGGCTGATGGGAGTTGTAGTCCCATACATTAGGAGGGCACCAGGTTGGCAAGGCCAGTGTAGAAAATACGCAGGTGGGTTCATGGAACATGCTCTCCTGAAAGCCGCAATCTGGGTTTCAGATTAGGTTTGTAAACTGCAATAAAGGTTGGTTGATTTATTTCTCAGTGACAAAACATGGTGTTTTTTTACAGTCAGGGATTTCCTCTCCTACTGAAAGTGTTAACTATGGATGCCTTTGCCTAGAGATCTTGCAGGATTTCAGATGTGCAAGACTGAGAATGGGAAGTATACAATTTCAAGGCCACAAATGGGGGCTGGGCTTTCTCTTTAAAGTAAGTTTTGAGACCTCAAGGTTGCAAACATGACAATAAAATATTAAAGGATCGGAAATCAGCAGACAAGTCTAAAAGAAGAACAACTCATTTTGTTTTGTAACCTTGGACGGTTCCTAAGTATAGCATACAAAAGTTGTTGTTGTTGTTTGAGGGTCTGATTCCAGTTTATTGTTTTCTACAATTGAAGATTAGCAATTTCTGAATAAGAATATTGTGGAGTAAGCTCAGCCGGCTCATCACCTGCAGTTCACAAGCAGCAGCAATATTCCTGATATATGATATATTAGCATAATCTGATAGGCATAATGGCTTTAGCACTCCAGCTCATGATGCATTTCCAAGAAGGCTGTGTCAGAGCTTCAGATACAGACATTGTTTGTCCTGTTAGTTTCTAAAAGGCATGTGCAAAATCCACCCAATAAATCACACTCATTTCTATGCCTGTGGTAGCAATATGGGAAAATCCAGCCAGATGGGTGGGGTATAAATAATAAGTTGTTATTATTGTTATTATAACCAACATCTCCAGTTTCAGTTATGTTAAACTGTGTGGATCACAGTCACTGTTGAGCTGGGTCAGTGCGAAGTCACACTTACAGACTGGCCTGGCAGTTTGGAGACACACTACAGACAACTCAGCCAGGCTGTCAAAGGCTAGTTGCCGTCAGGGGTGCCAACTTGAACAAACTATGGGGGGCAGGTAATCCCCACCCCACCTAATTGATCACCCTACATAGTGCACACACACCGTTTGAATGGCAATGCCCATCAACTTGGGGGGAGGGGAGCTCAAATATTTTATTGGGAGGGCCAAAGATATCCTGGCCCCTAGGAGTTGGCGCCTATGGTTGCTGCTGAGGAATGGCAAGGATCCCAGTGCCATGACTGATAACAGCTTGCAGGGGCATAGCATGGGGGTGCCAGAGGGGCCGTGGCCCTGTGCATGGATTTTTGAGGGGGCGCAAAGCAGGCACCCTCATGCAGGCACCCCCACCACACCCTGGCCCAGCACTCCTCTCCTAGTGTGGCTGAGATGAGAACTGGTCCATGCTTGGGGTGCAACATGGGGGTGCCTAGTTTGTGCCCATCAAGGGCCATGTCAGCTGTCTGGGCTCCCCCTGCACCAGTGAGAGGGCAGGCAGGCAGGCAGGTGGCCCAGCACGGCTCTGCTTGGCTCTGGTGCAGAGCAGGGTCCCTCCAGTGGGGTCAGTGGCAAGGGCTGGGGTGGCACAGCAGGCTCCTTCACCCTCCACATCCTGCAACCGGGCACATGAAGACACCCTGGCATGCACCCACACACCCCTCTGGCATGCATGTGACACCCCCCCTCCAGGGCACCATGAGCTCATTCAAACTGCCCTGGGGATGTTTTGCCTTTCTAAACAAGAGCCCATGATTTAGAAAAAATAAATAAAAACAATCCTTTCCATCAGCAAATTCCATATCAACAATGCTGGTTTAAAATGCTAATTTTCAATATGTGTTGAAGCCACAATCATCAAGAATGTGGATCAAGAGTCATTATAAACATATTTTCTGCTTATTTTCCCTACAGATAATACCACGGGGGCATAAAGAAGGCGCATGACAGGGCTTGCAAGAAAAACAGACCAGGCTTCCTGTGCTTTGTCTCCCAGCCTGATGCACTGCCACGAAACACAGCTTGTATGAACACAATGGTAGCTGACATTGCTCTGCAAGGTATTTTGCTTGTGGCAAACCGTTCCAGAATTAGGCCCACCAGCTTGAGAACCTTCAGCGTCACCATGAGCTCATGGTATTCATGGGAAGCAAAACACAACTGGACTGTTAGAAACAAAAGTAGCTGAGTAAACTATTTCAAGAGGCCATTTTATTATATCAGAGATGGGTTGCCAGGTTGTACCTAAGAGCAACACAGGAACATAGGAAGCTGCCTAATACCAAGTCAGACCATGGGTCCATCTAGCTCAGTAGAGCCTGCACTGACTGGCAGTGGCCCTCCAGATTTCAGACCAGGATGCCTCTCTGCCAGTCCTTCCTGGAGATGGTGTGGAGTTGCAGTGGCTGCAGAAGTACACACAAAGCCATCACTGTCCCTGGAATCTGACTCACACTAAGGCTTGGACCACACCACATCACACCAGAATGTTGCTGTCTTTTACATGTATGTCACCACTACGTATAGCCCTTTGCAGAGTAATGTAAGCAAGAACTGGGGGCGGAGGCTGTTCCAAGGTGCTTCCAGTCTTGATCTTCCAGCCAACCCCCACAATGACCGAACCTTTGAGAGCTAGCATGTTGCTGCGGTTCGAGAGTGTCAGACTAGGAACAGGGAGAGCAGGGTTCAAATCCCCAGTCAGCCATGAAGCTCGCTGGGTGGCTTTGGGCCAGTCGCTGCTTCTCAGCCTAACCTGCCTCACAGGTTAATTGGGAAGAGGGAGAGCCAGGTATGCCATCTTGTGCTCCTTGGACAAAAAGGTGGGATATAAACACAATAAATAAAACAAATAAAGCCTTCTGCGTTTGAGGCAGATGCTCCATGATTGAGTTAGTACAGTTGTTCGCTATATCGAGGGCCAGCTCAAAGCATGTTGGTACCCTCACGGCACCTGAGTGCATCGGGCTAGCTTGGCAGGCCATATGTGCCCCCCGCCCCCGGTCTGTCTACTTCCTGCCCCTCTGCTTCTGCCCCAAGGTGCCCCAAGGTGGCTGAATGTAGGCCAGCCCTACATAGACCAGGTCTTTGTCACAAAGCTGAAGCTGGAAGATACAGGGCTACATCGCTCTGATCTCTTGCATCTCAGCTGCTGGGATGTTGGGGACATTTTCTACGGTAGACTTCCTCATTCTGCTTTGACCAGGGAACAAATAGAGGTGGAGCCTCACAGTTCATGATGCAGCTGGCTGCCTTTCTTTTATTTGAAAACTGGCTGCGCTGTAGCCCTGTTTAGTTTGACAGTAAGCTGACACAAACAGAGGACTTCAGCAAGTGAAACTATCCCCCTTGAATGTCAGAAAAAGCTTCAGCTGCCAAATGTCTGAGTGGCATTAAAAGCACCAGAACAGGGCCAGCTAAAAAGGTGGCAACCCCTAAGTACACTGGGCAGACTTGGGTCTCCTAAGTCAGATTTGTTAGGTTGCAGCATCAGCGGGACAATCCTTTGCTAAAAAAGTACCGGTAGTTCAGACAGTAAATTGTATGTTTGCCACTAGAGGGAGCCAGTGACCCAACAATATGTACTTTAGGTCCTCAGTCCCTTCTTCTCTGGGTACAAATGGAAAGTGAAGTTCTTTTGAAGGAGCTTCCAGAAAGGAGTTTGCTCTGGAAGGAGCGCTGCATTCGGGTTCTTCATGACATTCACACAACATTGCTAAAACCCAAATGCCAGCCTCTACCCCTCCCCAATTAAAGCCAGATTTTCCCTTTCTGCGAAAACAAAAACAAACAAACAAAAACTTATAAATCTGCCATAGTAGCTGGCTGGTGGGGAGTTTTCTTAGCGCATCCTTTTGGTGGGTAATTTGTCATGTTGTTTTGGTGAGTGGTCACTCTTGGCACACCCACTAAAACCATTTGCTCCTCTGAAGAAACCAGAGGCCTTCCTCCTGGGCATTGTCGGCCAATTGGTGTCAAAGAAGGACAGAACTTTCTTTATGTATGCATCAACAGCAGCAAGAATACTCATTGCAAAGTATTGGAACACACAAGATTTACCCACTCTGGAAGAATGGCAGATGAAGGTGATGGACTATATGGAATTGGCAGAAATGACTGGCAGAATTCGTGACCAGGGAGAAGAGTCGGTGGAAGAAGATTGGAAGAAATTCAAAGACTACTTGCAGAAATATTGTAAAATTAAGGAAAGTTAAAATGATGTTGGATGGAAAATAAGTGGTATTGGTAAAAAGTTTTTTAAGAGCATGCAAGTATGGATTGTTAACACTTAAAAATATATATTTACAATAGGTGATGACACAGAGTCATGAAAAACGACAGAGGGTAAGGATTTGCTGAAAGGTCTTTCTAAATGGGAATACAAAAGGGGAGGTGTGAGGAGGTCAAAGATTCATGGTAATGAGATAAAGGATGACTTAATTTTAAACTTTCTATGTTTGTTTTTTTCTTTTTTTATATATCTAATCATTGTCTTTTTCTCTTGTTCATATAATTTTTTCTCTATGTGTGCTCTTTCTTTTTTATTCAACTTTCTATTCTTTTTAAATTGCTATTTATGATCTGTATGAATTGTACTGTATAACTCTATGTTTACTTTTAAAACCTTAATAAATATTATTTATTTTATAAAAAAACACCATTTGCTCCTCAACTGACCACCATTTTGCTTCCAGTAGCCCAAACTACCTATTTACCGATTTCCACCAATTGCCAGTTTTAGGCACCCTAAATTTCAGAAGGCAAATTCAGATAATCTCAAGATCTTCTACTACTTTTAGAAACAGATGTTTAGAAACAGATGTTTAGAAACAGATGTTGCATTTCCATTCCTTAAAAAAAACCCCACAATGCCTCTATTTTGCTGCTAAGTTTGCTGCTGCACACGTGAAGATTTTTTTAAGGTGTGCACACAAGTAGAGGAATAACTATGCACATCCGTGGAACTGGTAGAACTATTGAAGAGCGTGGGGGAGAATATGTTATGCAATGTGATGTGATGGTCTATTTATGGACCACATTTTGGTCCAAAGGATGCCAAAGCGATAAACTGCATATTAATACAAAAGGAATATTATATGAATCAATCAAAACAATATAAAATAGCAAAACCACAAAATACCCACCAATCACACTGGATATATATTTGTGAGCTGCCTTTATGTTTCTCATGGCAGAAGCAACTTCCCAGCCTCTCCCTCTCACTTGGAAGCCGGGCAAATTCACACATCTCCACTCTCATTTAGGAGGAAGCCCACCAACAATCAATCAACTTTGCCCTCCCCATACCCTAAAGGGGGACACACAAAAGGATGACTCCCCTTCTGAGCCAACCCACTTGGGACTGTCCCACCAACGGCAATCTGCCACTAATAGCCCCTTCCAAATAAATAGGCTCCCTCCTGGAAGCCAGCTATAGCTGTGGCAAAATCTTGCTCTTCACAGGTTGAGTTAGCTGGCCAAATATTCTGGTTAGCGGTTAAGGAGAAGGACCAAAGCAAAACGTTCCATCAAGCCCCATTCACTGGACAGGAAACAGCAGAATTTCTGTGAAACATGTGCAAGCTCTCATGCCAATTGCACACACAGAAGAAGCAAATCTGAATGACCCATTTGTGATATGAAGCCTCACCTGGAAGTGTCCACCAAAGGAACAGAATGCATGTGCATCACTCCCCACCCAGCACCCAACCCTGCAGCTTCTTTGGCAGAAGAATGACAGTCGAACCAGCCATTCACTGGTATGCACACCACGCCCCCAGGACGCACATCACACCCCCATGGGCAATGTGCCATGCCCCTAGGACGCACACCATGCCCCCCGGGATGCGTGCCAACCACGCCCCTGCCTGCTCTCCACCCCCAGTGCCAGAGCATGCAGCTTCGCCAATGCTGGCAGGATTTCAGATGGAGGCCATTCCTAGCCACACTTGGACTTGCCAGAGATTGAACCAGTAACCTCCTCAGCCTAGGGAGCTCTAGGCCACATGACATTTCCATTTTTGATGAAGTTATAGTCCAGAATTTAATTATGAACCCACCAATTGGCGCTCTCAAACAGTGACATGCAGTGAATTTTTTCATAGGGGAACAGTTAGGGCCGGAAGCGACAGCTTGCGAGAGCGATGTCACTCGTGTGACGATGTTGTGCACGTGAGCACCACGCCTCCCTGCCTAAGCCGGGCAGAAGCTTTCTGGGCTTTGAGAAGGAGGTACCAAGCTTTAATACTATAAACACTCTTAATTTACCAGGAACATTTTGGGGACTAACCTAGTCTCCCTATTCCACTGACTACACACTACTGCTCTCAGACCTTTCTGTTAATAGAGCCTGGACGTCTCTGACAAAGATCTAATTGGGCACTTACTAACGGCAGCAAGACTAACGATTGCTAAACACTGGAGGGACACAACTGGACCTACTCTTTCATAGTGGAAAGTGTGGCATTATCTCATTTCTAGAGAACCAACCCCAAAATCAAGAGTTTTATGTGGCACTTTGAAGACAGACATATTTGCTTCAACTTGGAGCTCTTTTATTAGTTATGTTAATAAGGAACACAACCCACAGCATCCTGCCTCATACTATGTATACATCTGGAATGTTTAGCATCTGTATTTATGGTTTAATACTGTATTCCCATCGTGTTCATGGCACTTACTGGCAATCTTATGCTTTCATATCTTGATGTGTAAACAGTTTTCCTGGCCTTATAGCACAGTTGGTTGGAGTGTGTTGCTGATAATGCCAAGGCTGCAGGTTCGATCCCTGTATGGGACAGCTGCATATTCCTGCACTGCAGAGGGTTAGACTAGATGATCCTCAGGGTTCCTTCCAACTCTCTGATTACTTTATATTCTTTGTCTCCCACTTGTAATAGAGTTTTGCTGTTAATATTATGCTGTTTTGCTGTTATTATTATGTTATTATGAAGGATGCACTGTGTGGGGATTGCTAACCACAAGGATTTGCCCTTGTGCGAAGGTAAATAGCTATGTGTTCTATTGTTACTTAGAATCATAAAATCACAGAACCACAGGGTGGGAAGGGACTCTGAGGATCATCTAGTCCAGGGTTTCCCAAACTTGTCTCTCCAGCTGCAATTCCCATCATCCCTGACCCCTGATCCTGCTAGCTAGGGATGATGGGAGCTGTAGTCCAAAAACAGCTGGAGAGACAAGTTTGGGAAACCCTGATCTAGTCCAACCCCTGCAGTGCTGGAATATGCAGCTGTCCCATACAAGGACTGAACCTGCCACCTTGGCATTATCAGCACCATGCTCTGGTCCAGTGATGGCCAAACTTGGCCCTGTTTTGGGACTACAACTCCCATCATCCCTAGCTAACAGGACCAGTGGTCAGGGGTGATGGGAATTGTAGTCCCAAAACAGCTGGAGGGCCAAGCTTGACCATCACTGCTCTAGTCTAATGAACTGAACTTGATGCACTGCATTCACCTTTGAAATAACTGCTACTGATTCAAAAATGACAAATATCTGCACTGCTGAAGGCAATCAAAAGAGAGCAGACGCTTCCATTGCACTCCTTACCTGATCCCTGGGGAGAAGTGCTGGAGAGGATCCACTTCACCAAGCAACATTTCATCAGAGCCTTGCGGGTGAGCCGCGGCTTCTGCCATTTCACGTTCTCCTTCCTCCCGGGAGGAGTCTGGCCTGGATCACCCAGGAGGCTGCCATCGGTCTCCTTGCTGTCATCCTAAAAGAGAACAGGTACAAGAGGCCTCAGAATAGTGGTTTTCAACTCCCTCTTAGTCAAATACTCCATGCCACACGTTGTGATATCCTGAAAAGCCCCAGCCCCATACCCTCCCTGCTACCAAATAATAATAATAATACAATTTTATACCACCCTTCTTGGTTTAAAATATAAAAACACAAAAATACATACTATTGGGGAAAAACAAACAGACAAACAAACCAATCCTACACACACACAGTTTAAAAGACCATAGATTGCTTCATTAGCCAAAGGCCTGGAAAAAGAGGAATGTTTTTGCCTGTCACTTAAACATATATAACGACAAGCCTCCCTGGGGAGAGCATTTCACAAGAGGGAAGCCATTGCGGAAAAGACCCGTTCTCATGTTTCCACCCTCCAGAATTCTCATGGTGGAGGCACACGAAGAAGAGCCTCAAAGGATGATAGCAGGGTCTGGGGAGAAGCAGTCCTGGATGACAAACTATGTAGAAACTAGTAATAAATTGGTAAAACACAGGGTACACCCTGCCTTTCACACTACTCACAAATTGAGACTGGATTTGTATATTCAGCCCCGAAAAATGGAAGATTCCAAGAGGCATCACAAGACTGAACTGGTCTACCAGGCACTTCCAGACCATTGCTATTTTCAGGTGTGATTCAGTTAGGTAAAGGTAAAGCAAATTCAGGTGACACTATTAAGTTGGTATTGGAATTAAGTCTCAGGTGGCAACACATACACACACCAAACTTTTTGCCATAAAGAAGGTGATGAGGAAAATGCACTGGAAAGTGTAGGTTAACACTGCCTTGATGCAACTCTGTATAACTGCTCCCAAAATACCAGAATGAATGCTCAATAAAAGATCAATGTCTTCTATGTTTCCCTCAAATTTTGTGCAAAACAAGTGCTCAGTAAACAGGGTGCCTGGAAGCAGCCTATGACTGGCAGGGCGCAGGGGATGGCCAGGAGAAGAGGGGAATATGAAGTAGCTGAAGTAAGAGACTGTAAGCTTCTTGTGGAACTCTTCAAGGTGCTCACAGAGTTCTGGCTGAAAAACCCTGCATTAAATTAACAATCAGGGGACTCTTCATAGAGATCCAATTCTGACAGGTCAACTTGGTTTTTGCATAGTTCATCTTAACTTGCAAGGGAGAAGAAGGTCTGGCAAGTGTTAGAATCATAGAATCATTGAATTGTAGAGTTGGAAGGGACCCTGAGGGTCATCTAGTCCAACCCCCTGCAGTGCAGGAATCTCAGCTCATGGATCCCTGACAGATGGCCATCCAACCGCTGCTTAAAAACCTCCAAGGCAGGAAAGTCCACAACCTTCCAAAGGAATCTGTTCCGCTGTTGAACAGCTCTTACTGTCAGAAAGTTCTTCCTGATGTTGAGTCAAAATCTCCTTTCTTGTAACTTGAAGCCATTGCCTCAAGTCCTCCTCTCCAGAGCAGGAGAAAACAAGCATGCTCCCTCTTCCATGTGACAGCCCTTGGGATATTTGAAGATCTGTTGATTTGGCAGCTCAGCTCTTGCAAACCTTATCTAGCTGATCTGACTTGCTAATACAGTACAATTGTTTCAGAAATGCATCAATAACATAAAACCAAAGAAAACTAAAGAAGAGGCAGTAGCCTCAAAAACCAGTTAGCTGATCTAGTATCAGGCATTACCAGCTTAAAAAGCAGCTAGGTCATTCATTGTCTCAACTCAGATCAAAACTGGTTTCAGGAAAAACGCATCAAACCACAATATTTCATTTAATATAAAAAAAAAGTTTCGTTCTAGATGATCTGTTTATTGCGTGTTTATCTTGATTTGTTAGCATAAAGGTGCCACCCACACTTAATGCACATGGCTACCCCAAACAATCCTGGAAACCATAGTTTACCCTTTACAGAGCTACCTTTAACAAACTACAGTTCCCATGATTCTTTGGAAAAAGCAGCGTGTTTTTTTAATGTGTTCTTAAAGTATGGTGTGGGTGACCAAAGTTTGTGGGGAGGTTAGATATTGGTGACTGAAGCATTCGTTCTGATCTGTTTGTGGGGAGGTTAGACAATGTTGCATCAAGTAATTGCTGTTCCAGACTTCCTGGTACATCTTTCTTACTGAAAATTGTTTGATTCAGGAGAGAAGTGGTTTGTTGCACAAGAGCTCCAGATCAACTTTAATTGTGCAACCTGAATTATGCCAACATGTGATTAAATTGTAACCGAAAATATCAACAGCCTGGAAGTGCCCCAAGAAGGTGAAATCCTGTAGAGCGAGTGAAAGTCTGGCCAAGCGGAAATGAATTCAAGCTCCTGGGATCTTTTCCTGCAGTTAGCTGTTCAAGTTTCTTGTTTCTTCCAGCCAAGCTGATTTCTCCCTCCCACCTACCCAGTTTTGTGTCTGGGCATGTGACTGAATCTGCCACCTTTCCTTTCTGGGACCAACAATGGCCGACTTCCTCATCTCTGACGTTTGCATGGCTATAGAAGGGTTTGGCTTCTTGGATGATGGTCTCCGCTTCCTTGAGGAAGGACTTTTGGCAAAAGATGGGCTGCACCACACAGCAGTTGGCAAGAATGTGTTTGCTAAGCGTCTCAAGAACCTGATCAGGAGAGCTTTAAACTAGATCTTGAAGGGGAGAGTGACAACTTTACAAACGACAGAAGAACAGCTGATACTGGGGGTAACAGCCTCATTGACGCACAGGAAACTGAAGTGGTGCTCCAGAAAGCTGCTAAAGGGCAAGAAACTACAAGAAGGAAGCAGCTGGAGGGAATGACCCATGGTTTAAGTTGTCTCTACACAAATACGCAGTGTATAGGAAACAAGCAAGACAAATTGGAGCTTTTAACACAGGATGGCAAATATTACCTGATAGGCTTTACCTGGTGGGATTTGACTCATGACTGGAATGTAGGAATTGAGGGATATAACCTATTTAAAAGGAATAGACCAAACAGGAAGGGAGGAGGAGTAGCACTATATGTAAAGGATGTGCAGAAATCCATGACCTGGAGCATGGAAAGCATGGAAAGCTGAGTGAATGGGTAAAAACTGTTGAAGAAATAAACAACAGTAACCTTACTGTGAGGGTCTGCTATAGACTGCTTGGCAATCTGCCTTCCTAGGGCCTTTTGTGGATCAGGGGAATGCTGTGGACATAGTGTATCTTGAGTTCAGTAAAGCTTTTGACAAAGTCCCCCATAATATTCCCGTGAGGAAGCTGGTAAAATGTGGGTTGAATAAGGTAACTTTTAGGTGGATTTGTAGCTGGTTGACTGACCGAATCCAAAGAGTATTCATTAATGGTTCTTCATCATCCTGGGGGAAAGTGACAAGTAGGGTACATCAACAGAAGTGTAGTGTCCAGATTAGTACCACTCTATTCTGCCTTGGTCAGACCACACCCAGAATACTGTGTCCAATTTTGGGCACCACAATTTAAGGAGGATGTTGACAGGCTGGAAGGTGAGCAGATGAGGGTGACCTGGATGATCCAGGGTCTGGAAACCAAGCCTGATGAGGAACACCTGAAGGAGCTGGGCATGTTTAGCCTGGGGAAAAGGAGACTGCGAAGAGATATGATAGCCATCTTCAAATATTCAAGGGCTGTCACATGGAAGATGGAGCAAGCTTGTTTCTCCTGTTCTGGAGGAGAGGACCTGAACCAATGGCTTCAAGTGATAAGAAAGGAGATTCCAATTAAACATCAGGAATAACTTTCTGACAGTAAGAGCTGCTCAACAGTGGAACGGTCTCCCTCGGGAGGTTGTAGACTCCTTTCTTGGAGGTTTTTAAGCGGAGATTGAATGGCCATCTGTCAGCTGAGATTCATGCATTGCAGGGGGTTGGACTAGATGACCCTTGGTGTCCCTTCCACCTCTACAATTCTTTGATTCTATTATCATTGCTTGCATGCAAGTGGTTAATGCACCTCTGCAGTCAAGCTAACTTTCTGAGCCTCTCTTGAGATACTCCATAAATTGGCCCTTTTCCTCAACAACATTCCAAACAAAGGACAGGTTTGGCTTGGCTTCTGTTCTGCTAAGGTGACTACTCTGCCAAAGGGCAGCAAATCCTCACCACACCCTGTTGCAAGCTAGCTACTGTAGATGCTTCCCTCCCCTCATGCACACCTTGTTTAAAAATAGGCCACGGTGCTGCTGCCGATGTGTTCTGGATTCTAGCCTGCCTGGCTGCAGAGACACAGCGGATGATTCAACCCTCTGAAGTGGTTTTGTGTTCAGCTAAAGCATCTTTAATAGCTGGAGAGCAAGCCTAGCTTTCGGAGAAGTGGGGGAAGCTGTGCATCGTTTTCTGAAAAGCACTTTTAACATGTAGATGCCATTTTAGGTCTGGCTGATGTTACCTCCTTTAAATTCAGGTTCCATGTTTCCACTCCAGTTAGCTCATTTTTGCTTCTGGATTTTGCCTCCGGGTCACAGGGACACAGGCAGCTGTATTATTTCAACAAATCTTTTCAGACTATGACTTGCATTAAAACATTTACTCATTTACTGAACTTCTTAAATTAGGTTGTAACTTAGGTCTTAAGGGGTCATAATGCTTGGTGACAGTCAGCTCTCCAAGGCAGCCAGTTAACATTTGTTATCAAGAGCAGGAAACCCTTTAATCCCCTCTCTCACCCCCGGAAATGTAAAACTTGATGTAATGTAAACCTTTGCCAACCTGATGTCCTCCAGATGTTTTGAACTACAACTCCCATCAGCCCCAGCCTGCACATTGTAGTCCAAGACAATTGGCAGTCACCAAGTTGGTTCAGGCTGTCTTCTTGGCATGTTATGCAAAAAAGCCCTCTGGGCACGGTTTGATGTTTCTATGCCAACAAAATATATTCAATGTAGGTTTTAGCAGAAACAATGGATCATCCTACATTCCTTCTTAAAACAGGAAGACATAAGGGGAAAAATGATTTGAGATTGGTGAGAACAACAAAGTGCAGTACAGTAGTATCTTGGTTATCAAACGTAATCCGTTCCGGAAGACTGTTCGACTTCTGAAATGTTTGAAAATCGAGGCGCAAAGGTGTGGCTGCAACTGAAAACTGAAAAACACGCAGCGGAACCCGTTCAACTTCTGGTGCGCGTTCAAAAACGGAAGAAATTACTTCCAGTTTTTCGGCATCTGGAAACCGAAACATTCAGAACATAGACCAGCAAATGTTTGTCCAACTGCAGATGACAATGAACTAAGAAGTACATATAACTGACTAGGTAAACAGGTCATTATATTCTATCTATCTTTTTGCTGGATCCTTCTCTCTGTATTCATCAATAATTCAGACAAGCGTCTCCCCCTTTTGTTTTCGGCATTCGCAGGTTGTTCATTATTTATTGGTGTTGGCCTTGTTGCCACCAGCTGGCACACCTGTTTCAAAAGCCAGCGGCACAGGAAGATCAAGCCGCTCTTTGAAGGAGGCCCATTCCGCAAAGAGCCACAGAGACTCAACAATCCCAAAAAAGGTTGTCACAAGACAGTATTTGGTCATGAGTGGCAGTCAGGGACCATAGCCAGCCTTAGAGTTCAGGGGGCAGGGCACCATAAAGGGGGGGGGGTAGTTCATCCCTATGTACATATTTATGTTTTACTTGTATTCATTAAGGCTATAATTAATGATGAGAATGGCCATCATTATTACTGTTACCTGCAGAGGCATTGCAGCAGAGCTAGGCCAAGTTGCCAGAGCAAATCATTCTCCTACTTCCTCTCCTATTCTTCACTTCCTTGTCTTCATCCTTCCATCTACCCAGCCTCTGGCTGCCTTTCCTGTCCCCTCCCTTTTCTCTTCCTCATCCTCCCTCAGCTCCATTCATTTTCTTGTTCCCTCCATCCTGCTCCACCTCATCCTTCCTTTTTATATTTCACTACATTTTTTTTTGCTCCCCACCCTACATTTATTCACTTCTCTTCCATTTCTCCCTTTCCCCACTTCTCTCCAGCCACTGTCCCTTCTCTCTGTGTTCCAGATCCTCCAACCAGCAAAACAAGTGCTTTACTCTCCTCTCCCACCTCCCCAATAAGTATGTGTATTTACACAATTTTAAATTGGTGGGAGTATTAGTGCAAAGGAAGTCTGTTCTAGAGGGTTCTAACTAGGTGTTTGTTACCTGGCCTGAAATGCCCAGTGTTCCTTCATCCAACTGCTACCTTTGATAGCATGAGGAGCAGGGAAGTAATTCACAAGTCATGAGCCAGGAAAAATCAACCAATCAAGGCAGGGCTTCAGGGAGCTCTGAAGTCCCACTCAGCCAGGAGTCTGCACTCAGCGGCTCAGTGTGAATCATTGTTCAGGGCTTATCTCCTTCTAATCAGCCTCTGTGAGAGTCAGACAGGGATACCAATTCCCTCCCTGCATTGAGGAACAGTTGAAGGAGCTGGGTATGTTTAGCCTAGAAAAGAGAAGATTAAGAGGAAATATGATAGCCATCTTCAAATATTCAAGGGCTGTCACCTGAAACACGGAGCAAGCTTGTTTTTTCTTGTTCTGGAGGGGAGGTTTCAAGTCACAAGAAAGGAGATTTTGACTAAACATCAGGAATAACTTTCTGGCAGTAAGAGCTGTTCAAGAGTGGAATGGTCTCCCTCGGGAGGCTGTGGACTCTCCTTCCTTGGAGGTTTTTAAGCAGAGGTTGGATGGCCGTCTGGCATGGATGCCTTAGTTGAGATTCCTGCATTGCAGGGGGCTGGACTGGATGACCCTGGGTCACTTCCAACTCTATGATTCTATGTGTAAACTCTAAACAAATCCATAGTGGAGTCCCTAAGACTGTTGGATAGCATCCTGTAGGCCTCCTTCCAGCAATTCCTGCAGCCAAGCTGGTGTCAAATGTATTGCTCTGTTTTCATTTGGACTCCATCAGCAAGGGCGAGAGGAGGATACTGTCGTCTGGGCAGCCCAGGACCTCCAGACACAAGGCCCAGGACTGCACCCACTTTGGTGCTGGTAACACAGCGGTTTAACTTCACCTCTGGAGGCGCACTCCATTGTCTCTCAAGACAGACAGATGCTAACAACAACTGCTGCTGGGTGTTTGCACACATGAGGCTTAATACGTGTTTGATGCCTCTTTCACGCACGGTGCTTGTTGATCATCCTGAATAAGAACCTAGGAAGCTGCCTTATACCAAGTCAGGCCATTGGCCCATCTAACTCAGTATGATCTACACTGACTGGCAGTGGCTCTTCAGAGTTGCAGGCAGGGAAAACTGCCAGCCCCACCTGGAGACGGCAGGGATTGAAACTGGACCTTCTGCTTGTTGTGGGAACAGGCATTCTGGACCAGTGTAAGCTTTTATGGGCTTGCTTTCAAGCCAATCTAAGCAAAAAACACTCCATCCCTCCTGTTGGTGCAAATGCATCTCCAGCCACTGCCCTCTCAAGCTGGGAAAACTTCCATGATCTGCTGAGAGCTGGATTACCAGTTTCTAACATCTTTTATGCAAGTCTACCATATGTTCCGTGGGCAATTGTTCTCAGTTACTTTTCGGCTGCCTTGCAGTAAGAGAGAGAGGTGAATCTGTCCTTTTCAGTTTCTCTCGGTTTCTAATTTTCCCCATCTTAAATTCAGTTCTCCACATTTCTATATCAATTTGTATTAGTTATCATGAAATTCATTAGCATTTTAGTGCAAATTTATCCTAAAGCCTTAGTTTTTACATGCAATTTCCCCTAATATGTTTTCCCTAAAATAATGTGTTTTTATCTGCTATTTTCATTAGTATATGCATTTATATGCACACCTTCCCCTAGTACATGCATTTTTGCATACATTTCTTGGCTGGGAGAACTGCTCTGCAAAAATCAGATAAGTGTGAATTTTGAAGGTTGATTTGTATATTGTTTCAGGAAGTGCAAATTAGGTAGGTTCACATTTAAATGCAAACTCACCCCCCCCCCGTATTATAATTGCAATTGACATAAAAATGGGGGGAGGGAGAGAGGTCATTCCCAATTTTCAGCTTTGTGCTTTTGTTTAGTGCAAAAAGCAGTAAGAGGAAGCAAACTCTTGAACCAGTGAATCCGTGGTCTTTCTCTGGGTCATCTTTTCACACTCTGAGTTGCTACCAACACAAGTGTGCACTTAACAGGCTCTACAGACAATCCAGGTTCCCTGACAAGCACATCCCTGTGACACATGCAAACATATTATTTGCTTCATTCATACTTTATGCTTTTAAACGTACACCTAAAGCAGATAATGGGTGAAGGGTCTTCATTGCTTGTCTTCTTCTGCCATGATAGTCATGTTCTGCCTGCACTGTCAGAGGCAACAAACCTCTGAACGCCAGTTGCTGGGAACTGGAAAGGTGGGGTGGGGTGGGGTGGAGTTGGGCTCAGGCCCGGCTTATGGGCTTCCCCTTGGGGCATCTAGTTGGCCGTGGAGATGGGCCCTTTGCCTGATCCAGCTGAGCTGTCTTTACAAAGTCAGTGTAGTCTTATGGGCTATTGCATTCATCCCTTGTTAACCTCCCCTCCCTTCTCCTGATGTCTTCCTCCTCATTCACCCCTTTGTGTAACTTTAGACTAGCATAAATTTAATGAAGGCAAGGACCTGTTTTACTTGTTTGCTTATGTCGTTCTATAAATAATATCCTAAAGGCTCTCAATGACCACTAGCCATGCTGGCTATGCTCTACGTCCAGGGCTGGAGGCTGGATGTCTCTGAATACCAGCTGCGGGGAATCACAAATGGGGAGAGTGCAGTTGTGCTCACATCTCTCTCTCTCTCTCTCTCTCTCTCTCTCTCTCTCATCTGTGCTGCCTGAAAGAGAGGTTGTCCCCCCCCCCTCAGCAGAAAAAAGTGGGGGTCAGTTGGCATAGCAGCTGCTTCAGCTGGCAGCTGCTCTTTGAGATAAGAAAGGCATCAGTCACTGAAGCTGGCATTGGGTTCACCCAAGAGGACTGTGTGGCATAAGAAGAAGGAGAGAAATGGAGAAGGAGATAGAGGAATGGTGGGGTCAGAGGCTAATAGGAAGCTCCGGAGTCCAATGTGGGGGGAAGCAAGAATAGTTTGAGCAAAGGGAAGGGGGAGAAATTTCAGATTTGGGGGGAGAGGCCAAGTCTCACAGCCAGACTTTCCCAACCTTGCGCCCTCCGCCTGTTTGGTACTACAACTCCCGTCAGCCCCAGTCAGTATGTAGGTTGGAGGTGGCTGATATGGGTTCTTCCGCTGCACAATGAGTGTTACAACTTCTCGTTCAAGGATGGATAACTTTTGGGCCTCCAGATGTTGCTCACAGCATTCCTGACCATTGGCCATGTAAACTGGAGCTGGTGGAAGCTGGGCTCTAAAAACATCTGGAGGGACACAGGTCCCACAACCTAGGTTCATTCTTGCAACAACCCTATGAAACATGTTGCTATTATTCAGATTTTACACATTGGGAAACAAGTCTGAAAAAGGTTGCTTGTGGTCACCCAGATAACCTGTAGCTAAAACAGTAAGAAATGATCCTTAGAACTTATGCAGCACTTTCCAAGTGTTCAAAGCACTACACGCCCATGTATCAATTTGAATAATTTTTGTAAGGAAACCCTGGATTATTATCATCCACATGTTACAGACGGTGTTGTGAGCATGTCTCTTAAAGTGAAGGATGCTTGGTCGAAGGACACAAAACAAGTCTGTGGCTGAGTTGAGATATTCAGCCTCAGACTTAGTCCTGTAATCGACCAGCTGATTCAACAAGCAGTGCAGGAATCAAGGTCTTCAAGCTCCAAGTCTTTAGCCCACCCCCCACCCCACCCCATCTCTGGATGACTTGCAGTGAGGGAGGTTGGATTCTGCTGTGGTATTTTCTTATGGATATCCAAACTTGCAAACCACTATGGCTCAACCCACTTCACTCTCTGAAGGCTTTCTCAGATATCATGATGAGCAACCACAGTGAAACAGAATCACAGAGGTTGTAGAGTTGGAAGGGACCCCAAGAGCCCTTTGTCCAACTCCCTGCAGTGCAGGAATCATGACTTGATTGGAACAGCCTCAGAAGCAAGTTCACACATGCAGGCTCTCCCCTCAAGGAGAGCACCGTGATGCACATGTGGTGAAATGGCTGTCACCGGTCAAAATGCCACAGACAGAATTGGGGGCATGGCATGTAGGTACTTCCCAGACTCGGGGCACAGGCCTATCCATTTGCCTCTGATCATGTTATGATGGTGGATGGCTCAGGTCTCAACCGTGATTTGAAGGGAGCTCAGACATCTTGTCAGCAAAGAAAACAATATGATTAAAAGTGGTGGGGAAGAGCAGGAAATCTGAGAGTGGGACCCCTGATAACAGCCCTGGATAGAAATCTTTTTCACATTCCCTTTTCAGTGAAATGAATGCAACTTATGTTATGTAAATAACATAACTTATGCAACTGACATTAAATAGTGGACAGTGAGATGAATAACATACAATTTGGGAGAAACCAAACTGCAGCAGAACAGAGACAGCACTGATTGTAACCGATACAGGTGAGAACAGCCTTCTTACAACCTTAGTCCCCAACTCCAGAATCTCCTGGGCAGACTGTTCATAGGGGCTCTTATCATGTAAAAAGATGCTCAGGCAAAAGATACTGCACAAACTAACTGGAAGAGATTTTGAGAACAAGCTAAGAGGGGAGTGAAGGTGATAAAAAAGAGGGACATACCCAGGGGTGGAATAGGGCTAGCACTGCAGCACATCCTCACTGCCAACAGTCAGCATACAGAAAATGGTCACTGAAACTGGGAGGTGGTGCAGCAATTGCTCCGAGCCCTTACTCTCAGGTGGCAACACCATGCACAGTCCATCAGACTCCGTGGAACTTACTGCTAACATGCAAGGCCTGGGCTAAATTATGCCCCAGAATGAAACCTCAACTGTCTTCCTTTACTGCCAACAGCTCTCTGGGATTTCAGGTGTGGTCTCTCCCAACCCTACCTGAAGATTACAAGGACTAAACCTGGAAACACCTGCATTCTAAACAGGTAGTCTATCTCTGAGCCATAACTCTTCCTCCAATAGGAACACAGGAAACTGCCTTATACCAAGTCAGACGATTGGCCCAGCTAGCTCAATACTGTCAACACTGTTTGGCAGCGGCTCTCTGGGGTTTCAGACAGCCCCCCTCCCCACTTCTCCCTGCCTGTGGCCACTGGAGATTGAACATAAGACCTTCTGAAGGCAAACAGGTGCTCTGCGGCTGAGCTGCAGCCAAAATAAAGGCAGCATTTTTAGAGCATCTTTTGTGTGTTCAAAGCCCCTTCAGCAACATTATCTCAGTCATTTTTACAACAACCCTGCAAGGTGAGTCAGTGACTGCAATTATCACCCCCGATTGAGGGGCAGAGGCTGAGAGCAGTGGCTTTGTAGCACACAGCTGCCTAGTGGCAGGGGTTAAGGTTAGAAGCTGCTCACACTCTTAGGCAACACCCACTTGTTGCTCACATGCTGCCTTGGCAGACTGCATGGGAGAGGGGTTAGAACTGGGGAATTAAGGTCAATGGTGATGATGATAATGTGAGGAGGAGAAAAAGTCTCCTCTGTGGAAAACAAGGAAAGACTTTGCATAACACTGGGGGGGGGGCCTGCCAAGTGACCTCAAAAAACCCAAGGAGGCCACTCTAACTTCCAGGCTTCTCTGACAGGCTCCTGTCACTCCAGGTTTGCTCCAGAGTTGCCCATTTCGCCAGCTACTTGGCAAGAAAGGGCCAGTTTTGACCTCTTCTTGTCACATTCTGAGTGGTTTCCTGTAGGGGAATAATTGTGGGAAATGCTCCATTTTAGGCACAGAAAGACCCACTTTTCCTCCCTAGGAAATATATGTGAACAGTACCCGATTCCTGCCAGCTCCTGCGCATGAGGGGGGCAGGGTGGGGAGCTAGTGTGGCATGATGGTTCGAGCGCTGGGAGACCAGGGTTCAAATCCCTGCTCAGCTATGAAGCTCACTGGGTGACCTTGGGCCAGTCTCTCTCTCTCTCTCTCTCTCTCTCTCTCTCTGCCTAACCGACTTCCCAAGGTTGTTGTGAGGATAAAATGGGGAGGAGAACCATGGGCACCACCTTGAGTTCCTTGGGAGAAAAGATTCTCTGCAGCAGGGTGCTGTCATAATGGACTCAAAATCTTTTGAGGGAAAGGCTGTAGGAGAACAGCAGAAGAACACCTGCTTTTCAGGCAAAAGGTCCTGGGTTCAACCTCTGGTTTCTCCAGGAAGAGCTGGGAATTTCTGCCACCCAGAAACCCCGGAGAGGTGCTGCCAGCCAGTGTTGGCAATTCTGAGCTGTGTCTGACTTGGTATAAGCAAGCTTCCTTGGCTCCTGTGTTCCTGTTTTTTGCTTTGCTTTTTAATTTTAATTTTCTTCTTAGAAAAGAAACGCAGATGATCTGCCTGGTCTGTCTTAATTTGGGAAAGTGGTAGGTCTGGAGAGTGGATGGAAAAGATTGGAATTAAAAGGGTAAAATGGTGAGGGGGAAAGGGCAGGGGGGAGCATGCTAGAGAAATCCCTATATGCGCTGAGTGTGCAGTGGACTTTGCAGTGCAGGCAGGAGTGGGGGAGCCTCAGCTGCCGACCCCAAAATGCCCCACTTCAACCTTCCTGGCTTTCGTTGGATCCGCGGTGGATGCAGGTCCTTAAATGAATACCAGCTGTAACAACACTTTGCAGCGTTCTCAACTGTTCAAAGCCCAAGTCCACGTGCATTATTTCAGCAATCTTTGCAACAACCCTGTAGGACAGGACAGTCCTCATATTATCAGATGGCTGCAAGAGGCCACCTTGTGAGCCAGAGACCAGATACAAACCTAGACTTGCCTAACTTATGGTCCCTTCACTTAGCAGCCAGTCCTGGAAACAGGAGCTCCTGTCATAGAGAATCATGGAATTGTAGAGTTGGGAGGGGCGCTGAGGGTCATCTATCCAACCCCCTGCAAGGCAGGAATCTCAAAACAGGTCCCCCATGCAAATTAAAACCAGACCCTGCTTAGCTTTGCAAATGTGCTAGCAGTTTTATTGCTGCACCACTGCACCCCCCTTGTTGCACCCTGGCCTGCCTTTGCAGACCCACCCGAACCTGTTCTGATGGGGGGGGGCAGACACCCCCGCCTAGAGCACTTTAAAGGGGGCGATCACAAAGCAGCAAGTTTGGAGATCGCTGAACCGGCTAAGAAGCTCCCTCGCTGCCCTTTTATTTCCTCCCTCCTCCACCCTCCTAACCTGCCTTGCAGGACTGTTGCGAGGCTGAGACGAAGCCCGACTGTGGTCTCAACATTAGAAGTGCTGAGAAGCACTTTAAAACCAGCGACAGCAACAGTTCCCAGAACCCGCTTCCTTCACCCACTTGGGGCCCCGCTTCCGGCGCCCCCAAAGGATGGGGGGGCTGCCACCCCGGGGACAAACTTTCCCTTCCGCCTCCCATCCCGAGGGGCACCCGGGCGCGTCCCCCGCCCGTCTGCCTCGGCGCCCCTCGAGGGGACCAGCCTGGCGCCCCCCCCCGACCCCCTTACCTGCATGGCGGGCTTGGCGGAGCTTCCGTGGGGAGGCGGCGGCAAGAGGACGAGGTGGCGGAGCTGGCCGTGATGTAACGCGCTGGGCACCGGCGGCGGCGGCGGCGGAGCGCGGCTCGTCCCCTCCCAAGCCGGCAGCTGAGCCGATGCCGAGCGAAAACCCGCCCGCCCGCCCGCCTGCACGTTAACTCCCTCGGCTCCTCGGCCCCGCAACGCCCCCGCCCCGGGCGAGCGGGAGGGGCGGGCAGGTGCCTCCTGGGCAGCGCCCCGCTCTCTCGCCCTCCCGCCTCTCGGGGGTTGCCAACTTCCCTTCGCCCACCCCGCTCCTGTGCCTTCTCACCGATTCCTTGAAGGAGGCCAGCGGGAGGCGATGGCGGGGCCGAGGGGTGAGGAAGGCCGCCTAAAGAGTTGGGTCCTTCCTTTGCATCTGGGTCGTAGTTGGCAGCCCCTGGCACTACCGGAGCTTCCGCTTGGTCCTTGTCACCCCCATTCTGCTGGGGGCTGCCGGAACCATTTCTCAGCCTATCTTTGCCCAACTACTTTGGTGGGAACAGGAGTTTGGATGAACTTGCAATGGATGCCGACTGATATTTCTATTTCTAATTAAATGATGTCGGAGACTGAGCTTAGTTGGACTCTGCTGGGACTCAGCCTTTTCCAGTTGCCATCAGGCAGTCACACAATGCTGAGGCTGGCAGTCCAAAACAGCTGGAAGGCACCAGCCTGGGGGAGGCAGCCCTAGAGCCTGCTTCCTCTGTCTCTCCATGTCCTGAGGATCTTCACACCAAGAGCTCAGCACAGGGAGAAGCCAACCTGCCTGTGGGTTTCAAGTGCCAGCAAAACATGCCTCAATGGCCACACGTAGCACCGGCCATCTCAGGCTTGTGTCCCAAGAAAAGGCGGCATTAGGAGTCTGACATAATGAGTATTTCCCAATGGCTGGAAATTATAACGTCTAACCATCTCTGCGTTGCAGGGGGTTGGACTAGATGACTCGGGATCCCTTCCAGCTCTACAATTCTATGATTTCAGCTGAATAAATAGCAATACAAAGCATCCATAAAACGACCTGATTGCTAAGTGGAGGACCACATACATTTGCAAAGGCATATACAGTATCTACATCCAGTACCTTCTCTGAGCCTCTTCCCCTCCTCCGCTCACTCTCATAGCCTGCTTATTTGTGGTGCCACCGCCTACTCCCTTTTCTACTGAACCCCATCCCACCAACAACACATCACCCCGTCTCTCCCTAGGATTTACACGGGACAGTTTTTGTGCTGAAAATATCTCAGCAGCTGGAAGATTTGTGAACATTTTGTGCTGCTCCAGCACCTCATTCAGTGGTGAGTGAGAGCTCATTTGATTAGCTAAGGACAGAGCTCCTGCAGGCAATATCTAAGGAGGTTTCAGAGACCCACCCCAAGACCTTTTGCTGCCTGAGGCATTCCATGAATGCACAGTACTTAACTGGACCAGGAGCTGCATCTTTCTTCCACGTGGAGATGGGATCGCACCCTCCAATGCACCTGGGAGCATCGTAAACTGGGAGGCACATCCTAGCTCAGTCCTGCAACAAAAGAAAATGGCCAGGGGGTTCTGGAGGGAGAATGAGCTGCTGCCCACTCCTTCCCTTGGGCCAATAGCCCACCCAGTCCAGCATTCTCACAGTGGCCAACCAGCTGCCTGGAGGAAACGTGTGAGCAGGGCCCTCCCCTCCTGTGGTTTGCAGCAACTGGTAGGGCTGGCCCTGCTGGAGCTTGTGTTGTGTAGCAAAGTCCCCTTCCCCTTTGGGTAAATTTGTGTAACTTGGGAGATATAGTACAAAAAACAAAACTAAAGCCCCCAGTACTATTGCTCCGCAAAACTACACATTCTGTGTTTTATTTGATACCCTATTCACCTCTCTACAGCCATAAACGCAGCCAAAGGCAAGTCAGAGCTAGTTTGACTTCGTTAATAGATATATAGGAAAACAGACCCCAATCAATACACGGTATTCTCATTCCACGTTGCTCTCGTGCATTGCACACATCCACTCTCTCCGATATGCACTGAGTGCTCATAAATAGCTCAGCCCTCCCTCCACCCCATTCAATCAAAGAATCATGTCTAATCCTGGAGAAAACCATCATTAGCTGTGGGAAGTGTAGTCCATACTTAGCCAAAATGTAAGATATGCCTCAAGGCTGTCCCATGTGTTTTCTTGCTGGTTTCTTTTTTTATAGACTTATTTCGGAAGAAGGAGCTGGGTCCAACTGAGGAACCAAACTGTCAAACCATTAACATTACAAAGTGCCATCAAAGTCGCTTTGCTCCAAGGAGTGATGTGCCTGTCCCTCTTGTTTGCTTCGTCTCAGCCTTCCGCTTTCTGAGCTGAGCTGAGATTATGTTTTTCATATCTACCAGCATTTGACAGAGGTTGAGAAAAGGTACAGCTATTTTAGATGATGTAAACAAAGGGATCCAGCATGGGCTTGATCTTAAGATGTAGGAAGCTGAGATTAAGGAACAGTGAGTGTGCAGCACATAAACCACACACACACACACACACACACACACAGTTCCATCAGATACATTCTGGGATGTTAACCTCATTCCCCTACAGTCTCCTGGGAATATACATATTCACATTTAGACATATAACATCATCAGGACATGTGATGCAGGAGATCTCTCCTGCTCCTAAAAAATAGCATTAATAGCTGATGATATCTGGTGAGGGGTTCCAAAAAGAAAACCCCCAATGGATTTTGTTGTGGGGAGGGGACAGACTTTCTGGAAACTGCACCCCAGCTCTATGTCAGATTAGGAGGTCAGGATGGAGCCTGCTGGGATAAAGTCGGAGCCTAGTGGCACCTGGGCAGAGCTGGAGGATAACACCCAGGGGGTGAGGGCAGGCTGTCTCTGCCTAGTGCCTTGGGAATGGTGCTTGGAGAACATTTAAGGGCCGCAGCTAAGAGCAAAACTCAAGCCAAGTTCAAGTGGTGCAGGGAGTTAGAGCTTGGTGCCATCCACATATTGGTGACACCTCAGTCCAAATCTCCTTAAGACAGCTCCCAACAGCTTCAATTAGATCTCAAAGAGCCTGGGAGAGAAGACTGAGCCTTGTGGGATCCTGCAAGTCAATCCCCAGAGGAGTGAGCAGGAACAGCATCTGGTGGTAGGATCGGAACCACTACTACCAGACAGGGCCTTCAACACACAATCCCTGAAGGTGGCCCAGGAGGATACTACGGTCAATGGCATCAGAAGCTATAGAGGTATCATGGTTTATTTACATGGCTGCCCTCCTTCTCTCCTGATAAGGGTCATCAATCATGGTGACAGAGGCAGTTTCAGTCCCAAATCCAGGCCTGAAGCTGGATTAAAATGGGTCCAGATACAGTGGTACCTCGGGTTAAGAATTTAATTCGTTCTGGAGGTCCGTTCTTAATCTGAAACTGTTCTTAACCTAAGATACCATTTCAGCTAATGGGGCCTCCCGCTGCTGCTGCAAGATTTCTGTTCTCATCTGAAGCAAAGTTCTTAACCCAAGGTACTATTTCTGGGTTAGCGGAGTCTGTAACCTGAAGCGTTTGTAGCCCGAGGTACCACTGCACTCTGTTTTGTCCAAGCATGTCTGAAGTTGTACCTACCCACATCTTGAGTACTTTGCCCCCAAAGGGAATATCTGCAACTGAGCTATAGTTATAGTGTAAACTTCTGGCTCCAGGGAGGCCCTCTTAAGAAGGAAGCACAACACAGCCTCCTTTGAGGCTTTGCTTTGGCACTTCCCTCTCCTGCAACAAGGCATTCAGCAGTCCCTGAAACTACTCAGTCAATCCCCTGCCTAACTTTTATCAAGCAAGAAGGACAAGAACTGAGAAAACAGGGCAGTCTGCACCCCAATATTGAATTTGAAAACTCAGCACAGACACCAGGAAGGATAGTTCCACATTAAAAGTTCCCCCTTGATTGACAGTGAGATCAAATACATCTGAGGGTGCATTCAGGCAGTGATGCAACATGCTCTGTTGTGAGGCCAACATTTGGCACCCCACCTCTCACCTTCCATTCTAAGTCATTGTTGCAGGATTCTCATCCTGGTACCTCCTGTTTGGTCCTCCATAATCAGAAAGGGCAATTCTGTTCACCCCTGGAGCAGGAGAGATTGTCAAACCATGCAGAACAGGAGCATAGTGGGAAATTTCCAAAGCCCAGGTGCTCTTTCTTCATGGCAACCCCCAGAGCCACACACCTTCTAAGACTATGCAACAAAAATGAATTTTGACCAATGCAGACATTGCAACATCAATACAAAGCCAGATCTTCTCTCACTTCCTGCCTCCCAAGTTATGTAACATCCAGCCCGATGAAGAGCTCTTGGTGGCTCAAAAGCTTGCTGCATTTATGTGACATGACATTTCGTCATAATGAAGGAACTTCAACTAACAGAATCCGCCTCTTCCTCTGTTGAGCTCATTTATTTGGTGGGTCTCTCCCTGAGCAAAGTTTATTTATTTGGCATGCAGGGAACTGGCAAACAGCCCCCCAGGAGATGATGTCACTGTTCCCTGCTGTGAAATAAGTAGTGCCACGTCATCCCTGCTCCACTGATGTGGAAGTTCTATAGCTGCACTTTTTCCTTCCAGAAGGAATGTTAGGATGGTCTGTTTGACACTTACAGACAATGGCACTGGTAGCTGTACCATTTCCTACACACAAATGGCTCATTCATAAGAATACAACCCTGCTTAACATTTTTACTGCACTTTAGAATGTTCCAGGCAATATGAGGAAACTAATACCGACCTATTAGTTTTTTATTCTATTAGTAATTTGCAGAGCTGCTCTAAAGGTTCCTCTGGGATGAGAACCGCAGACCTAGGGGTCTAAATGTGCCCTTCAAGACCTCTTTATCAGACTCTCCTCTCCAGCCCCTCTTCACGGGTGTTTTTGCCTGGCTGGAATGTGCCCTTGAACCCTGACAATGCTTCTTGCATGACTGGGTGGAGGATGGAGAGTGATGCGTGAGTGTGAAGAAACTAACTTTGCAAGTGTGCAAAGGCAGAATTCACACTTACTGCTCTGCCTGTTTTTGCCTCTGGCACTGCCCACCCCATCATGTGGCCCCTGCAAGGTTGCTGAGAAGTGAACGTGGCCCTTGGCCTGAAAAAGGCTCTCCACCCTTCATGAGAGGGGCAGAGAGAGAAAGATTCTTCGGCTGTTTTCTCCATGCCATTCATAAGTGTCTAAATCTCCATCCTGTGGCTGCTCCCCCAAAGAAACGCATTGCACTTTCCTCATACAGAAGGTTGTCCCTACAAAAGCAGGCATAGACTCCTCCTTTTCGAAGGGGAAACTTACAAAATCACTATGAATAGACAATTTGTATCTGGCAGCCTTATCACATTTATTTGGACTCTGGGATCTAATTATAATTGCAACGCAACTCCTTCTCTCTCTCTCTCTCTCTCTCTCTCTCTCATTCTCCATCAGCCAGAAGCAGCTGTCTGATTTGCTGGTGGAGATGGAAATCTCTGTGCAGAATGAATTCCCAGTCAGTGTTCCAGCAGCAGAGGAACACTTTTATTTCGGTGCTGAATAAAGAGAGATAATTTAGGGGGCATTACTTTCACCTCTGGCTTGCTCTCCAAACTTTCACTAAAAGGACCCCTCCATACCAGCAATATTTCCTTATTCAGAAATAACATTAGTTCACCAGCCAACTGTCCTCCAGTGGTTTTGGGTTCCAACTTGCATCAGCCCCAACCAGTGCTGGATTATCCAGTAAGCAGACTAAACATATGCTCATGGCACCAGCAAATAAGTGTCAGCGTTTTTTCAAAAATATCAACATTTGAATAAAATGTCAAAGTAGTATTCATGGTGGGAAGAAGCAGAACTTTGTTAGACTTCCTTCCTTTCCTACTCAGGTTAGCAGGGAGGATTGGACCCTACTCTGCCCTTAAGCTTCCATTGGGCTCTCCCTGCTCCTTAGCTCACCCAAATGCCAGAATCTTTCCAGTCCAAAAGACATACACTTTTGTTCACATAATCAGTAGAGTGTACTGTAATCCACAAAAACATATGCCACAATAAACTGGTTATTCTTTAATGGGTTGCAGGACTCTCTTTGCTGCAATTGACTAATACAGGTACCCTCCTGGAAATGGGTCCAGCCCCAAAATTAGCTACTCTAATAGCTTTCAACAACCTGGTCTCTCCAGATGTTTTGGACTCCCAACTCCCATCATCAGCCCCACCAGGGGCTGATGGGAGATGTACTGCAAAGCAACATATGTAGGGTACCAGGATGGAACAGGCTGCCCTATACAGGTGACTTCCTGCTTCCACAGGGGTTACATTCCCAGGTACCACACATATATGTGAAATCGCGTATAGTAGGAGCACCACTGGGTTCAATGGTGGGTGGGACTGGAAAAAATATATATTCCTGGATACACCCCTCATTATTATTACTGTTATGCTAAGTGCATAAAGCTGAACATGCACTAGTAGAACACATGTAATTTGGAGGGTGCCTGTAATGACCACAGCTGACCTCAACAAATCTGTTGATTTTGAACTCTGTCGTCATTTTCTTTATAGGAATTAAGAGCCAATCTAAATCCAGATGTCTAACCAAATGTATAGCGGTCCATGGTTGAAGTCGTGTTAATATTTCTGAAGCAGGGTCCCTGTCTCCCTCATCCTAGAACTCCCAATCAGTATGAAATAGGAACTTTGCACTGCCTCCCTTTGTGCTGGTTGGAGCCCATCAGAGTGAAAAGATGTGTGATTCCTGTATTGCAGAGGGTTGGACTAGATGGCCCTTGGGGTCCCTTATAACTCTACAATCGTTTGATTCTATGAGGTGAGTCAGCCTCTGAGGGTTGGTTTCACTGGAGAAAGCACACAGGAAGAACACCAAGAAGTTGTTCTGTAGTGAAGTGAAGCAAAGTGAAGCATTTAGGAGATCTGAAATCACAAGGCGCTTCCGTTTCAAGAGACTGGTGTGCAAGTTCTGTTACACACATTGGAGCATCAATTTATGTCGCTCTGAAATAAGATATTGGAGCACTCCAAATCACTACCCATTTGTAAGACCCAGAAAACAGTAAATCTAGCTGAAAGGCAATACAGGAAGATCTGCACTGATTGTTGCAGTGTAATTATAATTATTATATAATTATATTGTATAATATTAGAAGGTTGCATAATCTTAGAAGGCTGGGCCTTCGCATGGCTGTGAGGGGATGGGGCTGTGCCCAGCATGAAGGGGACGCCCCTCTCCCTCCACACCCACACACCCGCACTTCTGAATTTGCTACCTCACTACTATGTTTAACCAGCTGGAGAGATAAAATGATGTGGCGTTTTTTATTTGAATGGCACGGGGTGAGGAAGTTTCTTTGAATTTCAAAGCCCTACTTTCTCTCTTTTTCTCTTTAATATGAAAATCTCAGTGCTTACAGTTTGACAGGTGTTACGTTTTCAGCTAAACTATTTTTGTCTCTCTTTGCTGGCCCAGCCCGATGCCTGATTTGTTCTCCTCCTCATCTTCAAGTGTGCATCTTTTTCCTGACAACTTTTGAACTGCTTTAGTTTTGTGATAATGATAACAATTCAGCACAGCATGTGAGTACATGTGATCACTGAGCACGTGAGGAGTCCCATCACACTCGGTTTACTTGAGGAATGTGGTTGTGCTGCAGAAGACCAGTTTTCCCTCGCAGGAACAAGGCCTCTCACACAACCAGAACAGGGCAGATGGTATCACAAATGGTCTCAGATGGCTGCACCAACCCAAAGAGAGGCACATTTGCCACACTTCTGTTCTCATATCAAAGATAAATTACCAAGCCCCTTCACCTTTCTCTCCCACCCCCACCCCCAGAACTGCACATCGCTAAAGTAAATGTACTGCCTTGTACTCAGGGCAAATCCACACCAGGCATTTAAACATCAAACAACCATTCAAATAAAAATTCAATACATTCAGTGCACATTTAAAGCACGGGGCTTTTCCCAAACATTTCTGGGAGCTGTAGTTTGTTAAAGGTGCTGGGAATTGTAGCTCTGTGAGAGGAAGACCAGTGTCTTTGGAGGAAGTTGTGTTTTATTGTTGCTATTGATTGATTGATTGATTGATTGATTATTGATTTATTAGTTGTTCTTTTGCCACAGCAAACAAGCACATAAATTAAAAGCAGCATTTAAAAATCAATAAGAAAAATGTGTGTCAAGTGTGTTTTCAATGTATGGTGTGGATCTGCCTTCAGATTCTTGGGCAGGTTATATGGCTTCTGTGAAATGGGCACTATGCTGCAGCAAAACAAGGTGGAGGGAAAGGATTGGCTATGAGTTTAAAACTCAGATCACAACCCTGCCTTCCACTCCGTTTCTTGAGCAAGTAACTCAGCCTTCTGTGAAGTGACCAATCATTATTCAACTACTGGTCTGGTGAGCTGTGTTTCATATGTGAAAGAAAAATGAAATCTGAAAAAGCTTGGAAGCACCTTCCCACATAGTCATTTTCTGGTGGTGCCCCTGACCCTTTGTCTAAGTTCTAGGGGTGCCCATGGGCCCCAAAGGTGGTGGGACTCTGTTCTTTCAGTTGTGTGCTATATGCATTTACTCTGCAATAATGGCAGCTCACGGCTTTCCTGGGGGGCGGTGCTTCCCTCACGCTCAGGCCTCAATCCCCATCACCTGGCCAGGCTCACTTCCCAGCATTGCAGGGAATCCCCCATAGCCTCAGGATCTCGGGGCTGGTTGCTCAAACAGGCCAATCGGTGGCCGCTCACGGAGCCTGGGCTGCCATACAGCCAGATTTATCCTGGATCTTAGGCAAGTCAAGCTCAACAACTTTCATGGTGTCCTGGTTTTTACTTTTGGAAATATGGCAACCCTAGCAGAGCCTTGGCTGCTCTGCTCTTTACCAGTTTTAAAGTCAAATTGGTGTTACTTCTTTTCATTAATGGTACATTAGCAAAACACACCAGTGTGATTATATACTATCACTGCTCAAAACGCACCTCAGCATCTGTGGTGCAGGACGTGCATCCTTACACATCCTTTAGAGCATGTTTGTTGGAGAAAAGAGGACATATCCACCCTCCACTCCGAAATATTACTTCTGGAGACCTGGCAGGAGAGGTCTGAACCTGACCATGATGTTCCAAGATGGGCACCAGACTGTCCCTGGTAAATAGGGACACAAATAGGAATGCATGATATGTGGTTCTTCATCCAATGTGAAAGGGAGGCCAAAAGATCTAACGGAAGGAGATATTGGAAGTGTAGGATTCACATCATTTAAGTATACACAATTACACTTGGACTGTCTCACACGTGCCAATACATCTCTTGATTTCTGAACAATTAACTGCTATAAACTTGAAGATAGTTCATACATGCAAGTTGATCACTGCAGCATCAAGTCACAACGGGCATGTGTGGATATGGCACCACAGATAGAACGTCCACATCACCTTAAGCCAGTGGTTTTCAACCAGTGTGCCTTGAATGGTGGTCAGGGGTGCCACAGGCAACACTGGCCTCTGTCCCTCTTTCCTTCCCTCCCTCCTCTGATGCCCTCTCATGTCTCTGCCTCCCAAAGGCTTTCACAGCTGCTTGTTGCAGCAGCCCTGGCTACAAGCTCCCCAGGCAAAAGGTGCTTCTAGGGCAGTGTGAGGAGGCACCTCTCTTTGGGGCAGGGGGGGCAGCTCAGAGACCAGGGGCGGCAGCTGTGGCTGCCCAGAGGACTCCCAAGGAGGGGGGAGAAGAGAGGAGGATGAGGGAACCCTCCACAAGGGAGGGAGAGGGGCTGCCGGCTCTGCAGGAAAGAGGTGACATAACTGGGCTCCTGAGCCCCACAGGAGTCTGCAGAAAAAGGACCCAAAAAGGTTGAAAACCTCCGTCTTAAGCAAAGTTTTCCAAAAGCTCAGTGCACGCATGCAGTGCCTGCTACTAGTCACCAGGTGTAGGAAAAATGAGTTCTAACCAAGGTACGTGTGAACTAGTCAACTATGATCACAGGAACAAGCATCATATATTATTTCACTTTTATGCACATTTTAAATTTTCCTATATACCCAGCTGCCTGCATTCACAAACACAAGGCATGCATTTGTGCAAGAAATGCACCACTTACACAACTTTATGGCTATGGCTCTATCCATATAGTCCATTTAAAGTACTCTAGTACCACTTTAACAGTGATGACTTCCCCCAAAAATTATGGGAACTGTAGTTTGCTAAGGGTTACTAAGAGTTATTAGGGGGCCCATAACATACTACAGCTCCCAGTGGTCTATACCACTGAGCCTCTTGCTGGTCTTGCTGATCGGAAGGTCAGTGGTTCAAAGTACCGCTGCAGTGGGAAGGTAAATGGCGTTTCCGTGCGCTCTGGTGCTCACAGTGTCCTGTTGTGCCAGAAGCAGTTTAGTCCTGCTGGCTACATGACCCGGAAAGCTGCCTGCGGACAAACGCCGGTTCCCTCAGCCAGAAAGTGAGATGAGCGCCGCAACCCCATAGTCACCTTTGACTGGACTTAACTGCCAGGGGTCCTTTACCTTTTTTACAGTTCCCGGTGTTCTTTTGGCGGAAGCCACTGCTGTTAAAGTGGTATGAGAGTCCTTTAAATGGAAGGTGTGGATGGGACCCATGAAACCTTAGAGGCAGAGATTTTCTTCTGAGCATCTGCCACCCCACCTGCAGGCTTCACTTTCGCGTGGCATTTACTCACCAGGTTCTCAAACATGTCCTTGCTGGAAACTTGACAGTGGTTTTCGGCCGTTTCGTGGATTCTGTCCCAATGTGGGGGTTGGTGGGAAGTGTTCTCTCTCTCTCTCTGGCCTACAAAATCCAAACAGCGCCGGCTGTTGCTCCTGCGACTTCCCTCGGAGTTGTTCCCTTGAGGCTGCTCTCGCCAGGCCTGCCTTGGCGGCTGAGCGAAGAAGAGGCGGAAAAGTGGAGCGAAGGTGGCCCTGCCAGCTGCCTTTGTCCTTGTGGAAGCATCCTCAACAAAAGAGAACACCCCTGTGCCAAGTTTACCTACTGAACCATTATTCCCACTCTCTGTTAGGCAACATGCCAGCCTAGGCTGCCAGTTTCCATAGCAACCGAACTCTCAGCGCCCCCCCTCCTCCTCCCCCTTTGCTCTCTCTTTCCTAATGCAGCCCTTGAGCTGACTACATGAACCCCGCCAAGGGGATTTAAAGGGGGCACCCCCTGTCAGTACGGAGGGGTCAGGGTCTGTGAAAGTTCTTGCTGCCTGTGTCTGTGGAAGACCTTGACCGGAAGGCCCCTGTTTTCACTTCCACACACCAAGGAAGGGAAGGAGACGGGAAGAACACAGGAGTGAGGGAATTGGGGCCAGCCAGAGGGCCAGATCCTGATCTCCCCCACACCCACCCACGGGCGCAGGCAGGGTTTTTGTTAGGGGGAGCAGGACTTTGTGGGTGAGGCAGAACCAACATGATTGGTCAGTTAGTTAAGTATGTCTATTGTTTTACTTGACCTGGGGGGCACCTGCCCCCCCCCAGCTACGCCCATGCACCCACCTGAAATTCACCTGGCACTGCAGGGACCCCAAGGGGCCCATTTTCATTTGCGCACATCATAGTTTGAAGCCTAGCTGGGTGGGACAAAGGCATGGGGAGCTGCAGGTGCAAATTCTGCTTCCAGCAGGGAGTCCCCCCTTTTCATCTGCAATGTCAGGGTACAGCAAGTGGGCATGGCTTGGGTGATGCAGCCTGGTGGGGTGAATTGGGAATCCTGGGGGGCCTACTGCAGGCTGGGGGGGCTGGGGGTTCCCCATTGCTGAGATAACAAGAGAAGCCATCTCAAAGGCACACTCGAAGTACACAGGGACACAAGGAGCTGATTTATGTTGACTGAGGGCTCGCCCACACTTCCCTTTGCCACATGCCCAGAAAGCCCTAGTCCAAGCGGTTTCCCCCTTGCCCTGCTCTTTTCCCACTCTTTAGTTCTAAATCAGAACAAACAGCAACCCACAGAAAACCCTATTGCTGTTTGCTCCAATTGAGCACTAAAGTGCAGTTTTCTATGGGGGGAAGCAGTGGGACCAGAGGAAGTGAAAATAAGTCCTGAGAGCATTGGTCCATCATGGAACCGTAGAGTTGGAGAGGAACATGAGAGTCATCTAGTATTGTCTGCACTGACTGGCAGAGTGCCAGGAAGCCAGGGGGAGCAACAGTAGGCGGAACCAGAGCAAATAGCAGTCAGAGCCATCCCCTGTAAGAAAGGAGGCACGCTGCTAGGGGCTGGCTGAGAGCAGCTTGAGGATGGTGGGGCAGTGCCCCATACGCCCCAGTGTTCTAGGCTCCACTGTCTAACTAGACATCAGACAGCAACTTTATGGGGGGGAATATACCCCCAATTCCTCTTTGTTTTGGGAAGAGGTCAGGTAGATGCCGCAGATCAGGGTTCGAGTACACACTCTACTCTGCATGCAGCTCCCAGGTTCAGTACCCCACATCTCCGATTTGGAGGAGGGAAGAGTCAGGTAGGAGGGGATGAGAAAGGCCTTGTACTGCCTGAGACCCTGGAGAGCCACTGCCAATCAGAGTAGACGATATTGACCTCAATGGACAAAATGAGGGTCGTAGTAGAAGGCAGCTTTCAATATTATAACTGGGTTGGAGTCCCAGATCCACCTCTTTGGGTCTTACCCAACACTGTGCACTTTGTCTTAGCCAAGCTGACGGGTAGCTTTCTGGACCCCACCTAGCATGTATGTTGTCATAGGTTTTCAAGCTCTCATGTAGAACCAAAGGCAGATCGAAGCACACTCTTGCCATCTTTGAAATGGGAAGGAGGTTATCCTCTACCACAGCTCCATTTTTTATTTTACTGCTCTCTCTCTCCACCCCACCCCACGCGCTGACACCAAAGGCTTGTTTGCAACAAACAAGCCAGCACATCCTTTCTGAGGCAATGTAGGTGCCCTTGTTTTTCACAAGAAGAGCATCTTGTCCTTGAGGTATTAGTAGATCCCTGTCTCCCTTGTTCTTTTTATTGAGGCTTTCATGTCAGGGTCTCAAAGTGGCAGCGGAAAAGCAGTAGGCATTCAGTTTGTGTTGAGCTTTTCTCCAGGAGAGAAGAATTTGCTTTTGTTCTCAAAGATCAGCTGAGATTATACTCACTTTGCAGCCTTCAGCTGTTAACAGATTCTCTACTCTGAGATGCTTTACAGCCAATAACCTCTTTTATCCTGGAATTATCTTTGAACAATTTAGCAACCCCACGGAGGCAAAACACGGACTGGGCACTTGGTACAAATGGGCTCAACTTTCTTCCTGGTCCTGCCGCTTATCTAGCTGCCTTTCCCAGGACAAGACAAAAAGCACTTTCAACAGCAACCCATGCAGTGGCAAATCCATCTTGATCTCTCCCAATCAGATTAAAAAGTGGATGCTGTCCTTAATCGGTGGCCTCACCTTAAAGCTGCCAAGTTATATTCCCTTTTGTTGCCTCCCACCTGCTTCCGTTTTGCAGATGCTGCATCTATCAAAGGAATACTCCTTGCCCATTTTCACGAGGGCTGTTGCTTCTCAAGGATTAACAAGCCTCGCACTCAGCTCTGCAGGAATCAATGGGTTGTTTCCCAATTTCCTTTTTTAAAAATAGATATTTTATTGGTTTTATAATAGAACAACATTAACAAACTCCAACAAAGCCTGCAGTGTTACATGCATACACCACACTAGTCACAGAGGAGGAGGAAAATTGAGTGGGGAGCCTGTCAAATAACAGAATCTTTGAATGCCTCATCAGTGCTTTAACTGACCGTGGCATAGCCATGAGAGATCTGACATTAAATCACTTCTGTTTACACAGGTGATATATGGGAACCATACCTTGTCAAAATGTTTGTGTTTAGTTTGGCCTCTAACAACTCTTCTGTTTTGCGTTAGATGCTTGGAAAGAGTCAGATCCCAAACTTCCCTTGCCATCCCATACCTTTGGGGTCTTTCCAATGGGAGGCGATCTCTAAATGAGTAGTGCTAAACAGCAAAGCAGTTAAGCCCTTATATGGAACCCATTTCAACTGAATCCAATTAGATGTTGGCTGCTTCAAGACATTTTGTGGATGGAATTCAGTCACATACAAACACAAAATGGCATAACCTCCCTGCAAACAAATAGGTGGATCGTTCCACAAATGGATTGTCTGGAAGTGACCTGAGAATTATAAGCCCCATGCATGTGCTGCTCACGTGCAACCACTTTCAGATGTGGTTGTTTTTAGAGTTATTTCATTTCTGTTTTAAAATGATCATTTTTTAAACTTCGTAATTGCAAATTGCCCTGGGCATTTTTCCACAGAAGGGCAGAACATGGGGATTAATCAATAAATCACCTCCCCCTTGAGAGCCACTACTGTGTGCATGTGTACAGCTCACCATTCCCTTGATGTGCTCAACAAAATTCATGACTGATGCTTTAACGGACGCAAGCATGTGTCAGATGCTTCAAGCAACCTCAGTCAAAGCCAAATGTGGATATAACATTTAAGGGTTTGGCATGTTTCTTTCTCCTGTTATGATCTTTTATTACAAAACACAGGCTGTTGTTTATCTCTGTTAACTATGGTGCACTACAGAGCAGAAAGGCTTCTTTCTGAAGTCCTGGAGAGCAGCTGCCAGTCAGTGTAGACAGTACTGAGCAAGAAAGACCAATGGCCTGACTCAGTGGGAGGCAATGTGGCCATGATGCTCTACAAGAATATCATCTGGAGGTTTCAACCTTGCTCTACTTTTCACTGCTATTTTCACCTCCATCTTTCATGGAAAGTTTTGACCAGCTAGTCGTCCACTGATGATTTTTGGGGGTGGGGGTGGGGGGTTGTTCTTAACACAATGCCAGCCCCTTTCAGTGTGAAACCATTGCAGTATCTACTCGGACTGCATCTCAGTGCCTTTGGTCAGCCTGAGAAAGGAAATGTCAGTCATGTGCACATGAAATGTGACTGCTGGCATCTCTGTGCACTTCGAAGATTAAAGGGGAACCATGGTACTCACCATCCTTGAGTTGAGGAACAAAAATGTGGGTGTTTGGAATCTACATGGCTCAGGCGCAGGACGGGATATGAATAATACATACTGCCTCAAGGCCTCTTTTTGCAGCTCTGCTCTTGAGCTATCCTGATTATAAGAGGATCAGAAGTAGACAGCTCTATTTTTGCCCACAGAATAAACAATTGCTTATAATTTCATAGCAGAGGTATTGCCATTTGACACTTCATTGTCCCAAGGCAGACATGCCACAATATGCAATCGCTTATTGAAACTGGGGTTGTGGGTTGATGTTGTTTTTCAAATACCCCCCCCCCCATGACTTGCATAGAAAGATGAACTCAGACATCATAATGTGCCAACTACTATGAAGGAAGAGAGAGGGTGGGGGGGTTTACTGGTTTACTGGTTTGTTTGCTTGTTTGTTTATGTTTTTATTGTGTGTTTTGTGTTTTTAACTTGTCTTTTTATTCTGTGAACTGCTATGAGATCTACGGATGAAGGGCAGAATAAATAAATAAAATAACTAAACAAATGGTTATGATAATGATAGTTAATTAACACATAGGGAGCTGTGGGAGCTCAAGGCTGCTGAGAAATGGTGCCCTTTGGCAGGGGCAGCCCAGTGTTAGGCCGAGTGAGGCAGCTGGCTCAAGTGGCAGAGGCTGGAGAGTGGGCTGCAGCTGTGGTGAGGTGCAGAAGAGCAGAGCTAAGCAGCCCATCTGGTAGCTGCTGTCCCATCACAAGTGTTGAAGCTAGATTCATCAACAAGTCATGTTGGGCTCTTTACACACCATACATTTAAAGCACATTTAAACCACTTCCCCTCCAAAGAATCCTGGAAACAGTAGTTTTAATGTCAAGAGTGCTAGGAATTGCAGCTCTTTGAGGGGCAGGGAAGGGGGAGAATGTAATTTGTTTTACATTTAAAGTCAAATTGATCAAATTTGCACTTTCCAAAACAATATGAGACCCGACACACAGCCTTCCTTCACATTAGTAAAAAAACACACAACTGTATACAAAAATGTATTTATTGGGACAAATTCACACCAAAATACTGAATAATGTTCATGAGGTGCTGTTTGTTGTTGTTGTTGTTAAGAGCAAATTGCTGCAGAAATGTGGAGAACTAAATGGAAGAAATAGAAACTGAGAGCGTCGAAACCAATTCTTCCCTAGGAGGAAGAAATGACCGGATTCTTCTCTTGAGGGGGGGAGAGATGTACTTTAAATGTATCGTGAGAACACAGCTTTGTCCACAAGCACAAAATGGTCTTGAGCCACCCATGGCTGAGGCTTCCCCTACTCCAAGACGAAGCCCTGGAACACTGTGCTGGGATCTGGCTTTGGAATCAGTGTTTGTCTAGGAATCGGATAAGTGCCATGGCCAAGCTGCTCTCTCACCCTTCGTTCCTCATCAGCAAAATGGGGGGGGGGGGATTGCTATATCCTGTGCATACAACACAAGCCAAAGCACACCGCTCCCTTTCTCAGGCTGCTTGTTGTTGTTGTTGTTTATTCATTTAGTCGTGTCCGACTCTTCGTGACCCCATGGACCAGAGCACGCCAGGCACTCCTGTCTTCCACCGCCTCCTGCAGTTTGGTCAGGCTCATGCTGGTAGCTTTGAGAACACTGTCCCACCATCTTGTCCTCTGTCGTCCCCTTCTCCTTGTGCCCTCCATCTTTCCCAGCATCAGGGTCTTTTCCAGGGAGTCTTCTCTTCTCATGAGGTGGCCAAAGTCTTGGAGCCTCAGCTTCAGGATCTGTCCTTCCAGTGAGCACTCAGGGCTGATTTCCTTCAGAATGGAGAGGTTTGATCTTCTTGCAGTCCATGGGACTCTCAAGAGTCTCCTCCAGCACCAGAATTCAAAAGCATCAATTTTACAACCTGCTTACAACCTGCATTTCAACAGCTTCCGCAATGGAGAAGGCAAAGAGAGGGGTGGGCAGGGCTAGCAAAGGATGGCCATGAGCAAGTGCAGCCCCACATGCTGAGGACCAGTTTCTGTTGGAGATGAAGGGGGCCACTGGAGCTGAGCCAAAGGGATTGTGGGATGCTCTTTAAACACTTGAGATGAGCACTTTAGAGGTTGAGCCAAAGCCTTAATGGAAAATATATGCTATAAGAACAGTGATTTGAAAAGGGAGTGAAAGAGTGTAGAGAAGGGGTGGGGGAAGCTTTTCTGCCCAAGGGCCACATGCCCTTCTGGGGAACCTTCTGAGGGCCACATGCCAGAAATGGGTGGGCCCAACTGTACCTTTGCACAGCAGGTAGCTTCTACACACACACACACACACACACACACACACACACACACTCCCCCCTCTGAGTCCTCCATGCAGCCATGCAAAGAAGTGTGTGTGTGTGTGTGTGTGTGTGTGTGTGTGTGTGTGTAGGGGTGCCTGGGCAGAGTCCCAAGGGCCAGACAGAGGGCTAGAATAGTGCTGTGCAGGATCCCAGGGGAGCACTGGAGGCAGCAAAGGAGAGAATCCCCTTTCCTGCTCAAGGGAGCTGGTGACTTTAGCTGGCTGAGGGCTTTGGAGAAGTAACAGCCTTGAGCCCTCGAGGGCCAAGGAGAGGGAGCAGTGGTCTGCTTAAGCAGGAGCATGTTGGAGGGTGAATAATGCATTTCCACAAAAGAGCACTATCCAAACTATTAAGTATAATTGCCCATTCATCAGAAGTGACAAAAGGAGCAGACTTCAAGCAGCTCTTTCTGAAGAAAGGGTGAAAAATGTTTTATTCTGGGCTGCCTTTTTTTTAAACTGGCAATGTCTTTTAGTGTCCTTTTCGAAACTATTTCCTTTTTTAAAAACACACAGACATATGCTTAACTGCTTTGAGTGTACGGTAGACATTGCCAGCCTGGCACTCTCCATATGTTCCCATCAGCCCCAGTCAGCCCAGCCAGACGACACTGGGACTGATGGGAGGGCAGCCGTGCTGGCTGGACCTGACGGCACTTGGGAGCCTAAAACATCTGGAGCAAAGCCTGACAAAGCCTGGCATAAGGTCCGTTTATAAATCTCCCCCCCTCCTTTAAAATAATAATAATCTCCAGCTATAAAAAATACCACTTGGAAAAGCTCCAACAGATTATAACAAACTGAACTGAAACATTTGGCAGATTATAGCTTTCAGCAGATTTAATCCTGCTGGAGAAAACTGCTGTTGTATTCAAATGCCCTGCCAGAAGGTAGCTAAATTTGACTGCACTCAGCTGGTTTAAGAGAAAACAAAATGTTGCCAGATCTAGTGAGATTTAGTATTCTAGAAAATTTCAGGCTGGGAAACAGACAATTGTTTTTCAGGGCATGTTCACAATGACCACTTACTCCACATTTCCACTGCTAGTTTTTGAAACCACATTTGCGTGATGTTAGCCACAATCCATATTGATGCTGCAGTTTCTTGACAAATACTTCTGTCTGATGCCTTTTTCTCAAATCAGCTTCAGCCCAACTAGAAAACTTAAGCTGCAATTTGCTTCTTAATACCGGTGTGTACATTTGAGAAAGCCATTATGCATCTGCAACTGAGTGACCATGTGCCTAGGACAGTTTCATTAATTCCTCAGGGGGTGGGAGGCTGCAGGGGCAGGGAAACCAAAAGGTCATGTGTGACAGTGAAGACATCCCCACCCCCTCTCTTGTGTAGAAATGCAACCTGAAATGCAGCAGAGAAAAAGACCTCCTTGTGTTTGAAGCCACGAATGTGGACATACTAATAGGAGTGAGGCACATTTCTTTGGACACGCTGCCACCTTTGCTCAGACATGTTACATAGGTTTTGAAACACTTAAAAAACGTGGCAATACTTTTTGTCATATGTAAAAGCAGGGTGTGACTGCACACATCAGTAGGGATCCTTCATCTAAACCAGGCTTCTTCAACCTTGGCCCTCCAGATGTTTTTGGCCTACAACTTCCAAGATCCCTAGCTAGCAGGACCAGTGGTCAGGGATGCTGGGAATTGTAGTCTCAAAACATCTGAAGGGCCAAGGTTGAGAAAGCCTGATCTAAACTACTTTAGGAATGTTTATGAAATTATCCCCGTTTAAAGTTACCTCCAGATTTTTTGGTATTTCTAATTGCCTGACCTTATGTGCAGGAAGGCACTGGTGCACTGGCAACTCACAAGTGACTTCTAGATTTTGCACAGCAGCTTCACCAATCTGGTGCCCTCCGCATGTTTTGGACCAAAGCATCCTCTGGCTGGCTACTGATAGGGGAAATAGAAATTTCAATACAATATGGGTTTTCCTGTTTTTCAGATTAATCAGTGGAGGTTATATTTTTGATACACATTGAGAAATTTGTTCATGGCCAATTGTTATGCCTTCATCCTGGTATGACATATATTTTTATCAAAAATATCAAGGCTATGTCAAATTAATTTTTTTCAATAGCAGGCTTCTCTTCTCTTGCCTGATAATGATGCAATAGTAGGAGAAGTTGAGCCTGACAAACTTCTCTCTGGATTGAATCTGCCAAACCTACTTGTGAACAGAGTAAGAAACTCTGAGTGCTAAAGCAGCTGAACTATCACCAAAGGATGACTGAAACCAGAGGACACTCTCCACATCTTGAGGGGGAAAGGCCACAGCTCCCTGAAACCCCCAAGTTCAGTCCCAGTTGTAGGGCAGGGAAAGTCCTCTGTCCCAAACCCTGGGGAGCTGCTGCCAGTCAGTGTAGAGAATACTAAGCTGGGTGAGCCACTGGTCTAACTCAGTATGAGACAACCTCTTACATTCCTGGGTTTCCCAAATCATCCCCCGCTCTTCCCCAAAGACACACATGCAACAAAAAGTTTTGATAGCCACATCTTTCAAAAGTGCCTTATTTATTAATAGGCCAACGTTCCCAAACCGACTGGGGCAAATTGCAGCCATTATTATACACAAGACCGGTGGATTGCTGTCCCCAAAGGGCTCAGACGGCAGGAGCTTCGTGCATACGTGGGAGCGGGCCATTTTCTTTCTGCGTGGCACATGCAGAGGCATGCACATCCAGAGGACAGAATAACATGTCTATTTTTAGCAACACTCCTACATGCATAGCACCAGGGGAAAGCAGTGCCTGAATTGCTTCTTGCTGGTGTGGCATGCAGAGAGAATTTTGCTAAAAATAAGCACTGCATTACCTCTTTGTGCATACATGGAAGGCGGCATCACGGAGGGAGCGCACAGGGGAGGAGGAACACAGCTCAGTGGCTGCCTTGCCTGTGGAAGGTCTCAGGTTCAGACCCTGGAAGCTGCTGTGTATTCTAAGCTAGGTTAGGGAATAAATTGTCTTCTCTCTCTCTCTCTCTCTCTCTTAATGCTGCCTATCTGTTTTCTGCTTCATCCCACATTTCACCATTTCTTATATAAATAAAGATTCTTAAGTTGAAATCTGAGATTTTGATCAGGGGAGGAGGTGGGATACTTTTGACAATGTGGAATTATTTTGGCAACCTCAACTCCCGCAGACACACCAGGCCAGCACAACCACAGTTCTTGCCGCTTGCGAGGTGGGGGATTCCTCCTACCCTAGAAGTGGAGAAGGAAACTGATTCAGGATGTTTTCAAAGCTGCATCTAATATGCAAACTGAAACACAGCTGTGCCTCAAAAGTCTCACGAATTTGAAATTTTGTGATGCAGTTCTCCAAGAAAGAGTGCTAACAAAAAAGCATATATTAAGGGAAATAGCACGCTGCATATAATATTATGTTTATCAGGGGAAGATCAACTAACATGCTGATGAATTATCATGATGTGGGTTTTAAAAAATGCAGAAATGTGCTGCAGAAATGTGGAGAAGTGAATTTAAGATTTGAAAAACGAGAAACCGTGAGAACTGAAATCTACAGAACCCTCCATTCCTACTCAGTCTCATCTATGCTATTATTAAAAAGTAACCTGCCAAGTGGTGAAACAGGCCACTTGTAAGCAGTGGTGTACCAGGTTTCAAGAGAAAGAGAAAGGCTTAAGAGGACATCAACCACCTGGCCGTCATCTACAGATTTACTCGCTCTCTTTGAGTGAGACGGACCAGCAAGGGATACTTGGGAGGAAAGCCAATTTGTGATGAGATGAGTAACAGCGAAGGGATAAGACGTTTTCAGTCCAAGAGAAGTTGCTTTATGAAGAGCTCAGTATCAACCCCACGCAGCGCAGAGGGCCACCCTTGGAAGGATCCAGCCATCTCCCCATGGTGATTCCTGCAAGTGAAAAACATGAGAATGGTTTGGGTGAGGGGCTCTATAGGCAGACAGGCCTAATTGATTTTAGCAGAGTTCTGAAAGGCATCAGGAATCTCAGTCGGAAACTCCAGCTGGATTATTTGAGCCGGCTTGACATGACTGCTGCCATTTAACAGGTTAAGGTGGAGAGAAGCTGGTCCTAAAGGTTCTGTGTGCTTATCTGTTCCCTAGACAGCAAAATGGCCCTCGCCCTCTCTTTCATCTGTTGTACTATTAACAGAAGAGAGAAAAACTAGTTTGTTATAGGGTTGGAGGGATTGTTACAGGATTGGATGATATCAGTGGGTCCCTTACTGGCCTGGGAGGTTTAGAATCCAGTAGAAAAACCTACTTACTGGTCAAACCAATTCCTATGTAAAGTTAATGGCCTTAGCCACTCAGCTAAGTACTGTCACATCAGCAGTTTAGTGTAAGCCTTGCTGCCATAGAGATAAATAGGTGGGCTTTTCCCACCTCACCTGCCCGGAACAATAGGGCAAGTGGGGCTGTGTCTGTGTGTTTTGGCTGAACTGAAAGGAGACACAGAGTGACTTGACTTGAGAGGGCTGAATGTGCAGGGTGTGTGTGCAGGGGGCGGCTCCAATATCAGTTGCCTTTCTCTAAAACCAGGGCTTGTCTTTGTGGAAATTCCTAGCTAGATTTTTGAGGAGGTCACAAAAAAGGCAGGAGAGGGACTCCTGCCAACAAGTCCATAGTGGGGAAGCAAGATCTGTTGGGGTGTTACTGCTGTGCGCCCCTCCATCCTATGCTTATGTTGTGTATGTGTTTAAATAAAACAATATATTCTAAATACATCACAATCTCCACTGACCATCATTCCAAGGAAACTAAACCTCAGGAACACCTGGTAGAGTCTCTTGCCATTCAGAGATTCAGTGAGCACAGTATTTTAGTTTTATCTACAGGAATCTGAGGCACTTCCAAATGCCTAGAAAGGAGCAAGGAAAGTATTTAAGCAGTAAGTATTAGCTTGGTGCCATTTTTGTATTTTTAAGAGCTTAACCTGGGAAAGCTGAATGTTGTCAAAGAGCACTTGGTGGCTCTGAGATTCTCACACTAGCAAAGGTGGCCAGAAGTTTTGTACTCTGAGCTATTGTGGCAACTTTGCACTTGATGATCCTGTGGCAGAAAGAGGGAAGGACGTGCGCATGAGCAGCCCAGGGGTCCCAGATCCCCAGAGAACGCACATCTCTCTCACCTGGATATCCAAACACATGGAGTTGCTTACAGTCGCAGAGATGTGACTCGTGGGATATGGAAGGGGTAAGTTTCCTCTGATCCAGTAGAGCTAGACACAACATGGGGGAAAAACACAAATGAGACGTTTGGGGAGAAGTGACGCCCCTTTCTCTGTCACCCGGGAGCGACTGTTACTTTTTCTTACAAGGTCTGTTGTGAAACCAGGGCGATGCTATGCACAAATAAATGCCAACCCCTTAAGGAAATGAGACAAAAGATAAAGCAAAAGGATATTAAGCCAGGTAGAGAACCATAACACTATTGGAGAGGTGCAATTCTGCATTCTGTGATGAAGCTAAAAGAAGGGAAATTACATTAGTTGGAAGAATATACTTGACATTCTTATTGTGCTCTAATCTTCCTTCTTCCTTTCTTCATAGCATCCATGTTGTGCTGTATATATATTTTAATATTTGGTTTATTTAATTTTGTGGATTGGTGCCCAGAAAAAGGCTTTAAAAATCTATTAATACATTTCAATCAAAACTAGGTAAAAATAACAATTGTAAGGCAAGCTTACAATATGCACTCATCCTATCAGCTATCTATGAGTATGGGACTGACTTAACACAAGAATTGTCCCCATCACAGCCAGCCTCCAGCTTCTAACATGGGTCAGCTGGCAAAATATAATTATTTTGAATTCCAGAATCTACTATGCAAACTTCCCCTGCCAAATCAAGTGATATAAAGGAAGTCAAGTTCCACTTCCTCAACCCTTTTAACATTTATTAATAGATGGTTGGCTATAAGAGTTATAACCCTGTGTCAGGGCTGGTGTAAGACGCAGGTCAGCAAGAACAGAAGCAAATCTCAGACGCCAGCGAAGTTAATGCTTTATTCAAGGAAATGAAATAAAACCCTGCCTAGGGGTCTCAGCAACCTTTCCCAGTCGGTCTTGCCCTATGAGCAGTTGCTGGGACTGAAGGTCCCTGCCTTCCAAAACCCTTAAGGCTCTTCCTCTCCTGGATATTTCCCAAGCTGTCTCAAGGGGCGCCTGCGCACCTCTGGCCTCTGTTCTGCTCTCCTCATTATTCTGTGCATTCCTGGAGACCAGAGGGGAGGTGAGATTGTCGCAGCAGGAGAGGGAGACTCCCTGGCTTCTTCAACAGCCTCTTGACAGCTGAACCTCAGAGTCAGAACTGCTCCCTGTCACTGTTCTGCTCACTAAACCTGTTGCCTCTTCAGCTTCCGGCGCCTCCTCCCACCAATCTTCTTCCTCTACTTCTCCTCAGTGTCCCATCGCTAATCCCCTGGCTCTGAGCCTTCCTCCTCTGGGGGTTCCCTTGGGGGTTCCCCGGCTGCTGCCTCCCACCACTCCCCTCATCCAGCCAGTCCCTTGACAGTAAGTGTGTATGTGGAGGCAGGGTTCAGTTCATGAAACCAATTCTCTTGCAACCATATTATACCAAATTGCTGGAGCACACAAATAAAATGAAAGAAGGTTAAGACCATTCTGGATGTTTTCTAGCCAATTATGGTATCTTAAATGAGAGCTCAAGGTATCATAATTTGGTTTTCTACAATTACCCCTAGAAACTGCAGTCTTTCCTTTGGTCAGGATGAACTTCTAAAAAAACATTCCTTATCAGCTAAATGCTGTGCCAAAACACTTGCTATCCCACAGACTGTCCTCCAATTAAAATACAGTGGTACCTCGGGTTACAAACTTAATTCGTTCCAGAGGTCCGTTCTTAACCTGAGGCTCACTTTCGCTAATGGGGTCTCCCGCTGCTGTTACGCCGCCATTGGATAATTTCCGTTCTCATCCTAGGGCAAAGTTTGCAACCCGAGGTAACTACTTCTGGGTTACCTCAGAGTTTGTAACCCGAAGCGTTTGTAACCCGAGGTGTTTGTAGCCTGAGGTATCACTGTACATGGCTTTTAAGCACACATAAAAGTGAAAGCAAAAGTAAAAGAAATTAACACAGATCTGCTCCATGCCTGCATATTGCAATTAACATTAACAGCTGAACCAACAGACTTTAAAACTTTTTAAAATAAAAACAAATTAAAACAGACCACAGAGCTCAAGAACAAGCAGCCTTACTTGTTACCATCTTTACCTGGAATAAAATAAATAAAGTAAAGCTCCTGAAGAAGAGCTTCTACCTGAGCTCTATAAGGAATGCATGGAATGGTGGGTGCCTATGCTGGCTGGCTTGTTTACCACCGTAAACAACATGGGCCAAATGTCCTCTGGATAGAAAATGAATATCCTTTTTCCAATTTATAAAAAAGGGGATTGAAATGATCCTCAAAACTATCAGCCAATTAGCTTGTTAAACATCTCCTCAAAGTTATATATGTGGTAACTCCTTCAAAACTTTTTGGACTGGTTGCAAAATAACAACATCATTCATGACGAACAAGCAGGGTTCAGAGGAGGACACAGTGCCATTGGTCAATGTTTTACCCTGAACCATATTATAAGCAAATATACTAAAAAGAACATGGGCCAGCCAGAAGTCATTCGGAAGCCCACAGGCAGGGCTAGATGACAATAGCTCCCCACTGCTTTCCCTCCTCAGGACACGACTTCTGAACATAGAGGTTCAATTTCACTATCAGGGATGGGAAAAGTGCTGTGGGGGGAAATAAGAACTTAAGAAAAGCCTATTTATTAAGCAAATCTGTTGCTTGCCTGATGGCATGACCTGCCCTTTCCTACCCCCATGCACTGTTCCAGGGGTTCTCCCAGCCATCCCTCAGAGTACCCCTGGGGGGCACACAGGGGTGCAGGAAGGGGAAATACTCCATGGGCTAGCAGAAGTCCTTGCATGGGCTTCTACTGGCAAGACTACTTGGTTGAATCTGGTCCACAGTGATGCCCATGGGAAGCCCAAAAGAAAGATCTGGGTGCAATGGCAACTCTCCCCCCCCCCGCCACTTGTGAGCCTCCCCTAGTGGAGTTTGCCTTTTCTGTGTATTTTAAAGAGGAACACAGCTACTGATGTCTATGCCTGCCCTTTGCTCTGGGCAATGGCATGTGTGTGCCTTGTCCTCAGGGATTTGTATTCAAGCATCAATCCCTATATATGGAATGTCCTCCCCTTTTGGCACTAGAGAAGGTACAAGTGTTCACCTGAGCCTGGCTTGGGTTCAACTCCAAAGCATTTGGAAGGCTCAAGTGCAAACTGGGCACAACCCTTTTGACCCTCCAAGTCCCATTCCTGAGTGTTCAGTCAGAGGCACCGACTCCATGGGGCTTGAGGGGGCTTGAGCCCCCTCAAAAAAATTTTTTGGGGGGCTCAGCCCCCCCAATAATCTCGGGCGCCGCCGCCGTCCCCCGCCTCCTCCCCACCTGCTCCCTCGCCAGCCAGCCAGCCGCGCGCCCTAGCCGGAGAGCCCCGGCCGTCCCCCGCGAGATTAGGGAATCCCCGGGGGCGGGGGCTCCTGCCTCTAGCCCCAGGTTTCCCGCATATCAGCTGTTCTGGAGCTGATAAATAGGCAGCAGCACGCTCTCCCCTATTCGCTCACGAGGGGGCGGAGCCACTTTATTTGCATATTCATGAGCCTATTTGCATATTCATGAGCTTATTTACATTTCACGAGCTTTCCCGGGCCCCCCCAGTATTTTTTATAAGTCCGCGTCCCTGTGTTCAGTTGATTCCCATGCAAGCTAATGGGGCTCCTTGCTCCTGGGGTGGAAGAAGAAGAAGAGGAGTAGGAGTTTGGATTTGATATCCCGCTTTATCACTACTCGAAGGAGCCTCAAAGCAGCTCACATTCTCCTTTCCCTTTCTCTCCCACAACAAACACTCTGTGAGGTGAGTGGGGCTGAGAGACTTCAGAGAAGTGTGACTGGCCCAAGGTCACCCAGCAGCTGCAGGTGGAGGAGCGGAGACACGAACCCGGTTCCCCAGATTACGAGACTACCGCTCTTAACCACTACACCACACTGGCTCTCCTGGAACACCCCCGTATTACAGAGGAAAAATCAGGAGGCAGGGGGAAGAGGTCAGACTCCCACTGCGGATCAGTGAGGGGTCCCCACTACAGGACAATACAAATGTGTGAAGCTATTTCACCTCATTAGCTTGTTTTGGGGAAGGTAGGATGTTTATTAAGGCCAACTAAGAATTACTCCCAAATTGCAAACCACACACAAATTGCGAGCCTCAATACAATAGATTATGAAGGGCAACAACAGGTTATATAACATGAGGGGAAAAGTGACATTTCAAATTTGCCACCTGCTCATTTCCTCAAGAAAAAAATACTCACAAGGGTCTCCAAAGACTGGCCTGGAAACAGCCTCATGAGAAGATAATTTATACTGCATTGACTTGCATGACAGTCTCCACCTAAGTGGAGTTACAGAAGCAACACTGACCTTTAAAAGGGACAGTAGAACACCTGTCATGTAAAAGGTTTGAGGGCTAATAAAATAGGTATTGATTAAAAAGGTTAAATAAGGTCATGTGGCAACAGGCTGACATTTGTGGCTCTTGTAAATCAATGACTTTTATTCTCTGTTTAACAGAGTGAGAGGAAACACTGTGGGTGTCCATAAGGCCTCTGGACCTGATGGGTCATTCACAGGGTGCTGGATTGTGGCCCCTGCTCCCAATTTCACCCCTGCAGGCCCCTGTGCCCCTGCACCCATCATAGCATCCAACTGAGCTACAGCCGTGCCGAATAATATGGTTTTATGGCTGCTATTTCTGGGCTTTTATCTTTTCTTCTCCATGCTGTTTCATTGTTGGCGGTCACCCAGGGGGTTGTACAGCAAAGGCTGGTGTACAAATTATCTAATAAGCAGATGAATTGAATTGAATGTGAAGGCCGCCCCCAAGGCCCCCCTTGCGTCTATGCCCAACACTTACACTAATCGGTGCCGGATGGGACGAAAGTGCTTGGTGGTCTTGATGGCGAAGAAGATGCTGGGGAGGAGGAAGAAGGCGCAGCAGCCCAGGCTGAACCAGAAGGCATTCTGGGGGAGGAAGCACAGAGAGACAAACCCTGGTGATGGGCTCCATCCTCTGGGAAGACATGGGCTGGCAGATCATCAAATGAAAAGTTTACTTTCATACAGTATTTCGTTCTGTCATAAAATTCATATACCCTTTGGCTGTCAAGAGAAACCCCAAATTGGCTTAAAAAGGTAAAGGTACCCCTGCCCATACGGGCCAGTCATGTCCGACTCTAGGGTTGCGTGCTCATCTCGCTCAAGAGGACGGGAGCCGGCGCTGTCCGGGGACACTTCCGGGTCACGTGGCCAGTGTGACTAAGCGGCATCTGGCAAGCCAGCACCAGCGCAGCACACGGAAATGCCGTTTACCTTCCCACTATAAAGTGGTACCTATTTATCTACTTGCACTTAGGGGTGCTTTCGAACTGCTAGGTGGGCAGGAGCTGGGACCAAACGATGGGAGCTCACCCCGCCGCGGGGATTCGAACTGCTGACCTTGAGATCAGCAAGTCCTAGGCATTGAGGTTTTACCCACAGTGCTACCCGCGTCCCTATCAAAGTGGCTTACAAAACAAATAGAACAGTAAAATTGTCAGTATAAACTGTTGAAAGCAGCTGTTTAAAGCGTTCAAAAAATAATCAGTGTCAAGGATAAGCTAAAATCAGATTAAAACACACTACTTCTGCTGCCAGAATGTCTGGATAGGATAAAGGTAAAGGTACCCCTGACCGTTAGGTCCAGTCTCAGACGACTCTGGGGTTGCGTGCTCCTCTCACTCTATAGGCCGAGGGAGCCGGCATTTGTCCACAAACAGCTTCCGGGTCATATGGCCAGCATGACTAAGCAGCTTCTGGAGAACCAAAGCAGCACATGGAAACACCATTTACCTTCCCGCCGGAGCAGTACCTATTTATCTACTTGGACTCTGACGTGCTTTCGAACTGCTAGGTGGGCAGGAGCTAGGACCAAACAACAGGAACTCACCCCGTTGCGGAGATTCAAACCGCCAACCTACTGATCAGCAAGCCCTGTGGTTTAGACGACAGTGCCACCCACATCCTAGAATGTCTGGATAGGTGTCCCTAAAGAAAAAGGGGTTCTGCCACACTGAAAGATTGATTTCTTGCAACTGTGTAAGGAGTATTATGTGGAACCTGAAATGGTGGCAGTTCCACAGATTGAAGCAGGTGCATGTGGGGGAAAGGGAATCTCGCAGGTAAACTGCTTTCAAGTGGTTAAGGGCTTTCTATACTAGCACACTGAATCCGTAACCAGTGCAGGTCTCTGAGCAGAGGCGTTAGATGCTGAGAGAGACTCCCTGCTGTCAGCCATAACGCTCCAACTCGGCTAATTTCTACACACACCCTTCCCTATAACAAATGTTCAAGACCAGACACAGTCTGACCACTGTGCGAGCTTTGTGCAAGTCTCCCAAATGCTGCTCATGTACATTCCTGGTTCCCACAGGTTTGTGCACTCTGCGCAGATTCAATCAAAGCAGGGAATCTGCCCTGATGAAGGCTGTCCATTGCCACCTTCTTTGGAAAACAATAGCAATAGTGAGTCAGGCTAGGGCTTTGCCAGGAGTGGCTGCAGCCCCTGCTTGGGGGTCCAGAGGATGTGGGGGCCCTAATCCTGGCATGCCTGCAGAGGGTCCTTAGCCCTGTCCTTGCCTGCCCTGTCACAACCTCATAGGCCAGGCGGGGAGGCCTGGGAGGCCTGATGAGCCACACCCTGGATCTGAGGAAACACATCAAGCAAAAGGCAAAGAGGAAGAGGGCCAGCAAATTTTAGACAGTAGAAGAACTATCTGGAGCACTTACCCAGGGATCTGCAATACGATCGCACAAGATCACCCGGCCATTGTCTAGAGCAGTGGAGAAGGGTTTGCAGGATGCAACATCCTCCGTTAGCTGGAACGGAAAAGGAGAATTGCTTGCACATATCACAACTTGTTCACAGGGTGCTTCCAGACTGTCACTATTTTGGGGCAGGATTCAGTCACATACTGACAAATTCAGCTTGCACTATTAAAGTTGTTATTCTTGTACAACAAACCTGTCCTCCCCCCCCCCAAAAAAACAACAACACACCTGGATATTTGCGCTAAGGAAAATGCGGGCGTAATGCACTGGATAGTGAGGGATAACAATTGCTTGTTGAAGCATCCTATAACTCACAAGCAAATTCTCACCCCTTGCCTTTTCCTGTAAGACCTATTGCAGTCGTTAAGAGTCGTCAACAGGCTCATCTCAGCTATCTGCCAATCTCCCATTCCCACCACCCTTCTGAGTAATACCCCTCCCCACCTTCTCACTATATAGAAGGATCTGGCAACTTCTGTTTCAGTGTATCTGAAGAAGTGTGCATGCACACGAAAGCTCATACCAAGAACTAACTTAGTTGGTCTTTAAGGTGCTACTGGAAGGAATTTTTTTATTTTGACTATGGCAGACCAACACGGCTACCTATCTGTAAGCAAATTGTAATCACTGCTTTAAAAACAGGTCACCTGGAATGGAAGTGGCCAGAGACAGAATACAGGTGAGTAGATTTCTTACACTCTTTTTTCACCCAAACTCAGAAACTGCTTACCAGGTGAAGCAGATCCACTAACAGCAGCTTCCCAGCAGGTGGGTCCTTGTTGCTTATCAGGAGGCAAAGGGGAAGAGGCGAGGCAGCAGGGTGGTTGCAGTGGTGCAAACACATGGCATGACCAATCTGGTGCTCCTGTTGGTGTGTTAGCACTGCGCTAATCTCCCTACCACCTCACCCCTATCCCTACTGCTAAGCAGCCCACCTACTTCTGCCTAAACTACAACTTGAGACTTGGTGAATTAATTAAAAATCTCAATTAATGAACAACTGGCATTTGCAAGCCTCCAATAAGTCACAGAGGCCTCCATGCAGGCAATTTCTTTCCTGAATTATGCTGGCTTCATCCAGCTGACCCTTTCACTAATACACGACTTTCCCTTCTTCTGCCCTCGTGATGCATTTCCCACAACAGACATCTTGCCCTTCTAATACACCTGATCAACACCCCACCCCAAGGCAAGGTTTGTCCAGTGGTCACTGCCACTTTGGTTCAGCACCATCTCACTCCTGAGGCACCACTTGGGTGCAGAAGAATCTCATACTTACCACACTCCTCAGCCATTTCAGGTACTGTGAGATGTACCCCACCTCTTTTCTTACAAAGCAATCCAGCTCCTGGAGGAGAAAGGAGGTGCAGGTTGAAGGACCAGTGCTTCTCAAGAGGGTAATCAGAGATGCCCCACCCCTGTTCCTCCACCAATGAATGCATTATCTTCCAAATTGAAGATTGCTCCTACACAAAAATTATGTTGCAAATATATGTTGTTAGCTAGGTTGCAGTTCACATTTATTGGAAGCAGACTGCATGTGTTGCCCATTTGCAAAAAGTGTTTTAACAGAGATCCAGCCATCAAATGATCCGCTTTAGACCTAGGTTCAAATCCCCTTTCAGCCATCCGTTCACTAAATGGCCTTGGACAAGTCACTCAGCTGCTTCGGTTTTATACCACAGAAATCTGTGGGGCAGCTGACATGCACCTGGCAGCTCTAAGTGCTGCTTCATGCAGCCCATGCGTGCTTTGAGAACACACAGCATATAGCTTTGGTCAGTCCTGGTTTCTTCTAATGCACACACATTTCCTACAAACATCCAACTGACTTTCTGTTTTTCTTCCTTGAGAAAACTTCTAGAAACCTAACTTTCCTCTTGCTTTCCAACCTTGCATTTTTATTATTCTCTTCCACCTCTCACTTCCCTTTCTTCCATTCAGGGGGAGGTTTCAACTGTGGTCATCCTTGCTGGCAACAACACCTTTGCCGCTTCCCTCCCATTCTCCCCTTCCTTGTGTTTCTGGTCCTGGACTGAGAGCTTTTGTGGCAGGGTCTATGAATATAACAGGCCTCCTTCCATCTAGTAAAGGGACCCCTGACCATTAGGTCCAGTCGTGACCGACTCTGGGGTTGTGGCGCTCATCTCACTTTATTGGCCGAGGGAGCCGGCGTACAGCTTCTGGGTCATGTGGCCAGCATGACTAAGCCGCTTCTGGCGAACCAGAGCAGCGCACGGAAACGCCATTTACCTTCCCGCCGGAGCGGTACCTATTTATCTACTTGCACTTTGATGTGCTTTCGAACTGCTAGGTTGGCAGGAGAAGGGACTGAGCAACGGGAGCTCACCCCGTTCCAGGGATTTGAACTGCCGACCATCTGATTGGCAAGTCCTAGGCTCTGTGGTTTAACCCACAGCGCCACCCGTGTCCCTCCATCTAGTAGGGAGGCACAAATTTCAGTTGCTTTCAGTTTCTCACCTTTGCAGTCATATGTTTAATTCTTGTAGCATCAATTTACCATTAAAAAAAGGGTCAATGTTAAAAACTCATTTTACTGTGAATTTATCCCAAAATACATATTTTTGCAACACAGCTTTCAGTAATATAATACATTTTTATGTTATTTTTGCTACCATGCATGTTCATGCACTTTACCCTAGTATATGCCTTTCTGTAGACATTACTTGGCTGGAGAACTGCATTGCAAAATTTAGAAAAATGCTGATTTTGGTCGGTGTCTTGTTTCTGAAGCCACCAGTTAGGCAGGCTCAATTTCAAGTTTCTCTCCTACTATCTAATCCAGTAGTCTTCCCCACAGTGGCTAATTAAATGGCTTCACAAGCAGGATATGCTGGTGCAATTCAGAAGTGTGCTGCACCTGATGCATGACATGTTTCCTGCTCACTTGACCTAACTTGCTGCAGAACGTGCTCAGTGTCATTTGTGCCTCCTGGAACAATGACATGTGGAGCCGCAGCCCTCTGGCTGAAGACAGACGTACCATTTCAACAGCAAAGGAGGTAAATTGATAGCACCGCTGCTGCTCTTGCACACCAAATGCACACCTATATTTCACCCTCTGTTACAGCCACAAAATATGCTGAATAATGCCATCACCTCTCCTTCTACTCACCTGCCTTAGGATTTTCCAAGTCTGTATGGGGAACATCTTCTCAATAAGGCCAATCTGAGACTCGGTATTGTTTATCTGAGCCTGTTGGGGAAGCAGGGAGAAGGTTTAGCAATATGGGGGGTGCTAACAGATGATGAGAGCATCACAAAAGGTTGCTGGACCAGGTCAATAGCCCACCTAGTCCAGCATCCTGTTTCCACAGCGGCCACCCACATGCCTGTGAGGAACCTGCAAATAGGACCCAAGCACAAAAGCACTCTCTCCTCCTATGGTTTCCTGCAACTGGTATTCAGAAACATTGCTTTGTATGATGTACAAAGCCATTGACAGGCCTCCCCTCCATGAATCAGGCTGAAACTAGAAGTGACAAGGAGCACAGGGCAGCTGCTGAGAGTGACAACCTCTTGCAGTTTCTTCCTCGGTTCCCTCCAATGCATCCTTTGCTAACCTAGTGCCTCCAGATGTTCTCCAAAGCACCTGAAGGGTGCCAGGTTGGCAAAGGCAGGGGTGGATCATCATGCCTGCTGGTTGCACATGTTTGTGTTTCACGGTCACAAGCCATCACCACCCACACTAATACAGCAAAAAAACAAGCATAATAGAACCCCAGCACACATGACAGTCTACACATGGGCTTCACACTATTTTGTAGCAGGAAAGTCTTTCTGTGTAAAAAATACATATTGTCTTTGACATATACATGAAGGAAATGCAGAACCTTTTCTTTTATCGAAAGGAGTTTCCTATCTCTGTAATTATGGTTCAATACCTCCAAGCAACCTTTTGAGTTGGTGCATAATTTTGCAAGATGCTTGTGGTGGAATTTAGATTACACTTCATTACCCTGTTACAGTCACAATCTTTGAAAGATGAAGTTACAGAATGAGCTTGCTGAAATCCCTCAATAGTGAATTAAATAGAAGCAAGGGCTTCTAATGAAGAGTAAAATAGGCACTGCATGCTGCTTAGAAAGATATGCAGAACTTGAAGAGTTCCTTTTAATAGAGTTTTAATACGTAAGATGGCGATGGTATGGATAATACACGTGCAAAGCCCAGTTTGCTGGTTATTGAAGATACTAGAAGGAAGAAAAGAAGCAGGAAGAAAAGATACAATGTCTACAAAATTTGGAAATTAGGAACCAACGAAGCAAAAAGCATGAGCAATTTATGCTAAAGGTGATGGTGGGTACGTTTCCGAGCACAATTTAAAGTGTTGGTGCTGACCTTTAAAGCCCTAAACGGCCTCGGTCCAGTATACCTGAAGGAATGTCTCCACCCCCATCGTTCTGCCTGGATGCTGAGGTCCAGCACCGAGGGTTTTCTGGCGGTTCCCTCGCTGCGAGAAGCCATGTTACAGGGAACCAGGCAGAGGGCCTTCTCGGTGGTGGCACCCGCCCTGTGGAACGCCCTCCCATCAGATGTCAAAGAGAAAAACAACTACCAGACTTTTAGAAGACATCTGAAGACAGCCCTATTTAGGGAAGCTTTTAATGTTTAACAGACCACTGTATTTCAATATTTTGTTGGAAGCTGCCCAGAGTGGCTGAGGAAACCCAGCCAGATGGGTGGGGTATAATTAATAAATTATTATTATTATTATTATTATTATTATTATTATTATTATTATTATTACTACTACTACTACTACCACTACTACTACTACAAACCCCTTAGCCATTAATAAATTTACCAGAGCTGCAATCTTAAACACACTTGCTAGGGAGTAATTCCCACTGCACTCAGTGAGTGTTGCTTATGAGTAAAGCTGCTTGAGATTGCCCAACAGGGTTGCCAGTTTTAACTAATTTAATTAGTAGATAAACTAATTAGAAATGGGATCACAGATTAAATTTGTCTCAGCTCCACAAGTGGCTGTGTCTGCCTGAAATTGCAGGGCAGGCGGCTGCTTAGGGAACACAGGCACTCTGGACACATCGGCTGTCTTCTGAATGACAGCATTTTGAGGGAGAGATTCATGTGCATGCCAAATACATAGGTTTGTGCAATTAAAGAGACATGTTGACATGTTGTCCAAGTATCAGCAAATCTACTTTAAGACAGTAAAAATGTTTTGTAATTGAGAAAGCTATGGTGAAACACATTGAAAAGTGCAAGATGAACAAATGACTAATGGAAAGACTTGTAAACAACTTGTGAGCATATCAAGAAAAATGCATGAAGGATGCTCATTTCAGTGCCATATAACCTTCCTGATAATAAATCAGAATAAACGCTTGTTATATCTAAACTGCACATAAACTTTGTGCAAGCAAAGCTGGATGAATGCTCAATAAACCAATTGCCTGGAGAATTCCACTGTTTTTCTCCTTGCTGCACAAGATTTGTTGAAGAAGAAACTTAAGGGTGGATATTCTTTCCAGTTTACATTTAAAACTATACTAAAATGTGTATTTCAAGAAAAATGTTACTTCCAGAGAACCATTCTGATCTGTTTGTGGGCAGATTAGGTAATGTTTCATCAAGCAAGTGCTATCTCACACTTCCCAGGGCATTCCCCTGTCACTTTCCTTATGGCAAGGACACACATCTTTTGGGAAAGACAGCCCAGTCAGCTATAATTGCACCACTGGAACTTGCTGGCATGCGACTGAGACCACCACCACCACCTCGAAAACAGTGACAGTCTGGAAGTGACCAAAGGCTAGGCAGCTTCTCTTCTACCAATAAGAACTACAGGCAGCGGAAGCCGATAGTGCAGCATTGAAAAGACAATATATTTTTCATTTTTTCAATCTGGTCACCCACAATACTGATGTTAATTTTTTTCAGAACTCATTCAGGTTCTGGTGTGTTGGTTCTAATAGGATTATTCTAATATTTCTGAATCCCAAATAGACAAATAAAAAGAAAAAAAGGAAGTCTTGTGTTTAAATTTGCAAGCTGACTCACAAAGCAAGGTCCTTCAAGCAACCTCAAAAAGAATGTATCTGGAGGTTTCAGAAACATGCTAATATATATTATGTATTATATAAATAAATAGATTTAAAACTACCGGTGACATACTAGAATAGCGCAGACCTGGAGAATTCTCTTGGAGAATGAGTTTTAGCACCCAAAAGAACCCCATTCCAGCTGTATAACCCGTAATAATACCTGGAAGCCAGGTCCCAGCGTTGATAAGTAATCGACACTTTCTTTCAGCTTTACCTATAAGAAAATGAACAGGTGAATCATACCCCGTAAAAGAACCATTCCCCTCATGATCTGTTGCTTTCCCCTGTACCCAGAACTCTCACTTTCACCTTACCTAAAACCAAATTTGCAGCCTACAATTTGGAGACTTTCCACATCTAGAAGCCATGTGGGCCAAAGCCACATCGTTTGGCTTAGAGATATGACTGGCTTACTAATGAAGCAAAACAAGTTTTTTTAAGAAGCGTGGACTGTCTCAGGCAAAACTTCTGAGGAATTTTAAGACTAAATAAATGTTTCAAAGGAGTTCAGCACATCCCTAGGTTTTTATTTAAAGTCTCTAACCTGCCTATTGCAAACCCTCCAAGTGTCCCTATTTTCCAGAGACGGTCCCAGAATTACAGAAGCCATCCTGGTTTCTGATTTGATCCCAGAATGTCCCAGTTTTGCTTTTTCCTCCCCTCTACATCTTGGAGAACAATTAAAAGTGGTGGAGAGATCAGGATCCCCATCCCTGTCCTTTTTGGAAACAGGAGCCTTTGCTGCATACTTGTGTGTGTGTGTGTGTGTGTGTGTGTGTGTGTGTAGGTGTAGGTGCAATAATGGACTCTTCTTTATACTGAAAATAAAATACCTGCACCAAATGAAGGAAATTTTGGCACTGGCAAACATAGCCCTTCCTATAATTTTGAAGGAAAATGTACCCAATCCACTTTAGATTCTTCAATTGCAATGCTTCAGCAGCCAGCGATTTTTTAGGATATGTGTGGAATGTTTATTCCTATATTGTAAATGGAGCCTTACACTGTCTACTCAAAAGTAAGTCCCATTGTATTCAATTGAGCTTACACCCAGGTGACTGGGTGGGTAAAGACTGTGCAGTGCAGCCTTACACTGCAATCTTTTTTACTCAGAAGTAAGTCCCACTAAGTTCAGGAGGTTTTGCTCTCTGGTATGTTCCTGGTCATGGGACGCGGGTGGCGCTGTGGGTTAAAGCCTCAGCGCCTAGGGCTTGCCGGTCGGCAGTTCGAATCCCCGCGGCGGGGTGCGCTCCCGCTGCTCGGTCCCAGCGCCTGCCAACCTAGCAGTTCGAAAGCACCCTCGGGTGCAAGTAGATAAATAGGTACCGCTTACCAGCGGGAAGGTAGACGGCGTTCCGTGTGCTGTGCTGGCTCGCCAGATGCAGCTTTGTCACGCTGGCCACGTGACCCGGAAGTGTCTCCGGACAGCGCTGGCCCCCGGCCTATAGATGTGAGATGGGCGCACAAACCCCAGAGTCTGTCAAGACTGGCCCGTTCGGGCAGGGGTACCTTTACCTTTACCTTTATGTTCCTGGTCAGTCTCACAGTTTTCATTATTATTACAGTGGTACCTCGGGTTAAGAACTTAATTCGTTCTGAAGGTCTGTTCTTAACCTGAAACTGTTCTTAACCTGAAGCACCACTTTAGCTAATGGGGCCTCCTGCTGCCACCGGAGCACGATTTCTGTTCTCATCCTGAAGCAAAGTTCTTAACCCGAGGTAATTATTTCTGGGTTAGCAGAGTCTGTAACCTGAAGCACATGTAACCTGAAGCGTATGTAACCCAAGGTACCACTGTATGCCTTTTCCCTGACAGGGACTCAAGGCACCCTACAGTTAAAATTTTAACTCATTGCCTTTATCTGTTGAAGGTGTTGTACATGATACCTTCCCTCACCCATTTTTTCTTTACAACAATCCTTTGAAGTAGGTTCAGCAGAGAGGTTGTAATTGGCTCAAGGTGACCAATGTAGACCTGTATAGGATGTCTATGTGTGAAGTGAGATCAAACAGGGGAGAAGCTTCCTGATGTAGAATAGGATGTCCCTATGTGCATCAGATAAATGTTGGAGGGTAGGCTGTTGACCTATAGCCAGTGTGGTGCGGTGGTTAGAGTGTTGGACTAAAACCTAGGAGACCAGGGTTCAAATCCTCACTCCGCCATGAAGCTCACAGGGTGACCTGGGGGCCAGTCGCTGCCTCTCAGCCTAACCTGCCTCCCAGGGTGTTGTGCGGATGAAATGCGGAGGAGAACCAGGTGTGCCACCCTGAGCTCCCTGGAGAAACAGGTGGGACATAAATGTAATGAAAATAGCCAGCGCTCACCTGTACTAGGCGGACAATGATAAAAACCACAATGAAGAAGCTACAAATCTTTGCTAAAGCTAAATTTGCAACAAACATGGGGCAGTGGCAGCGGAAGTGTAATCAAGTAAACTGTCGAGGAATTTCAAGGAAGGCTGAAAAAGATTCAGTTCAGGGGTTCAGCACATCCTCAGCTTGAAGCCTGAAAACCAAGGACGTCTACAGCAGGAGCCCAGCGTGGGGGTCTCTTCTGTGACATGTTGTGCTTACCACAAGGTCCTCCATTGTGAGGACCTTCGTATTCCGAATTTCCTTGAGCTTCCGAGCTTCCTCAGTGAGTCGTTCTAACAGGGCTCTGTCGTTCTGCAGGGAACACCAATAGTTCAGATTGGATAGAGGGCAAAGCTGGGAATTTGCAAAAAGCTCCCTTGATTGGGTCTCCTCCTCCCCTTGCGACCTAAGCCTTATCCACATTACACATTCAAAGCACTATGACACAACTTCAGTCATGGCTTCCCCCCAAAGAATCCTGGGAGCTGTAGTTTGTTAAGGGTGCTAAGAGTTGTGATGAGACTCCTTATTCCCCTCACAGAGCTACAATTCCCAGATTTCCCTGCAAAGAGGGAACAATGGTTAAATCACTCTGAGAACGGTAGCTCTGTGAGCAGAATGGGGGAGCGCCTTCTAACATCTTCCAGCACCCCCTTTTTTAAAGAAAAAATAAATGTTCATTTTCCACATCACACATAAAATATAAATTTCTGCATTGCAGGGGGTTTGACTGTATGACCCTTGGGATCCCTTCCAACTGTACAATTCTATGATTCATTGATTCTATAACTCACAACACATCAAGCAACTTGCTTAGAAATATCAGATCAAATTCTTATGGTTCACTCCAAAAGATGTTTCCACATATTACCATGAAATCCCGGTGGGTTATAAACACAATCTTCTTGACACACACAACCCAAAAACAGTTGCCACACAATACAGAAAAGGTGAGGGTTAGAATTCCCTTTGGTCGCACACTTCTGGCACATCAACTTTTCAGCCAGGGCTCTTGCCCATGCTCTGGAGTGGCATGCGTCAATGTTCAAGCTCAAGGCAGAGGGCCATTGCATGGCTATTTATATACGTGCTGCCACAAGAAGGGACGTTAAAAGTTCTTTATGAGAAACTGGTAGAGTTATTCCAAGTAAAGCAATTTGAGGGGGAGATTGCAGGTCCATTTTGTATATTAAACTCAACTCTTTAAATACCCAAACCCAAAATGGGTTAAAAAATTTCAAAACCACGTCGTATGTATGCTAGTTCCAGTTTCCTGACATTGCCTCCAACAGGTTGATGTTTCCCCTGGTATCATGTGGGAAATTTGATTCAAGTAGACCATGCACCTTGAGGTGAGTTAAACGTCTCTTGTATACAAAGGAAGCTGCTTAATTTTATTGCCCTGTTTATCAAAGGCTTTGTCAGCTGTTTTCATGGCCACTGTAAGCTGTTCCCCACTTGATTCAGTTGGGGCTATAGCTCCCCTCCCCTCCATAGTTATCGTATTTTTCGCTCTATAACACGCACTAGACCATAACACGCACATAGTTTTTAGAGGAGGAAAACAAGGGGGAAAATATTCTAAACGAAATAGTGGATATATGGTTTTTGTGGTTCATGCTGTGGCCACAGACATGTGATCTGACAGTGAGTTTGGAGTAGCCCAATGCAAAAATCCTGAGGATCCATGTGGATCCGTGCTTTGTAACCATGGAGGAGGGAAGGAAGGGGAACCATGGATCCTCTGCTCACAACTGCAGCAGATCCCCCCCGCCACCCGTAGGCATTCGCTCCATAACATGCACAGACATTTCCCTTTACTTTCTAGGAGGAAAAAAGTGAGTGTTATGGTGCAAAAAATATGGTAAATCCTGACATAGACATAGACTTTTCTAGTTGGCCAGTCCTTTCTGATAGGATAAAGTTTGTTATAGCTTCGTATTTCTTTGGGAGTTTTATTTGTTTAGCGGCCATTACCTGATGCTTGCTCTCCTCCCATTCCTGGATAGAAGACGATACCCTGTCGCTTGCCAGGCTGCATGTTTCTTTATTTGTTTCTCAATGTCTATAAGGTTAGTTGGTACATTGATAGTGCTTGGGGAAGTGGGGTAAAAAACTTAAACTGCTATCTTTATCAGGCCTCCCCTCCAGTCTTCTCATCTTTCTGCACCCATAACAAACTACAGTTCCCGGTATTCTTGGGGGGAAGTCGTAACTGCTTAAAGTGTTGAAATATTGCTTTAAAGGTACAGTGCAGATGAGGCCTCAGTACAGCTGAGGATACCTACCTGAACCTTGCTAAGTCTCTCAAGTTCCACTGCCAAATCTTGAATGTTTGTCCTCACCACAGGGTTGTGCATCTAGAAAAAAAGAATAGCAGTAAGAGTAACACTTAGCATTGCTATAGTATTATTTTCAAGTATTCAAAGCATCCCCAAATAATATTCTCAGCGACTGATGGAAGAAACAAGAGACATACAAGGCTTTTGCTTCCCATACATTCCCTCTCACCTCTGCTCTGAAGTTTGCATAGTCTACCCGGTCAATCCTGCTGTCTCGGAAAGTCTCCAGGTCCTTCTTCCCTTCTGCATTTAACAAGACGATGTCTTCAAAGCGGATATTGAAATTGTCCAAGCGCTTCTGAAACTCTGCAGTGTACTGGAGCAAAAGGCGAGAAGGTGGCGTAAGTGAGCACCATGACTTAAATCCAAAAGTGAATCCAAAATCCCAAAGAGCAGAATCAAGGTAGGCTCCACTGCAACCCACGAGTGCTTGCTTGAGTCTCCTGCCACCTCTCCACAGCTTCCTGTAGCCCAAGGAGCAAAGCACGCCCTTCAAGGGCCAGGTGAGGGCAGCAAGCAGCAGAGGGGATTATCCTAGGCTAGAAGTTCTCAAACTCTACCCCACCGTGGACCACTTGAAAATTGCTGAGGGTCTTGGCAGACTGCTCAACGTTTTTTTCTGCCTGTTGCAGAAATTCTAACATGCTGTGCTAGATGCTGTATGATTTTTAATTTCATTTTTCTTACTTCTTTTATTTCCTATATATTGCATTTTTTTGTACAGAACAATTGCAACTTACTCGTGTGATTTTGACCTTACATGGTTATAGGCCAGCTGGCTGAAATTGCACAAATTAAAGCATGGACGGTGGAGAGTTTCCCTGGTATAGAAAGAGCTTTGAAGCTCTCTGCCTTGCTTAGTAGGCCTGTGATGCTCTCACAGGAGCTCAGGAGCCCCACAAGATCTTGTGAGAGCACCCCAAAGCCCGATACGCAAGGGGGCAAGAACCTGCTTGGTGCACAGCCCTGGAAAGATAAGGATAGTCACATGGGGGTGGTTCCAAGAGTGTGGCTCGAGTATACAGTTTTTGCATAGATGCTCCATCCCTGGAACATAACCCTTATGTAAGATGCAATTGTACTGTATTATTGCTGGCCTGCTCCAGCCTCCCATCCCTCCATTCTATTTGCTTTCCTACAATTTTCTTTTCTTAGCCCAAAACAGCTTAGATCAGGCTTCCTCAACCTCGGCCCTCCAGATGGTTTTGGCCTACAACTCCCACGATCCCTACCTAGCAGGACCAGTGGTCAGGGATGATGGGAATTGTAGTCTCAAAATATCTGGAGGGCCGAGGTTGAGGAAGCCTGGCTTAAATAATCTAAAGGTTTGAGTGGGGAAAGTCTAGGCAGGGAGAGGCGCCTTACTCCTCTCCCTCCCGTCATTTTCCAGCTCAGAAGTACCCTCCCAAGCTGCTATTTTTACCCATGAGGAGAAAAATGCAGGAACCCCAAGGACTGCATCTTGCTAACTTCTACTCAGAGTAGACCCGTTGATATTAATGGGCCATAGCTAGCCATGTATATTACTTTCAATGGGTCTATTCTGAGTGTAACTAGCACTGAATACAACCAATGTTTATCCAACTGAGAAAGCATCTTGGACTAAAGAGGAATGGGTTAAGCAGCCTCTCCTTATTGTGCTTAGACTTGCACCTTGCTGAGCCTGCTTTGAGTATTAGGGTTTGGTTGTTTTTTAAATGGAGGAAAGAATTACAGGACGCCTCATAACATCTAATTTGAGTCCAAATCTCACGGGAGTAGTTTCAGTGAACCTTGAATTACGTTCAGAGATTATGCAAAGATTAAACCAAAATTTGGTTTTGTGGTCAAAATTAATAAATTATGCAAGAAGAAGTGGCTTATCTGAGGGGGCGGGGGCAGTCCCAAAGTTCATTTTTGGTCAAACAAAACAAAGTGCTTGCTTACTGATTACATTTAAACCTTGTATTTGATATATATTTTTATGCCTGTGGTAACAAACAATAAAATACAATGCATGATAAATAAGAAGAATCAAAATAACCTTAACAATAAAACCATATAAAAATAAGATAAGATTTTTAATTTAAATGCAGAAATGGCACTCAGTAATTGTACAGAAGAAACATGGGGGCAGCCCTGCTGTTTCCTATACAATCCCCCCTGAGTGATGGAACACAATCAAGCTGCTCCCAGGGGCACTGGCTGCAGTTGTGTGCCAAGTATATGGCAGCAAGAATCCCTGTGTGCTGGCGCTCCAGGCTGTGGGTGGCTGGACTAACTACTTTTAAAAGTTTAAAAGGGGCGAAACATTTTATACAAATGGAGACAGCGTTGTAGCCCTTGGACCACTCATAAGTACTTTGGATAAATAACTGCAACTGTGTGTTTCCGCATGCATCTCAAATGGATTTTCCTTTAAAATTCTGCACGGAAATGAGATGGACATACTCTTGTGGCACACAGCCGCCTAGTGTTCAACAGAGGAGAATGGCCAGGGGTTCAAGAGGAACAGACACCAAAGGAAATTGTGTCACTCTGCCTAATGGCAGAGCCAGCCCTACTTAGCAGGCATGCGCTTCCTATAACTTGCCCAAGTTCACATCCTGGCTGCAGCTTTCTGAACCAGCTGAAATGCCTGAATGATCTTCAGTGGCAGCCCCGTGAGGAGCCTGTTGCTGCAACCTGACTGAGATGTAAACAGAGGCATGACTCATCACAGCCAGATCTGACACCTCTGGTGTTCTATGGGATGAATACATGGGGAGGTTTCCTGTTTGCTTGTTTAACGCCAAACAACAAAAATCCATATTTCCCCAAATACTGCAATTATGCAGCTTGGAACAAACACATGTCAACTGGGTAAATCTGCACAATTTACTTTAGTGACATAATTTGAGGGCAGAGTGCAACTAAGGTTTTTTTATGGCTCCATCTTACAGCCATTTCACATGGGAGACATTCCTGAGTACTGGGGCCACCCACTATTTCACCCACTTGCCTTCTAGTGGTGTCTGGATTTGTTGTGCAGCAGCAGTGAGGAAGGAGAAAGAAAGAAAAAAGGCGGGATGAGCCAACAGGCATGTGGACAGCAGTAGTGCTATGAGAGGAGCCAAGAGGGTGCTTGTAGCAGCCGTCAGCAATGAGAGCTGCTACAGTCACCTGAAGATTTGTCATGACATGAAGCTTCTGTGACTGAGTGGGAGAAGAAGAGATGTAAGTTCAGCAGAGGAACCTTCTTACCTTGGAAACTTGGAGATATTTGTCAAGGGTGTAATTGTCCTTCAGCTGCAGAACTTCCCAGAGACCAGCCCCATTCTTACATTGCCTGAAATAAGGAGTGGAAACAGGTTGACCTGGCCTCCCGCCTTCCCTCTCCTTTCAGCATCCCACAATATTGCTGGCTTGCTGGATAGTTCCATCCCACTCAATGTGCACTCTTAGCTGTTGCTCACATCGCTTTTCAAAAACATGGGTACCATTCTCCAAATCACGTCACATCTGGAGATGTGGCAATCTTATTTACAGGGAACCACTCAGCAATGCACAAACATTCCAAGAAGGAAAGCAGAAAATGCTTAAATAAACAATCAAATCCTGCCTGCTAAATCACAAAACAGAAGGTGGATTAGTATTGCTCAAAGGAGCCTTAATTTTAGCTCCTTAGGATCAACAACGCTCATGGCCTTGCTCTAGAGTCATCTCAGTAGGAAGCAAGGACAGAGCCCCAATGTCCTGTGTACTCAAATGCCCCCTGAGTAGCCTGACAGCAGGTACACTCACTGATAAGCAGAAGTGATCTTGAGGCTCTTCTTCAGGCCAAGGTGCTCAGTGATATTCATGGAAGGAGGCAAGTTGCCAGGCATGTCGATGAACTGGAGAATGGAAAGAGGAGCAAAACATCATTTAGAGCCAATTAACGCTAACAGACCAGGGCAGGGATGAGCCTTAGAAATCCCTTTTCCAGCTAGTTCTAGAGGCCCACAACAGTATGTCCTCCTGCTTCTTCCAGCCCTTGACTGCAAGAACATCTATTTGGAGAAGACCATGCCTGGTTGAGCTCCTGCTGCCCACTGGCCTGGCCCACTGCTGCCAAAGGACTTGGACGTCGCTTCTGGCCTTTGGGACAGGAGCCATATGTAGCCACATCTCCTTCCACAGCAGAACCTAATCTGAATCTTCTCTGTTTCCGGCCCACAAAGTTTCCCACAAACTCCTGAGAGTTTCATCCTCGTGCACCAACTGTATGTAACTGATGAGGTGAGATCTGGTCCACAAAAATCTTATGCCAAATATCTCTATCTACGAGTGAGGCCTTCTCAGCATATAATATCTGTGCTCAGAGAGCTGCAATGGTTGCCAGTTTGCTACTGGACAACATTCAAGGTGTTACTATTAGTACAGAAAGCCCTTAACAACTTGGGGCCAATCTACCTGTGAGATCACCTCACCCCATATATGCCCACTTGGCTGCTTGCATGTGTGGAACTGGAACTGCCACAGGTCCCACACAATACCTGTTCTACATATGCAAGAATTTGATCTTGATTCTGTGTCCAGGGCAGCTGTCTACCAGCTCCATTGGGTATGCCAGCTGAGACCTTGCCTGCCTGCATATTGTCTCCCCGGAGTGGTACATGCTCTGGTTATCTCCCACTTGGACTACTGCAATGCGCTCTACGTGGAGCTACCTTTAAAGGTGACTTTTTTGAACTAAATACCTATGTATTGGTGGTCGGGAACCTTAGGCCAGGGGACCAAATGCAGCCCTCCTGGACATTTGAACTCTGCTCAGGCTGCTCCTACTCTCCCCAACCCTTTCCGGTCCTTCTTCACACCCTCCTTTCTTGCCTTGGCTGAAAGGTGTCCTGGAACTGATCAGGCCTCTTCCTTGCCTGGGTGGAGGAGAGAGAGGGGCCTACTGGGCAAAGGCAACATGCCCATTTGTTGCTCTGCCCGCTTTTGCCTCTGGCACTGCCCGTCACTGGACGTGGGCTGCCAAAGCTTGCCCAGAATGGAATACAGCTCTTGGGCTCAAGAAGGTTTCCTACGCCTGTATAAATGACAGTGTCTCTCATACCACAGGACTCTTTGCTGTTTTTAGCCACTACTGTAACACTTTTCCAAGTACAGTACAAAGGATTTACTGAGCAGGGTTGCCTGGGAGAGTTTTGGCCATGCTGACAGTAATCCGATATCTCTGCTCCACTTTGTGAGTTCTAAGTACAAAAGGAAGCCCTGGCCTGCTTCTTTCCCTCCACCCTCTTCCTGCAGTTGGCTGAAAGGCAGTGGCAGGCACTTCCATTCTAGATGCAGATCAAGTGTTAATTGTGATTTGATGAGATTTAATTAATTCATTGGCATGGTCTCCTTGTGCCCGTTGTGCCGGAGGGCGAAAGAATGAAGAGGGCCAAGAGATAGCTTAATTGGATCATTCTACACAGCGTGGCAGGCACCTTCTCCTGGGTGACACACAGAGAAAGCCGGAGGGAGGAGGAAAGGAAAGGCCAATCTCGGCTGCACAGGACTTTGTGCTCAGCAAAGGCCGGAATCCTGAGCTAAGCATGGATAGGATGGCAAGTTTCTGTGAATGGGGTTCCCAGCCTCACTAATGCAGAAGGAGGGCCACTTTCAGGGAGCAACTGGATACAACAGTGCAGGTTAAGCATCAACAGGCAATTGTGGGTTGGGCAACAACTGGCATTGGCCAGGGGAACTAGTTTCTTGCCTGCCCTCCTGATCCAGCCCCCCAGAAGCTTCTGCAGCTTTGTTACATCAGTGGGAAAACACCCCTCTCTGTCCTTCATCCAGACAATCAAGAAACAACACCAGAGTTTAAAGACACATTCCAGTCCAGCAAGTAATGCAAAGTGGGAGCAGTAAATGGTGTGGCCTGAGGAGACTTCCAAGGGCCAGGGAAATAGGCCCACAGACCTGAGGTTCCAAACTTCTACACTGAAAGAAGCAGAATGAGAACTGGGTCGATTGGGCACAGGAGCTAAAATCTCTGTGGAAGTTCTTTTACAACACCCCCCCCCTGGAATTAATGGAAGTGGTGCAAGAGCACATTGGTTTCTTTACTAATGAGAATTAGCAGGCAGGGGAGATCGACCTCGTTAGATTTTTATTCTTTGACATTCACAAGTCTTGATCTGCAAGCCTCAGGGGAGGGCATTGCTGCAACAGGGGAGCAAGTTCAACCCAACTGCCAAGGCCACTTCCCTGATCAAAAACAAGCATCTGCGTTCAGTGGCGTAGCGTGGGGGGTGCAGGGGGGGCCGGCCGCACCGGGCGCAACATCTGGGGGTTAGGGTTAGGGGGCGCAAATCCACGGGTTAGGGGGCGCAAATTACTTGCCTTGCACCGGGTGCTGACAACCCACGCTACGCCACTGTCTGCGTTGCAGGTGGAAGGTTCCAGATTCAATGCCTGGCCTCTCCAGGAAGGGCTGAGCCACTTCCAGGACTTATCCACACCTGCCTCTTGCCACACTCTTTCCAGGCCACAGCAATTTATTTATTTTTTTACGCAACAAAAAACCACTCTTTAGCATTACTCAAAGCAAACGTCAATTTGGGATTTCTGTGGATTGCTGTTTGCTCTGATTGAAATTTAAAGAATAGCTTTCATGGGGAAAGGACGATCTTTAAAGCATGGAGTGTGCCTGGAAAGAGTAGAGGAAAGGTAAGTGTGGATAAGCCCCCAGTGAGTGCAGACAGTGGGGAAGAGGTGGACCAATGGGCTGACTCAGGTTTTGGCAGCTTCCTATGTTCCGTACACAGCAATAAAAGAACAATGGGAGCACGACATAGGCTATGAAATTAACCCCACCCAACTGACTAGAATAATAATAATTAATAATAATAATTTATTATTTAAAGCCTACCCATCTGACTGGGTTTCCCCAGCCACTCTGGGCGGCTCCCAACAAAATATTAAACAAAATAAAACTTCAAACATTCCCTAAACAGGTCTGCCTTCAAATGTCTTTTAAAAGTAAGATAGTTGTTTCCTTGACATCTGACGTTCCACAGGGCGGGTGCCACTAGCAAGAAGGCCCTCTGCCTGGTTCCCTGTAACCTCAATTCTTGCATTGAGGAAACTGCCAGAAGGCCCTCGGCACTGGACCTCAGTGTCTGGGCAGAATGATGGGGGTGGAGACGCTCCTTCAGGTACACAGGACCAAGGCCGTTTAGGGCTTTAAAGGTTAGCACCAACACTTTGAATTGTGCTCGGAAATGTACTGGGAGCCAATGTAGGTCTCTCAGGACCGGTGTTATATGGTCTCGGCAGCCACTCCCAGCCACCAGTCTAGCTGCCGCATTCTGGATTAGTTGTAGTTTCTGGGTCACCTTCAAAGGTAGCCCCACGTAGAGTGCATTGCAGTAGTCCAAGTGGGAGATAACCAGGGCATGCACCACTCGGGCAAGACAGTCTGCAGGCAGGGAGGGTCTCATCCTGCGTACGAGGTGGAGCTGGTAGACAGCTACCCTGGATACAGAATTGACCTGCGCCTTCATGGACAGCTGTGAGTCCAGAATGACTCCCAGGCTGCACACCTGGTCCTTCAGGGGCAGTTACCCCATTCAGGACCAAGGAGTCTTCCACACCAGCCCGCCCCCTGTCCCCCCCCCAAACAGTACTTCTGTCTTGTCAGGATTCAACCTCAATCTGTTAGCCACCATCCATCCTCCAACCGCCTCCAGGCACTCACACAGGACCTTCACCACCTTCACTGGTTCCGATTTAAAAGAGAGGTAGAGCTGGGTATTATCTGCATACTGATGAACACCCAGCCCAAACCCCCTGATGATCTCTCCCAGCAGCTTCATGTAGATGTTAAAAACATGGGTGAGAGGTCAGAACCCTGAGGCACCCCACAAGTGAGAGCCCAGGGGTCTGAGCACCCATCCCCCAACACCACTTTCTGAACATGGCCCAGGAGGAAGGAGCGGAACCACCGTATAACAGTGGCATGTTTTCCCTGCAACTCTTGGGCCGACTGTCTGCTTTTCCATGCGCACAAACTCACCTTGTAGATCTCCTGATTGGCCCAGTGCTTGCACACCAAGGTCTGGACATTTCCCCCAAGCAGGAAGGTGCCGAAGACCAAGAGAATCAGTAGCCAGGAGAAGAGGAAGCTGAAGACGACACCGCTGTAACAGGAAAGACAGGGAGAAAGTCCTGCAGGTATCAACACTCCCCCTCCTATTAAGAAAAGTTCTCCACATCTCTGAATCAGGTTGCAATTTTAAAAAAAATTAAAAATCACATGAACATCCACCGGCATTTGAGTGCAAATTTCTCCTCATAGACGTATTTTTTCAAACACTGACCATTTTCAGAGCACCCTCACACTAGATCCCCTGAAGGTCAAGGCAAGCACTTGTGGATGGCCGTACTGGCGACTGAGTTCTGACTGACCACCCTCCCTCCCTCCTCCCCACCACAAGAACACTCTCTTGTACCGTTGCTGAACACTAATCTTTTATTTTTCTTATTTATTGAATTTATATCCCACCCTTCCTCCTGAAGGATCCCATGTCACCCTGGAACATAGTTTGGAATCAACCCTCTGTGCTGGACTCAGACATGCCCAGGACTCAGGACTCAGACGTGTCTTACATTAAGAGTAATCTGGCTCCAGCTTCTCCCCTCCTCTCATAGTCACTGGGATCCTCTCGCAAGACCAGCCCATATGTGCCAAAGGAAAGCCCCAGGAAGTTGCAGAAGACAATCAGCAAGATGACGGTGCAGGCAATGATACCTGCAAGCCACCTGAGGACAGAAAAGTGGGGTGGGGACACATCAGTGAGGCTTGGAGGAGATAAGCAAACAAAATTCCACTGTACATCCTATTGCCCACAGACCTGGATTCTACTGGGTGGCTTGTAAGTAAGTAAGGGGCTCTCCATAAATGAACTTCTGATTTTATTGTTACAGATAGTTTCTTAGAAGCTCTGTTATGCTTTTTAATAGTTTGTGTTATTTTTAATATTATATGTTTTATTAAGGACATCTGAATGCCCATTTATTTGAGATTGTGCATTTTAATTGTTTACAGTATTGGTTTTATTTTTGTAAACTGCTTAGAAGCCATTATGGCATAGAAGCAGTTCCTAAATGAAAATCCTCCTCCTCCTCCTCCTCCTGGCCTTCCAGATGTTGTTGGCCTTCAACTCCCATCAGCTCCAAGCAGCATGGCCAACGGAGAGGGATGATGGGAGATGCAGTCCAGCAGCACCTGGCGAGCCGCAGTTTCCCCAGCCCTGCTATAGGAGATGTGGCTCAGTCACGGAACAGGATCCACTGATGAAGCATCTCTTCTGAGTCTGACCTGTTTCCCCAAGCCTTCAGTGATAAGCCTTTGATTGCTGCTTAGGTTGAGTTTTTTATTCTGTCGCTGTTGGTTTGTATTGGCCCTTGTGACTAGTTAATTGCACTGCTGTTTTAAACAGCTTCTCCTGGTCACTTGCACTTCTGCTTTGAACTGTATGTGTGTTTTAAAATCTCCTTTGTGTATTACTATATTTTATTGATTGTTTTTTATGATTTGTGGAAGCCATGTTTTGGCAGAAAGGCATCGTAGAGCTTTACATACATACATACATACATACATACATACATACATACTTACATACGTAAATGTAACTGAAGTGCTTTAAATGTTCTTAAGCACTCTATGCAGGCTAAGTATTGTCATTATGATTTTTAAAGTATTTTTGTGAGCAATTAACTGACCAACAGATTGTTAAAATTATCTTTATTATTACTTTTATCTCCCACTTTTCCTCCAAAAGAGCTCAAGATGGGTGGCATAAATAGGTTCTCCCTCTCCATTTTATCCTTACAACACCCCTGTGAGGTAGTTCAGCTGAGAGACAGTGGCCATCCCAAGGTTTGTGCCTGAGCAGAGGTTTGAACCTGAGTCTCCTTGGTCCTGGTCTAGCACTCTAACCACTACAGCATAATGGCTGGACTTGATGAGCAGACGGGAGGGATAGAATGAGAAGCAGAGAATCCTAGAGTTGGAATAGACCACAAGGGCCATCGAGTCCAACCCCCTGCCAAGCAGGAAACACCAGATTGGCATGAGGATGGGGAAAAGGGATGCATAGGAGAATGCTGTTCCTCCTGTGTGCAAAGCACAGAGCTCCATTTTACCTGTATGTCTCGTAACGTTTTGCCTCCAAAAAATAGGGCCGGCTCTTGTTCTCAGCCTTCACCAGAGCATCATTCATGGGACGGGTGTGATCTGAGATCGGAAAGTCGTCTGTGATGGACTGCAACTTTTGGGCAGCCTTCTCTATTTCCTCCTTGAGCTCTGCAAGGCAAGTGCGGAACATCAATGTGGAGGAGCCAAGCGAGGTTTGTGGTTTCTCATCACACATTCCTGGGCTGGGCACAGGCATGAAAAGCAAGCCTGGCACCACACCCCAATGCCCCCAGTTCAAATTAAGCCCTGGCTAGATGAATCTACACCATACAGTGGAATTACAGCCTCCAACCTAGCATGGGAAACATAGGAAGCTGCCCCCTGCTGGGTCCATCCAGCTCAGCATTGCCCACTCTGGCTGGCAGCACTCCAGTGCTTCAAGCGGCTCTCCAGCGCTTCAAGGAAGGAGTCTTCCCCAGCCCTAGCTGGAGGTGCCAGGGACTGAATATGGAACCTTCTGCATGCAAAGCAGATGCCCTACCACTGAGCTACAGCCCTTCGCCTTCAGCATGAGCATGGAAGGGCTTAACTCACCTTGAACAACGTCCGCCATCTTCACCTGAGCTAGTCCCGGGATAGAGTTGAAGCTGCTATTGGCCTAGAAGCACAGAAACCGAAATGTCGTAACACATTGGGCCAAGTGTGAATTTTGCTCCAAGATTCTTCTTGCTCCAAGATTCTTTAACTACTTACCCGGTGAATCATTTCAGAGAAATTAGCCTTGGGAAGCCCATGCAAGGTCTTCAAAACTTTTTCTACTGAAGGTACCTGAGGGAACAAGCCACAGATAAAAGACAAGGGCTTGGAAGTGGAGAAGAAAGTGAAAATTCTGTGCATTTCAATTAATATAGTCATTAGTTGTATTCCCCCTGCCCATGGAAAATTCAGAGCTTTATCTACAGTTATAACCATAAGCTGGTGCCGTCCAGATGCTTTGAACTACAACTCCATCAGCTCCAGCCAGCACTTCATTGTAGACCAAAAGACCTGGAGGACACCAGGTTCCTGAAGCCTCCTCAACTGGTAAGAGGCATCCCTCTTCCCATTTCCACCTCCCCAGAATCTCCTGCACCAGGTTGGGGAAGTCTGTGACCTAGAGGAGGAGTAGAGAACTTGTGGCCCTCCAGGTGTTGCTGGATCTCAACTCCCACAAATCCGTCATCTTTGGCCATGCTACCTGGGGCTGATGGGAGTTGGCCAACAACATCTGGAGGGCCACAGCCATTGTGTAGAAAACAAGGGTGCAACTGGAGAAGATGGTGGCAGGTCTATGATCAGATATTTTGTGTGTTTTTAAAGGGATAAATGCAGCAGCAGATCCCCATTAAAATCAGACTGGGTAGCAGCCAGGGCTGGCTGTGATGAGGAAGTGTGAGGCAGCTGCCTCCAGTGGCAGATGCTGAAGTGCGGAGCTGTGAGTGCCGTGTGGCTTGCCCTGTACCCCTTACAGTAGCCTTCTGCCCTCAAATGCAGTGGAAGACGCTGTCCTTTCACCTGTATTGGAGTAAGAGTCAACTACCAGTCCAACTGGCTTCTGTCCATGCCTTGGGGCTTGAGGCTGCCATCTTGCCCTTGGCCTTAGGCAGCAAAATGTCTTGAGCCGGCCCTGGTAGCAGCATTGACAGGAAGTCACTACCCTTTTGCACACACATATGGAGCTGCTATTTCCATCATGGGGGGGGGGAATTACCATACAGGTCACTACATTGCCTCAATCCACATTGGAGGGCTGCATGCATTCCCCCTTTTTCAAAAAAGACTTGGGAGATCCAATTACAGATCTCCCCTGTGCCAAAACGTTGACCCTGAAACCCACAGTTCTGTGCACCATCAGCTACTGAAATGAGTGTGAAGTGTGGGGCTGATGGCCAAGCTGGGCGTGGAAGCTTGTGCTTCATTAGCCTTGACAACTGCCATCCTAGAAGAAGAAAGCACACTTCTGGACAGGAAACATGAACTCTCAACACAGCTGAAGGAAATGTGACATGAATTCAAGTCTACAAATGACCTAAAGAAATACGGCAGAGGCAACAGAACATCTGTTACTGGACCAAATCCTGCTGAAGTGGACAAGCTTTCGTGCACCAAAAGAAGTGACACAACTGTGTTTATTTTGCTCATCAGAAATGCACAGGAGAACAGGTTGCCCTTTTAAAGGCACCTTTGTACTGGAGCAAGAGTCTCCATCCTGGAGGGGCCCAGCCTCTCGGTGAACTTACTTTGCGGTAGTTAGCGCCCAGCTCCAAACTCTGAGCTTGGCTCAGGGCACCAGCGCAATAGATGCAGCCTGGATCCTCCAGGAGGGAAGTGAGGCTTTGCTTCCTGTCTTTCAGGGCTGCTTCCAGCTCATCTTGTTGCTGGATCAGGGCCTGCACAGTCTTGTTGAGAGTCTGCAAATGGTGCAGGGAGTTCTGTAGGTCTTAAAGAGAAAGGTCACATTAGGGCTGCCGCCTTTGTTCTGGCAAAATACAGGACAGGATGGCGGCAGGCAGGCAGCGGGAGGTTGGGGGCAGATTCTTTTCCCACCTGGTGCTGAAACACGTGACCTTTCACACACCCTTTCACATACATGCAGTAATGTATGGTACTGGACAGCAATACATGCAGGCCAGAGCAAAAAATAAATGAGCATATTCTGATGGGGGGATGAGCTTTGTTCCACACATTAAATTCTGAAGGACAGAAAAAAATATTAGGGAACAGGGGGGATGGCAAGCCATATGGGGAGCTACTCTTCCCCCCCCCCCCATGTCATGCGGATAACAATGTTCGGAACGGGGTTTCTGGGCTACACCTGCACAAAACCGCTTATTTCTAGAGACCCAGAGCCTGCTTCTCTCTGAGCGAAGGGGCCCAGGGCTCCCAGGGTGCAGCTCTGCAGATGGCTGCCTTCACCCAGCCCAAGCTGCAGGGAACTGGAAGCAGCAGCATGAAAGCCTTGCCCTGGTTTGCTCCTCCTTGGGGGCGAGATGAGGAGAGGGAGTGAGGAGGGAAAAGGAAAAGAAAGAAGTGAGAAAAGGGAGAGAGCGTGAGTGCAGCAGCAGAGTGGAAACGGGGAATACAAGACAAACTGTGTCCTGTATTGAATCAATACAGGAATTTTACATTGAAATAAGAGACAATCCTGTGTTATACAGGATGGATGGCAACCCTAGCGCACAACAGGTTGTGAATTCCGCTCTTGGTTTATCTTATTTTCAAAAATAAATAGCATATAAATATGCTATTTTTCCAGGGTAAGTCCATCCAGAGTGGCTTATGGCAATAAGAACTACAAGTGTGTTTGTGTCAATATTGCTCAAAACAGGAATAAAGCAGATTCATGAAAACAGAAGCAGGCTCAGAACTATATAACAGACTAATACTGTAATCTCCATCCAGTGAATGGGACAAAACATTATTTAGGGACAGCCAATGAAAACAAAGAGTCTGTCAGGCCCTCTGAATGGCACTCCCCACAGCTCTGTGGGGAGGCAGTTCCAGAGGTGCCCTCCTAGACCCAGGAGGTGGACACACCAGGAGGGCGTCCAGTTCAGATGCTCCATCTTCACCCTCAGAGGCAGTCTGCCTCTGAATACCAGGAGGGGAGGGCCCTGAGGCTGCACTCAGGTCTCGCTTGCTTGCATCTCTGGGCATCTGTGTGGCCACTGTGAGAACAGGATGCTGCGCTAGATGGGTCACTGGCCAGACCCAGCAGGATCTGCTTATGTTTCTACAACATCTTGGTATGTGTGCAGGATGGTGCGGGTGCAGGTAGTCATCCCAAACCCTTTAGGGCTTTAAAGGTTTACACCACCGCTCTAAACTGGGACTAGAAACACACTGGAAGCCGGTGCAGCTTCTATAATACAGCCATTCTTGAAGCTGAGCACTGTATACCCACCAGGACTCTGCTGGCCACGACTTGAAACTAGCTGAAGTTTCCTGACCATCTTTAAAGGCAACCCCTTTACAACAGATCACTATATTTGTCCAAACAGAATTATGTTATTTCATTTAGTTGCACTTTGGGACAGGCACCTGTAACACAAGCCTTTTAGGGGTGACTCTGTGCTTTCATCATGCATGAACTGCAGGTATCATTTGGTAAACTGAAGGTGTAAACCATGTAGGATGTGTCATCATCAACCAGCCTTCCGCAACCTGGTGCCCTCCAAATGGCTTGGATTACAACTCCCATCAGCCCCAGCCAACAAGGCCATATGATGCTACAGCTGAAGGGAGCATAGCTAATGGGAATTGTAGTCCATGCCACATCAAGGGCACCCGGTTGCAGAAAGCTGCCACAGTGTCATGGCCTACGAGAGTTAAAACATAATAGCTTGAGACAAGTCTTGATCTTACCTTGCACTCTGGCCTTCAAAGCATCCATGGCAGAATAGACATTCCCCTTAAGCAGGAGGTGGATGGTGGTGCCAATCGTCCAGCTGACATCTGAAAAACACAAAAGCACCACCTGTCAAGTGTGGGGCAATTCCCACCTCTTCAGCCTAGCCTGGAAGATGTCTTCTTATGCTGTACAGCTGTTATGCTCTTGTTGGCTTTACTTATTCTAATTCACACTGTGATTGCTTTATTCTGCTTTGATAGTTCTCTTGTTTTAATATTTGTCGTTTTAAATTTCATTGTTAGCTAATCCCAGAATATCAGTTACTGGGTAATACACAAATACAGATAATAAATTTATGTAATGCAGTTTTATATACTGCTCTGAAATCCATTCTTTAATGAAGACTGGTTTATACATTTTAAACTCTCCGGACATTGACACATTTCCCCCACCCCCAAGCTGCTCTCTGCATTCAGAAGAAAGTTTTCAATAGCACCCATGGAAGCCTTTTCTCCATCTTCTCTTACTGCTTGTGCCAAACCAACAGAACATCAAACCCCACTCACATTAAATGTTTGGTCTGAGAGGACACTCAAGCAGGAGCCGGACCCATTCCTGAGTGCCTGATGAGGGCACTTCTGCAGACATTTGCATATACAGTGGTACCCCGGGTTAAGTACTTAATCCGTTCCGGAGGTCTGTACTTAACCTGAAACTGTTCTTAACCTAAAGCACCACTTTAGCTAATGGGGCCTCCTGCTGCCACTGCGACGTCGGAGCCCAATTTCTGTTCTTATCCTGAAGCAAAGTTCTTAACCTGGAGCACTATTTCTGGGTTAGCAGAGTGTGTAACCTGAAGCGTCTGTAACCTGAAGCGTATGTAACCCGAGGTACCACTGTAATAGCCTGTTGCATTCACACATGTCTTGAAATATATATATATATATATATATATATATATATATATATATATATATGCTTTCGTAGATTTTCACGGGTACAGGAATGCAGGTTTTGGTGTCTTCGGGTGTCACGGGAAGACACCCGAAGACACCAAAACCTGCATATATATATATATATATATATATATATATATATATATATGAGACATACACGTGAAAAAGCAATGTGTGACATGGCCCTGAGGCAAACATAAACATAAACATACACAGCAATGGCAACTTACTGTTCAGGTCACTGAGGATTTGCTGTTTCGGGACTGTAAACTGCTCTACGGTCAGCTGAACTCCCTATAGCAGGGGGTGGGAGGAGGAGAGAGAGAGACTTTTAAAGGGTTGAAATAAGAGCTCAACTCACAACTTGGCATCTTTCAGGAAAGATTTGCATCAGACCTCATTTCTGACCCATGCAAACCTTGACCCCTTGCTACAGAAAACCCCCAGGGTTAGGCTGTTTGTTTTGTCTTCTTGCAAAGCTGAAACGAGACACGGAGGGGTAAGCTCTTAGCCCCATAAGGCCCAGCGGGACCAGTGAAGCTTTACAGTACTTGCACTTGGGACCTATGGCTTATTCAGTGACCCAGGAAGGGGCACTACTGGCAGCGTGACATTCCATGTGAACCAGTGAACCAGTCTGTGCACGTGGAAAGTGCATTTGAACGTGAATGGGCCTGTGTGGGATATCTACATCGGTAAGGGCTTTCCAGGTGGTCCACATTCCATATAAATCAAGTTTTAAGAACTTAAGAAGGGTCTGCTGGATCAGTCTAGTGGCCCACCTAGTTCAATATCCCATTCTCAGTGGCCAACCAGATGCCACAAGCAGGATATGAGTGCAACAGCACTTTTCCCTCCTGCAGTTTTCAGCAACTGGCATTCAGAAGCCTTATAGCCTCCAACTGTGGAGGTAAAATATATCCCTCAGGATATACCCACCAGTAGCCGCTGATAGCCTTCATGAATTTGTCCAATCCTCTTTTAAAGCCATCGCTGCTTCTTTGCTTCCTTGGGAGAGCAGGAGCAAGCATGCTCCATGACACACGTTTCAAAGCCAGGCTGCATGTGCCCCAGTAGAAAACACAGATGGGGTACAAATGCTTCTGCGACTTCAAAACTCAACCCAGAGGGCGAAGGGACAACTAGAAAGGAGGCAGAGAGCTGGCTGTATTCACAGGAAACTTCCCAATGTCTTTGTGGAAGTCAGAACCTTGGCAGAATGAGAATGTCAAGATATACAACAGGCATGCTGACTTTTCGACTTGGTAATGAAATTGGCCACAGTCCATTTTCAATCTGTCAAGTGGGATAGAGTTTCATTTTGTTTTGTTATTTGTAGGCAGTGGTGTGTGTTTGTGGTGCCAGTAGCTGAAATTCATGCAGAATTTGTTCTTTGAGAAAAACAATGTGTGCTCACACAAACCTAGTTGCGTTGCACTGTCTGGGAGTATCTTAAGTTCACCAGGATAGTTATACAAGAATGTGGCTTTGATCATTTTCTTTGCATTCATCAAGTCACTTGATGGGGAAAGGCTGAGACCCTTCTTCATGTGCCTCCTCCATGAGAGGCCCAGAGGGTAGAAATACAAGAGCAGGCCTTTTCTGTGGTGGCTCCTCGCTTGGAGAATGCTCTGCCCAGGGAGGTTCCCTGCTGCCCTCGTTACATATCTTTAGGAGCCAAGCAAAAACATTCCTCTTCTCTATGGCATTTCAAACTGTGGGGAGGGGGTGTTTTTGTTTGATACTATGCTATATATTTTTGTGGTTTTATATTGTAAACTGCCCTGTGATCGTCAGATGAAGGGTGCTATACAAATTAAACAAAGAAACAAATAAAATAGAGCATGATTTGCATGAAGAAGGTCCCAGGTGAAACTATGCTGAATCTTTATTGACCATTTGTTCTGAAATGTTTGCAGAAAGGTCATATGACAAAGAGCATTCATGTTGATTTGCTTGTGGTCGGGATGAGTGAATATGTCAGTTTCTCATCTTTCCAATGTTAAGTTCAGTTCTCCACATTTGCACATCAGTATGTGATCTTTTTCTTAGTTGTCATGAAAATTCATGCAGTTTTGCTTAATATACACTTTTTTGCAATGCGATTTTGCCTAATATGTGTATGCTTGCAATGCAAATTTCCCTAATATAATGTATTTTTGTATGTTGTCACGGCTGCCTCAGGTCCCAGCTCACAAAGGACCAATGCCAGTTTCTCTTTATATACAAAGGTCTTTATTGAAGTCCATTAGTTGTTCCACAGTAGCGGCGCGCAGCCGTACGTCTGTTAGCTTAGACCGTAGAAGTCCCTTCTGAGTCGGTCCCCCCCCACACACCAGCTTAAGATGCTGGCTTTGCTCCACCTCCTCCTGTCTTTCCTTTTCCGCAGGGTCTTTCTGCCCGCTGGAGTTCCGCCCCTCCTAGATTTTTCTGACGCTGAATCTCCCGACGGCTCTCCCTCCCTCCTGCGGGCTTTGGGACCTGGCTCCTCCCCCGGGCTCTCCGTTTCCCCGCGTGCTTGCACATTTGAACTTGGCGCGCGCGCCCAGTTTCCAACCCTTCTCCTGAAGGTAACGTCACTCCTCTCACTGCTCCCCTCCCCTTCCGGGAGAGTGGCTTGTTCTGACCCCTCCTCCTTTCCAGCCAACGGAGCTGCTTCTCCTGACACACTGGAACTTCCGCCCCCCTTTGCTACGCTCTGGAGGGGAAGCCGGCTTTGATCTCCAGCTGCTGCTTCGGGATTCCCTGTTGGCTCTTTCCCCCTGATGAGTCCCCCCTGGGGCTCCTCTCCCCCTGGCTACAGGCTCCCCCTCCTGGGAATCCCCTGATTCGCTGGAAAAGCTCATGGAGTCCCTTGGCCCACAGTCCTCCTCCTCCTCGCTGTCCTCGGAGTCTGTCCAATGGTCCTCCCTCTCCTGCCTCCCATGTGCCTCTGCGCCTGAACCCCTGACAGTTGTTTTCACAGATACATGCATTTTTATGCAACCCCCCCCCCCCCAATATGCCCTTTTGAACATATTACTTGGCTGGAGAACTGCACTGCGAAATTCAGAGAAGTTATTGTTTCAGAAAGTATGAATTAGATGTTTGCCTTTAAGTACAAACTGAATTAAATTTCTCCTCCATCTTTAGCTTGCCTTATGGTTAATCATTTGTCCATCCCACACTCTTCTGTACATTTAGCCACCACTTAAAGTTCTGTTGAATTGCACTTGCAAAATAGTCTGGAGGCAAACTTGTTGTTTTGCATGTGGAAGTGGTGGGGACTGTTGGGGCTCCTGACTGTGGATTTGCCACATCGTATTTTGTTTAGCCTTACGTAGGCTGACTGATGGGACCCCCTCCTTAATGACAAAGAATCCTGCAGCGCCTTAAAGACTAACAGATCAATCATGGCAGCAGCTTTCACAGAGAAAGATGTCTTTGTCATATTCATGCATCTGAGAACTAACTGGTCATTACGTGGGAAATCTGTGATTACTGCTTCCAGTGTAATTTCTCCTAAAAGCAACAGAGGGTGGGACTGACTGAAGGAGGAAGGCATAGAAACCAGCACGTATGCAAAAAGGACAAGCATATTTTCATACATAAGTGCCCACCAAAAGGAATTATTATAGTTCACCGCTTTAGGGGCACAGCTTCCTTCTTCAGGATAGGCAGGGATATTTGTTCAAGCTGTTTCAGTTATTCTACAGAGTCTTAAAGTTTAAGATTGCTCCAAAGGAAAGATCCTGTCCTGTTAAGTTGTAACAAAACCCTCTTAGTTTTCGCACACTTTGGAGTTCAAGTTTCTCCTCTCTGCACTTCTTTCTGTTGTGGACTGGGTCATTGCCCAATAGGATGCCCTCCAAATGTTTTGGTCCCCAATTCCCATCAGCCCCAGTCAGCTCAAGGTAGGCTAGCTGGGACTCATGGGAGTTGGAGTCCAAAACATTTGGAGGGCATCATATTGGGCAAGGCTGAACTAGAAGCATTTTGTTGTTTACGCCATCCTAAAAAATACACATTTTCTCTGTCCTGCTATGTGGTAGGTGCCAGATTTAAATGACACCATGGAAAGCTTGCAGGTTTGTGGCATCTAAGTGGAAAATGTTTGGTGCAGGCTTATCCGATTTCTAGTTCAGCTCCTCCCAGTCAGGGAAGTAACATCTTTTTAAAACTCCCAATAACAGGGTGAAACAATAAAATACCCATTAAGATTTAATGCTGTGTATGAAGAGCAAATTAAAATGACTCCCAGCCAACTAAATCATCCCCCACCACTCCACTCCCAAATGGCTCATCACCCACTTCTGGTTAATGAAGCTGTTTCTCTGCAGCTTGCCCCACTGCTCAGCAGCCCCTCGTCACCCTTTGGACCACCCCATGGCGCCACAGATATCTCTCGCAGGCTGCAGAGCAGTTTTCTCAGCCTTTTCTCTGCTCTGGGGTTGCAAAGGGGACGTGCCACTGCCAGCTGCTGAAGAAGGCTGGGGCACATTTAGAGTGCCCTGGATTTGTGTCTCCAAGGACGCCTGCTTGCCAGCTCGCATTAGCACACAAGCAGTTAAGGAGCCTCACTGCTGCTGCGGCAGCTGCCAGGCACATTGGTGGCCAGCAAGCCAACCTGTCTTATGCAGAGGCTGCCTTGTCCTTCCACTTTCTCAGAGCAGAAGCAGCCAGTGGGGGGACGGGACGGGGGGAGGACGTCTCTGCATCTGAACCAGTGGCTGACACACTCAGGTGCCATGAAACATCCATCTTCACCATGGCAGATTGGAATTCTAATCTTAAGGCAGCTCCAAAACATACATTAAAAACACACTAAATGCAAATTTCAAGCACATAGCTTCCCCCAAAGAATTGTGGGAATTTATCCTTCACAGGTCTACATTTCTCAGTACCTATAAGGTAAAGGTACCCCTGCCCGTACGGGCCAGTCGTGACCGACTCTGGGGTTGCGCGCCCATCTCGCTTAAGAGGCTGGGGGCCAGCGCTGTCCGGAGACACTTCTGGGTCACGTGGCCAGCGTGACGAAGCTGCTCTGGCAAGCCAGCACCAGCGCAGCACACGGAAATGCTGTTTACCTTCCCGCTATAAAGCAGTCCCTATTTATCTACTTGCACTTAAGAGTGCTTTCGAACTGCTAGGTGGGCAGGAGCTGGGACCGCACGACGGGAGCTCACCCCGCCGCGGGGATTCGAACCGCCGACCATACGATCAGCAAGTCCTAGGCGCTGAGGTTTTACCCACAGTGCCACCCGCGTCCCCTCAGTACCTATAACAAGCTACAATTCCCAGGATTCTGTTTTGGGGTGATTCGTGTGATTTAAATGTATGGTGTGGGTCTGCCCACAGTGATCACCTGCTGTTCTCACAGAGAGCAGTTTTGCTCAGTTTCTCATATTTTGCTATCTTAATTTCAGTCTGCCACATTTCCACATCAATCTGCATTTTTTAAAAAGAGTTTATTCACACATTTCCCTAATATACACATTTTTAATACACATTTTTGGTAAGAGAACTGCATTGCAAAATTCAGAAGTGTGTAAATTTTGAAGTGTGTGTTTCAATTTGTGTGTTGTTTGGGGTAGTTTGAATTAAGATGGTTTCACATTAAAATGTGAACTGAATCAAACTCCACCCCCCCATCCCTAAGAACAGCTCAGTGCACTGAACCACCAGCCTCCCAACATTTCTGATCCTGATCTGCCTTCCTCAGAATTTCACCTTCATCCTGACTCATCTCTGCCCTGTCCCACACCCACTGGGCTGGAAAACCACTTCCCTGGGCCTCAGCACCCAATACTTTGAGCAGAGACCTTCTTGAAAACAAGTAACATGAGTCTTGTAAAGCAACCTAGAGGCACTTATGCCCGAGAGCACCACATAGGTCCATGATTCTATACCTGGACATCTTAGTAGTAAAGAGACAAAATTTCCTGGCAATAATGACTCACACCCCTCTAGCCCAACCCCTCTAGCCCAACCTCTAGCCCAACAGGGGGTTGGACTCGATGGCCCTTGTGGTCTCTTCCAACTCTATGATTCTATGATTCATAGCAAAGGCGGATGGGCAGAGAAAGAAACAAGAAGTGTTGCCAACTTACTCGGGGGACCCAGTTCATGTGGTGCCTCAAAACCTGCAGGGTGTTTAGTGCATCCCGGGTACCAGGCTCCAACTCTTCTTTCACCTTCTGATTGGCAGCAAAAGCACAGATAACACCACCTCTGCAAGAAAAGTGGTACAAGCATAGTATAAATAGTGATCTCCTCTGTCTGACTATGCACGTCTCTTGTTTTGGTTACTGAATACTGGATGACTGGCAAGCAATTGAATATGTGGGAACTGTATCCATGTATGCATACATAGTAGAGTGGAAATACTATCAGGCAGAGTGATTGCTCATTCACACATTGATTTGCAGCCATCAGGTGATGGACCAGGTAGTTTTCATGTCATGTCAGCATTCTGTACTTCCAGGGTTACTGACTTACTTCCCTCCCTTTCCTCCAAGGAACTCATGGTGGCAAACATGGTTACCTCCTGTTTTAGCTTCGTAACAGCCCTGTGGGGTAGGTTATACTGACTCGCTCAAGGTCCCTTGATGAGCTTCATGGCCAAGTGGGGATTTGAACTCTGATCTCCCCAGTCCAACATTCTAACCACTGCACCACAGAGCTCAGTTGGTCCAAGCCTGCCCTTCACCTTCTCAGACTTTGGACCATCTCCAACCCCAGCCTGCAATATGGGACAATTCTCTGCTTGACAGATCTGACATTTCTTTCTCATTTGCGCTTTAGTTTTCTCATTAGTCTTTTCTTTCTCCATTCCACACATCTTTTCTCCTTTAAAAATAAAGCCTACACAACCAAAAAGAGAGGGTGGTGCTGGCTCTAAAATCCACATGAAGTTGCAGCATCGTCCACTTGAGAGTCCTGACTCACTAGCTGAAGGCCAAAATGCTAAATTAACATGAAGCACAAGGAACACTAATCTGCCTACAAACATCTTGAACCACTGACCGTGCCGGCATAACTTGTCCACAACAAATCAGGATGCACAGAAACCTGGGGAAAGTGGTTTGTGAAAGGAAGGAAGGGAAGAAGGAATGGGGCTTATAGGAATGGTGCTCTGTGGGTTATAGGGAGCCCCATCTGCGAAGCTTCAAGGCGAGTTAAATAGCCAAATGAGTTTGGTTAACCAGGAAGCCCAGTGAGTGAGTGACCTTGGGCCAGTCACTGTCTCTCAAGCTAGTCTACTGCACAGGGTTGTTGGGAGGATAAAATGGGGAGCAGGGAAGAACTGTGTACACCACCAGGAGCTCCTCAAAGGAAAGGTGGGACAGAACTGGAAGGAGGAGGAGACAAAAAGGTGGTGGACCAGATGGGCCACTGGTCTGATTCAGGCCAGTTCTTGTCCTTCTTATGCTCCTGTGCTCTTAGACACTGGGGGGCAAGAGTTGCGCAGTTTGAGACTTCAATTTTCCCTAGCCGTGACCATTGGCCCTGCTGGCTGGTGCTGATGGAAGCCCAACACAATCAGGAAGGCCTAATTCCTTATTTAAAGCTTTGTAGGTAAAACAACAACAACAACCCAGAACTTCTAGATATGCCTGGTAGGAAATGGGAAAGCCAATGCAGGTGTTCAATGACAAGCCTTACATCCTCCCCAGAAAGTTTCATCTCCTTCCCCCTCCATGTAACTGTCAGTCCTACAAGCAGCCCACCTCACCCCCACCCCCACCGCCGCTGCTATTGCACGGATGTCGTGGACTAGCTCAGGTCCTCACTTACAGGATGACAAGCGTGGTCAGGAGCAGGCAAAACATGAGGAGGTTGCGCTGGCAGAGGAGGGAGCGGCGGTATGCCTTGATCCGCCCGCCACAGCGCCTGTGCTTCCGGCAGCAGCAGAGGCACAACCCGGTCATGGGCACCGCCACAAAATAGATGACAGCAATTGTGGCACAGATGATGTATCCTGTTTGATACTGGAGAATCTGGAGAAGAAAGCAAGAGTCCTTCAGAGAATGATCGCTGGTCTCTCTTACCACCACCACTCTGCTTGGCTTCTGTGATCCCTGAGGCCATATTCACACCACACATTTAAAGCACTATCATATCACTTTAAACAGTCGTGGCTTTTCCCAAAGAGTTCTGGGAGCTGTAGTCAGTTAAGGGTGCTGCAAGTGGTTAGGAGACCCCCAAGTCCCATCTCACAGCTACAATTCCCACAGTGATTTAACAATCAATCTCTCTTCCTATGGAACTCTGGGAATTCTAGGTGTGTGAAAGTAATGGGGGTCTCCTAAAAAGTCTCAGCACCCATAAGGAACTACAGCTCCCAGAGTTCACTGGGGGTAGTTTAAAGTGGTATTACAGTGCTTTAGATGTATGGTGTGAATGTAGCCTTAGTTATGATTCTCATTGTAATTGAAAAATGTCCATTGTTAAGAAGGATTAGGTGGAGGGGACATGTGGACTCCTTGTATGCTGGAATGTCTTGTTATCAATGGGGAACCAAGGAGACGAGATTTCCAGAGTAGTCAGCCATGATAGCTTTTTTGCAGCAAAACCAAGGAAGAGCCTTGGTATTTGTTGGTTTCTGCTCTCTTCACTGTGCAGCGAAGTGCTTGTCACAAGACAATGTTTACATTCCACAGTCAGAGTACTGTTGGGTTTTCCCACGGGAATGGGAGGCTGGATGTGACGTTCACTGGTTTCCTGTTTTTCACTGATCTCTCGGTGTTTCTTCATTCCGAGGAGAAGGTCGGTTGCTTCTCTGCTCCAGCAGAGGCAAGATGCATGTTTGTAATTTCTCAACAATGAACTGAAAATAAAGCAACTTTAAGCATGTGGCACGTACTGTTCGTCATTCCGTTGTGCAAAGGACTCTGCAATCACAACATTTTGGTTATCGGGCCCAGAAAGACGTAAATCAAACTGAGGAATGCCGGCAGAGGTACAGAGAAACGGACGGCGTTATCTGCTCTGCGCGTCAAGTTTGATTGATGAAGGTATGTGCTCATGCTGCCCGGAGCAGCCTGGCAGCCTGCCAGCTTCTAGTTTATGGTTTTATGGCTGGACTTTGAACTTTTAAAGCCGTTTTTCCGCGATACAGGCAATGGCTGAGAAAGCGAAAGTACTTTTTAAAAGTGCTTTTGGAAGAAGCTGCAGTACTGTGACGCAGCTTGATTAAAGCAGCAATGATGGATAATGCAAAGCTGGTTGATGCTTTTGGGATTCCTAAGCTCAATAAGAAAAATTACACGGAGTGGGTACTTTATGCAGAGGCAGTTCTGCGGAAAGAAGGTCTGTTTAATGTTATTACAGACAACCCCCCAGCTCCAATTACAGCTGAATGGAATGCTAAGGATTCAAAAGCAAGGGGAACACTTACATTGATAGTATCCCCAGAAGAGCTCTGTCTGTTGCGTGGAAAGACCACAGCCAAAGAAATTTGGAACACTTTAAGAGAAGCGCACTTGAGGACAGAAGCAGGTTCCTCAATGTACTACTATGCCAAGCTGCATGATATGGCTCTTGCTGAAGGTGGAGATGTGCGTAAACACCTGATGGAGATGCAGAATCTGAGACATGAGCTGCAACAGAGAGGACTCAACTTTCCAGAGGCTGTGTATTCCTTTATGATACTACATTCTTTGGGTCCAAGTTGGGAGTCCGTTGCCACTCAGATTGCTGTTCAACCAACTGCTCAGCTCACAGTAGCCTATGTTACTGCCGTGATCCAGAATGAAGCAGATCGCTGGGGTGCTAGCTGCATGGGTAAGGGGGAGTCTTCACAGACGTCATCCCAGAGTGCAGTGGAACCACCAGAGGGCGCCAAAGCTTTGAAGGCAGTGAAATGCTACTCGTGTGGACGTCTAGGCCATATGAAGAGGGAATGCAAATATCCCAAGGCCAAGACAGAGCAGCGCAGCGGAAGTTCATCGCGTGGAAAAGGCCAAAGCAAAGGCAAAGGTCCGGTGTCCAGGACAACGCAGCACAAGGCAATGGTCTCACGCTTCACTCCAAAGGTTGCAAAGGTCCAGAAGACGTCTAGATCTTTCTTCGTTGTTGATTCAGCAGCTACCCACCACATGTGCAACGATAAGAGACTGTTCGTGTCTTTTACACCGCAAGAAGGTGCGATTCACCAGGCGGATGACCACACGATCCCCAGTCAAGGCTACGGAACTGTTGTTCTTCACAGTTTGGACTTATCGATACAGGATGTACTTTACGTTCCAGATGCCACACACAATCTTCTAAGTGTGATGCAGCTGAATGAACGGAACATTGACGTTTTCTTCAAGAACAAGAAATGCACCATCACAAAGAAAGACGATTATGTTTTGCATGCTGAATGTGTTGATCGTTTGTTTGTTTTGTATTATGATGATGTTGTGCAAAATGAGACTTGTTGCATTGCAGGTTCTAACAAAAGTTTGCATGCAGGATGTATTCATGATTTTCACAGGAAATTTGGTCATTTGCATTTTGAGGCAGTATCTAAAATGCCTGCCTTGGTTGAAGGTATGACTATTAAACCCTGCAGGTACCGCATGAAGTGCAAGGCATGCGCAGCAAACAAGGTGAAAATGGCTGCGAAAGGTAAGGTGTCTAGTAGGCAAGCTACAGAACCATACCAGGTTGTTCATGCTGATTTAGTTGGTCCACTATCGCCCTCTTTGGGTGACAATAGGTTCTTCATGGTTCTCATTGATGCATTTTCCAGGTATATTTATGTGTACAATCTCAAGCAGAAATCAGAGGCTTTTCCAAGGTTCAAGGAATTCTGTGCTTGGTTGGAAAATGTGCATGGTAAGAAGATAAAAATTCTTTTCACAGATCGCGGGGGAGAATTCACTTCTCAGCAGTTTGAAGCTTTTCTGACTGAGAAAGGAATTCAACACGATTTGTCCAGTCCTCGCTCGCCATGGCAGAATGGACTTTGCGAAAGGGCAAATCAAACATTGCTTCAAGGGTTAAAAACCTTGCTGCATGATGCCAATCTTCCAGAGAGTTATTGGGCCGAAGCTCTCTCATGTTTTATTTACAGTTACAATCGCAGGTTATCTTCAGCGATTGGTTGTACCCCGTATGAGAAGATGTTTGGCAAGAAACCATACATCAAACACATGAAAATATTTGGTTCTGACATGTGGATTCATTCACCACAAAGCTCCAAATTAGGCAAACGTGGATTGCATGGTATTTTTCTAGGTTATCAGAAAGGTTCTTACAGAATAATGATGACTGATTCTAAGACAATTAAGCTCACAAAAAGTGTTGAGTACAATGCCAAGTGGGGGGAGAACGTGGGAATTTTCCAATGTTATCCTGATGACAGTGATGAGACTGAGGATAAGCAACAACAACCCACACCCACTGATGAAGGTTCTGATTCTGAGTCTGAAACTGAATCGGATACTTCAGAGGATTTCAAGAGTGCGAAAGCCTCTATGCGACCCTCTGAAAGCTCTGATCAGGAATTAGAAGAACCATTGTTCACAATAGGTCACTTTTCTCCTAAGAAAGAAGAGGAAAGTGTTGAAGACCAAAGGCTAATTCGCAGGTCACAAAGAGCCACAAAAGGCAGACCTCCAAAAAGATTTGCTGATGAATTTGCTAAGACAGCAGTAGCAGCTGTTAAAAGCTCCAAGAAGGTATTTGAACCTTCAAGTTTCCAAGAAATCCAGGATTTGGATTCTAAGGAAGCTGAGCCATGGTTAAATGCCATGAAGGCTGAGCTTGATTCCTTAGAAAGGAACAAAACTTGGGAACTAGTTCCAGTAGTTCCAGGAATGAAACTGCTTGGAAGCAAATGGGTCTTCAAAGCGAAGACTGATCAAAATGGCAAGATGGTCAGACACAAAGCCAGATTGGTAGCCAGAGGTTTTGCACAGGTACCAGGTGAAGACTATCACGAGACCTACTCACCCACAGTACGATATGAGAGCATTAGGCTTATGCTCAAGCTAGCTGCAGAGGAGAGTCTACACATTAGTCACCACGATGTAAATACAGCATTTTTGTACGGATCTCTAGGTGAATCACTTTATATGCTTCCACCTGATGGCGTACAGGTAAAACAGGGATTTGTATGTGCTCTGAAGAAGTCCCTTTATGGTCTCAAACAAAGTGCACGGTGTTGGCACACAAAACTCACTGAAGCATTGTTTTCTCTAGGTTTTCAGCAAGGGAAAGCTGATCCATGTGTATTTGTCAAAGAGGAGGGGCAAAAGAAGCTGTATTGTTTGTTTTATGTTGATGATATTTTATTCTTTTGGAAAGATGTCACAATGTACAATAAAGCCCTAGCTCAACTGAAAGAGCACTTTGACATGAAAGATCTTGGTGAGGTAAACAATTACCTATCTCTGGAAATAGAGAAAGATCAAAGTGGTAACATTCTAGTACACCAGTCACGGAAAATTGCTGATGTGTTAAGCAAACTGAACCTGATGGATGCTAACCCTGTAGACACACCGATGACAACAGGTTATCAGGTAGAAGACACTGAAGAAGCATTTTCTGACACTACACTGTACAGAAGTGTGCTAGGCAAGCTAAACTTCATTGCCAGATGTTCAAGACCTGACATTGCTGTTAGCTGTAATTTGCTAAGCAGACAAGTCAACAATCCTACTGTTAAGGATTGGAAAGCTCTGAAACGCATAGCACGCTATTTGAAAGGCACTATGCATTACAGACTGAGATTTAACAATCAGAAGTCTGGTGGTCTTGAAATTTTTGCAGATGCAAGTTTTGGAAGTGACACTACAGACAGGAAAAGTACTTCTGGAGTTTGCTACATGTACAATCAGGGTCTTTTTGATTGGTCATGCAAGAAGCAAACAACAATTAGCTTAAGTACTTGTGAAGCTGAACTGAATGCACTGTCTTATTCACTTAAGGATTGTGAATGGTTGTTACAATTGTGCAAAGACATGAAAATTCCTGTCAAATGTCCAATCCAGGTTTACCAGGACAACAAAGCATGTTTGGCTTTGCTGAATTCGGAAGGTTGTAAGCAAAGCACGAAGCACTTGCAGTTGAAGGTGCAACATGCTAAGGAACATATTCAGAAGGGACTCGTAACGGTGTCCTATATGCCAGGTAATGAAATTCCTGCTGATGTATTGTCCAAGATTGTATCAAGGGATCAACACTGTACCTATGTACAGAAGTTGGGTTTGTACTGATACTGTACGAACACGCTGCCCAGTGATGTTCACAGAAAAGGGGAGGATGTTGGTTTCTGCTCTCTTCACTGTGCAGCGAAGTGCTTGTCACAAGACAATGTTTACATTCCACAGTCAGAGTACTGTTGGGTTTTCCCACGGGAATGGGAGGCTGGATGTGACGTTCACTGGTTTCCTGTTTTTCACTGATCTCTCGGTGTTTCTTCATTCCGAGGTGTTTCTGCAATCACAACAGTATTAGCTTTTGTGGGATACAGACCCCTGGGTAAGAGGGTGGCACTTGAGGAGGTCTACCTAGGGAGGAATTAGTTCAGGGCTGCCATAAGTCTGGAATTTCCTAGACATGTCCAGGGGGGCAGCCCCCCCCCCAATCTGGGTGGATTTTTGCATTTTGAATTAAATGTCCGGGTTTGAGGGGTGGGTTGTTTTTTATGTTTTTGTTTTGTGCATGCTCAGAAGGCACTGTGCCCCGGAACAGGGAGCAGGCATCGGGTGGCCTGGAGCGGCCTGCTGGGGGTCGTGCTAGGCTTGGTGCTGTTCCTGGCTGCCAGGCCTTGTGTGACCGTTCTGGGGCTGCTCAGCCTCCCACCATGAGCCGGAGGCCGAAGACAGCAAAGGTAATAGAGGTGGGGGGTGCCCTGATGGTGGGGGTCCAGGTTTTTGATCCCTGGAATAGGGCAACCCAAGACGAGTTGAGATGGGAAGGACTCCCATGTATTCTGTTATAATCTTCTCTTCACAACATCCTCAGGTTTACTGCCCACCAACTCCAAGTCCTCGCCGTTTCTTAAATATCTGCTAATGTCAAATCTCTTTCAACTGTCTACAGATCCTCCAAACATCGTTCCCCAGCTATACCTCCACTTGAGCCCATGTCTCCTGTGGAAGCCATGTGTGCATAAGCCTCATAAGTTGGGCATATAAAGAAGAAAATACCTAAGAAACTAAACTGTGGTATCCAACATGGACTCCGAGCTCACAAAATGGTGGACTTCCTCCCCCTAAGTGGATTTCCCTCCTCAGTTTTTCCTTACCTGTGAAGTATTAGCAGATGGTGGGTCATTTAGGGCATCCCTCAGCAACTCTGTGGAATAAGACACATTAGTTGCAGAATATTCAAACATTGCCATAGCAACTCACCCCTCAACACCTTTGCCCACCGCCTGTGCTTCTCTTCATAAAGGGAAGATCCAGTTCAGCACCAGTTTTGTGTACTTCTAAAACCCTGATTTTTTAAAATAAAAATCTTTAAAAATAAAATTCTTAACACTAATTATACCTTCCTTCCATCGCAACAGTAGGAGTGTGTTTATCTAGCCTTTCAAATGTCTCCCCAGAAACGCGGAACAGTATCAAGGCAACCACGGTTCCTACAGAACTGACAATCCACTTCATTGACCTTTCTTCTCTTTGAAAAATTATTTTGGCATTCTATACCTTATTCCAAAAGAAATATGAATACAGTCAACCTGCCAGGCCGCTCTCTCATGGTTAAGAGTTGCCATCTTTAAACTTGGCAAACAATGGGAAGCCCAACCATTCACAACATCAATGGAGCGAATTGTTGTTTTTTCTTTTATTAGCATAATCACTGAGGAGCTTCCTGTGACTATGGTTAATTGTTGGTACCTATTATTTGTCTTTTTATTATACACACTTTGAGAAAAGGGCTTGTTCCCTTTGGTTATTAGAGCCTCTCTCTTTTTGCATGGAAATGACATGGAAATGTAGACCGCAACTCTGTCAACAGAGGCTGTTGATCCGTTCACAGATGGATCCTGTACATGTTTACTTGCAAAATGTCTCACTAAGGTCTATGAGGCTTACTCACAAGGAAGTGTGCATATAATTGCACTCACACACTACAATCCTGATAATATTTACTTAGAAGTAATTTGTACAGAGTTCAAACCCTATTCAAGTGTGAATAGGATTAGAGCTCAACAGTTCAAGCTTAAACATGTCTACTCATAAGTAAGTTCCTGAATGCAGGCAAGTAGATACAAGTTGGCTGTCCTGTCGGCTTACATGAGGGATTGTTCCTCCATACAAGGACCATTCATATAGAAAACTAGCGTGTCAGGATCTAGCCTACCCATCTTTCTAGGTGCAGGATGAGAGGAACATTTTCATATGGAGGAGCAGTCGGTCACAAGAGCATTCACCTATAGCAGGAGTAACCATTGTGCTGCCCTTCACATGTTCTTCACTGCAGCTCTCAGCAGCCCGAGCAGTGCCAGATTTCCGTACAAGCTTAACAAGCTATAGCTTAGGGCCCTACTCACTTGGGCCCCCCCAAAAAATGTAAAGGAAAAGAAACTGAATGTACATTTCCAAAATATACTATAAAAAACAAATAAAATGGCTTTAGATACCTATTAAGTCCATAAATTACCACATAGCATTTATTCAAAAAAGCAACAATTTGTTGTTGACAAAGGACAGCTGGACATATAAAGGATCCCATAACCTTCAGTTGCTACGGGCCTCATCAAACCTAAATCCAACCTTGAGCCCAAGCCAAGATGACCAGTGGCCTGTAGATGATGGGCATCATAGCCCAACAACATTTGAGGTGAGGGGCTGCACATTAGCTACCCCTGGCCCACAGTCCTAAGTGGTGCAACTCATCTCTGTATGCCTCAATTCCCCACACCCACTGACAATCCACTTCATTGACCTTTCTTCTCTTTGAAAAATTATTTTGGCATTCTATACCTTATTCCAAAAGAAATATGAATACAGTCAACCTGCCAGGCCGCTCTCTCATGGTTAAGAGTTGCCATCTTTAAACTTGGCAAACAATGGGAAGCCCAACCATTCACAACATCAATGGAGCGAATTGTTGTTTTTTCTTTTATTAGCATAATCACTGAGGAGCTTCCTGTGACTATGGTTAATTGTTGGTACCTATTATTTGTCTTTTTATTATACACACTTTGAGAAAAGGGCTTGTTCCCTTTGGTTATTAGAGCCTCTCTCTTTTTGCATGGAAATGACATGGAAATGTAGACCGCAACTCTGTCAACAGAGGCTGTTGATCCGTTCACAGATGGATCCTGTACATGTTTACTTGCAAAATGTCTCACTAAGGTCTATGAGGCTTACTCACAAGGAAGTGTGCATATAATTGCACTCACACACTACAATCCTGATAATATTTACTTAGAAGTAATTTGTACAGAGTTCAAACCCTATTCAAGTGTGAATAGGATTAGAGCTCAACAGTTCAAGCTTAAACATGTCTACTCATAAGTAAGTTCCTGAATGCAGGCAAGTAGATACAAGTTGGCTGTCCTGTCGGCTTACATGAGGGATTGTTCCTCCATACAAGGACCATTCATATAGAAAACTAGCGTGTCAGGATCTAGCCTACCCATCTTTCTAGGTGCAGGATGAGAGGAACATTTTCATATGGAGGAGCAGTCGGTCACAAGAGCATTCACCTATAGCAGGAGTAACCATTGTGCTGCCCTTCACATGTTCTTCACTGCAGCTCTCAGCAGCCCGAGCAGTGCCAGATTTCCGTACAAGCTTAACAAGCTATAGCTTAGGGCCCTACTCACTTGGGCCCCCCCAAAAAATGTAAAGGAAAAGAAACTGAATGTACATTTCCAAAATATACTATAAAAAACAAATAAAATGGCTTTAGATACCTATTAAGTCCATAAATTACCACATAGCATTTATTCAAAAAAGCAACAATTTGTTGTTGACAAAGGACAGCTGGACATATAAAGGATCCCATAACCTTCAGTTGCTACGGGCCTCATCAAACCTAAATCCAACCTTGAGCCCAAGCCAAGATGACCAGTGGCCTGTAGATGATGGGCATCATAGCCCAACAACATTTGAGGTGAGGGGCTGCACATTAGCTACCCCTGGCCCACAGTCCTAAGTGGTGCAACTCATCTCTGTATGCCTCAATTCCCCACACCCACTAGGGTGTTAGCATCTACCTTAATATGTAGGGGAGGGCAGTTAGTTCTGAAAAATAGTTTCGGAGAGGAGGTTAACCCCTCAGTGTTGCCTGAGCAACCTGGCAGCTGCTCACCATAGCTGCAAAGAAAGAAGAAGAGTTTGGATTTGATATCCCGCCTTTCACTCCCTTTAAGGAGTCTCAAAGCGGCTAACATTCTCCTTTCCCTTCCTCCCCCACAACAAACCCTCTGTGAGGTGAGTGGGGCTGAAAGACTTCACAGAAGTGTGACTGGCCCAAGGTCACCCAGCAGCTGCATGTGGAGGAGCGGAGACGCGAACCCGGTTCCCCAGATTACGAGACTACCGCTCTTAACCGCTACACCACACTGGCTCTCTGGACAATCTGGTTGTGTATCACCTTCTTCTCACATACTTTGGCCATGAGAACCAGGCCCTGTTCAGGACCTCAGAGGGTCTAAATCAGGGGTAGTCAATATGGTGTATCCAGACATTGGGGATTACAGCTTCCATAACCCTTCAACACTGGCCAGGTTTATGAGAGTTGTAGTTTACATAGAGAAGGAAGGGATATCCAGCTCAGCTTGCATTGATAGGTGAATCAACCTAATCAGCACTTTCTGAAACAATACAGCTACCAAAACACAGCCATCCTATGAAATGCACTTTTCTGAATCCGGCAGTGCAGTTTTCCAGCCAAGTAATGTGTACAAAGAAAGAGGAAAGCGTGCACAAAACTGCAAAAGTTAGTGAAGATGACATACAAGAATGTGCTCCATTGGTGGAAATTGCACCATGAAAATGTGTAGAAAAGGCAAAATTGCATAGCAAAGGGGGGAACTGGAAAAATTCACACTAAAATGTTGGTGAATTTTCATGAGGACAAAAAAAAATTCACAAACTAATGTGGAAATGTGGAGAACTGGGAGAGAAATGTACATATTTGTCCATCGCTAAGTTCACAGCATCTGGGCAGCACCATGCTGGCCACCCGTGGACGGGAGCGGCACCTTGTCACATCCAACCTTCAGTCCTGTTCCCACTCAACTCCTAGTCAGCTGGTACAAGTTTGCAGTCAACTCCCAGTCAACTTCCGTCTGTGGAACAAGCAAAGCTTTGCTACTTGCCCAGACAAGTTGATTTATTAAAAGGAATCCAGGTAGAGAGAATGATTATGTGTCCCTTTACACTGATCATCTGGTCACAATCTTCCTGGCCAGGGTCAGATGCCTCATATTTTAATTTAAATTAATAATTTCTAAATTTGCATCTATTCCATGCAATTTATGCAAATCAGTGCCCCCTTCTTTGGTGATTCTTTTCCTCCTTTTTGCCGATGCGCAAATGGCCAGCGGGGGGGGGGGGGACAACCCCAAGGGACCCATCACTTTTCAACTGTAATATGAGAGACGTTGGTGGACTCCCTCCTCTGCTTTGCCACATATGCCTTGAATGCAAACAGCTGACATTCAGGCACCCCAGGTCCTCCTCCTATGAGAAATACCTGCATTACAGTCCTGTCCCATTCTATCCTAAATCCACTGTCAGAGGTCATGTGCCCCTGAATACAACGGGGGAGACTGCTGGTCTTGCACTCGGGTTCTGCTTATGAGCTTCCCAGAAGAAGCATCTGTTTGGCCACCATACTGATTTGTTAATCATATACAGTAGTACCTCGGGTTAAGTACTTAATTCGTTCCGAAGGCCCGCTCTTAACCTAAAACTGTTCTTAACCTGAAGCACCACTTTAGCTAATGGGGCCTCCCGCTGCTGCCACGCCGCCGGAGCCCGATTTCTGTTCTTATCCTGAAGCAAAGTTCTTAACCTGAAGCACTATTTCTGGGTTAGTGGTGTCTGTAACCTGAAGCGTATGTAACCAGAAGCGTATGTAACCCGAGGTACCACTGTAAAGTGGCTTTTGCTGTAAAAAACTTACTTTGTAACTTCCGTTGTGTAAATAGTGTTTTATAGTTTGTAATTGTTTTATTGATGATTTGTTAATTATTTTATATGATTTATGCTGTATTTGTGATGTTCTAGTATGTTTGATTATGTTATTGTTTTTCATTGCTTGAAAGACGCTTTGAGATTCATTTGAATGAAATGTGACATAGAAGTACAATCAATCAATCACTGTGAGAAATGGATGCTGAACCAGAAATGATTTAGGGGGAAAGTGAGGATGCAATTTAAAAGAAATTGTATAGTTAGAACAATTACTGTATGTTTCTGTCAGGAGCAATGTTGAAAACGAATATCAAAATGTGTTTCTTGGCCATGTGGATTTGCCTCTTGCCTTCCATTCTAAGTCATGTTTGAAGCACTCCCTTTAGCGCCCAGTATGGGCACTCCTCTGAATCCGCCTCTGCCAGATGTACACCCTGCCAGATTCCTATAAGGCTGGGGTCTGCCTAAGGTACAGAGCAGACTAGGCGTGCTGGTGAGTTTTGATGAGGGAAAAGAAGGGAAACACCCACAGAAGTTGCTACATGGTGGATCAGGCTGCAGGGACCCCCAGGACACTTCCAGATGACCTCTTTATCGAGCATTCATTTTGATTTGTTTACAGGGAAGTTATACAATGTCACATCAATCGTTATCCCACACTTTCAGTGCACTTTCTTGACACTTTCCTTACTGCAAAAAGTTGCATTTTTTGAAGATGCAGATTTGCTGCACAAGAGTGCCAAATCCACTTTAATTACACAACCTGAATTTGCTGGATAGGCACCTACCACTGGTGTGTGTGTGTGTTGCATTTTAGCCACCCCAGCAGAGAAGAATGAAGCTGCTGTTAAGAGCCTTCAGCGGCAGTAATGCCTGGGGTTTCTTTAACGTTTATCTTTCCTTGGGTCCCACATTTTTCTCAAAGGTCTCAAGGCCTTTCTGTTGCCTTGGCTCTCTGGTTGCTTTTTCCTTTTCTTTTAGCCAGTTCCTTCTCCTGTGGATTTAGAACTAGCCCAGCCAGCAGATCTGAGCAGGTGACAAATGCTTCACCCTCATGTTTTATCTGCTGATTCTTGCACATCAAGCTACTCTTGAAGGTACAAGGCCTGGTCAGGCTACAGCTTGTTCTCGTTTGTTTCTTGCTCCGTTGGCAACTGCACCCGGCTCCCACGGCTGGGAGAAGTCGGCTTCCTTACCTGTCGGGAAAGGGTTCTGCTGAACAACTTCAAGGTAGCCGTGGACAAGGGCGTAGAGGTGATCCATAGATCCAGGGACTCGATGGTGGGCAGGAATCCGCTGCTCAGCACCCACATCAGCAAACTGGAGGATGGGCGAAGGGCTTCCCAATGAGCATTGCTGAGAGTGGACAGGATCCAGGAGAATGACAGCAAAGGCCAGAAGCAGGAGCAGCGGACATGGCATCCCAAAGCCACGGGTGCCTCCTGAAAGTGCTGCGTCCTGCATTGGCTCAGAGATGGGTCTAAGCCCCAGAAATATGGCAGTAAAGAGATGGGTGGTAGCATCCAGTGCTATGGGAGGGGATTGATCCTCCCCAGTGACTCTCTCTTCTTCCCTTGGACCAGCAAGGGGAGCAGCCTCTTTTCTTGCTGTCCGTCAGTGCTCCCAAGCCCTGCTTGCAAAGCAGAGGGCATGAAGGAAGGGAGGCATGGCCACTGCTCCCTCTTCAGCTGATCATCTCTGTCTGCAGCTGAAAGGCGGAGGGGGGGGGAGAGCAAGCAACAACCCCAAACCTGCCAGACGAGTTTGATCCTCGCTGCAGCCTGAGCTTCTCGCTGCTTCCCAGCTAGTGGGATGGGGCAGGGTGCGGCTGCTGCGCTGGGTGGAGGGGAAGGAAATGAGGAGCTTTTCCCAGGAGACATTCATTGACTTATCCCCAAACCTTATGATTGTTCACCCACTGCACTGAGTCAGCTGGCCACATGCCCTTGGTTGCCACAACTGTAGAGGGAGGTAGCTGCATCCTGCCCCTAATTAAAAATATAACACCTATGTTCCTAAGGAAGGCACATTTTGAAGGTATATTCAAACATTTCAAGCAGGTTTGTCTGGTGAAACTGACTCTCCAGCTTCTGGCTCTCTAATAATTCCAGGTTGATCTATGAATTGGTGAAAATAATATTTGAAACATGCGTGCATGAACAGCACTGAGTCCACAATAAACTGCTGTGTTATGGTGCCCTGGCTCTGCTCATTGTCTCAGCAAGTTTAATGGTTGTCTTTTCATGGGGGGGGGGCACACCAGTGTGGTCGCTTCCAGGCTGCTAGCAGCTTGCAGGAGGGATTTAAGTGCATACCAGAAATTTAGGTTTGTGGATTACAGCGCTCTGTCACCCTAGTGGAACAAATCCCTAAATAAACAAAAATAACTTTCTGCAGTTAGAAAACTGACAAGGAAATGCACTGAAAAAGGGAGGGATGGAGGAATGCTTAATGGATCACATCCACACTATACAGTCACAGGGAATCATGGAAACTGTAGTTTGCTGTGGGTTTGAGAGGTCAGCACCCTTAATGAACTACAGTTCCCATGATTCCCAGGGAGAGGGGAGAGCCATGACTGTTGAACTCATATAAAAGTGCTTTAAATATATGGTGCAGGTGTGATGAAAAAGACATATAAGCAACCTGCAAGCAAATCAGGATGGACTAAGGATGAATGCTTATTTTCATATACCTGTAGCCTTCCTGCAAACAGAATGGAATGAATGCTCAGTAAAGACTCAACCTACCCTAACTTTGTGCAAGCAAATCAGAGCGCTGCATATCAGGTTGTCGGGAGGAGCCCTGTGTATGAAAAGACAACCATTAAACTTGCTGAGACAACGAGCAGAGCCAGGGAACCTCAACGCAGCAGTTTATTGTGGACTCAGTGCTGTTCATGCATGCAAGTTTCAAATATTATTTTCACCAATTCATAAATTAACCTAGAATTATTCGAGAGCTAGAAGCTGGAGAGTCAGTTTCACTAGACAAACCTGTTTGAAGAATTTACCTTCAAAATGTGCCTTCCTTAGGAAAATAGGTGTTATATTTTTAATTAGGGGCCAGGATTCTACCCAAGCCGCCTTTGTGTATCGCTGGATAGTCCAAGCAAGTGAGAAAAATAAAAGAAGTTTCTTGCACATTCAAAGAGGGATAGCCTAGTTCCACTGCTGCCTATTAGCGTAAACTTTGGTGTCGTGCAGCAGCTGGGTGAGAGAATGCAGGTGAGACTTCAGCATTCCTGAAGACCAGCACAGACTTGCTGGTTCTTCGGAATGGAGGCCGCCAGCAGAGTGCCTGCCCAGGCAGTTTCATCATGGATGGAGCCATCTTTGCCAAGCATTGAGTCTCATTCAATGCTTTTGGCAACAGTGTTCTGGCTATTACCATGTGGGAGCCCTGATTTCACAGGCCCTCAAGGTGTCCCTGTTTTCCAGGGATGTTCCTGATTTAGAGAAGCTGTCCTGGTTTCTCATTTGATCCTAGAATGTCCCACTTTCCCTTAGGATACCCTTATTTTTATTGGAGAAATGTTGGCGGGTATGGAGTTATCCGACCCCTGAACCCTCTTAAGGCAATCCTGTATAGGGAAGGGTTGTTGTTGTTTTTTAATTTTTTTATATATGTTGGAAGCTGCCCAGAGTTGCTGGGGAAATCCAGTAAGATGTGTGGGATATAAATAGTAAAATGATCATTATGAGATGGGATGTCCCTATTTTCATTGGAGAAATGTTAAAGGGTATGAAATCAGTGGCTAATAATAATAATAATAATTCATATACAGTAGTACCTTGGTTCTCAAACTTAATCCGTTCTGGAAGTGTGTTCCAAAGCCAAAGCATTCCAAAACCAAGGCGCACTTTCCCATAAAAAGTAATGCAAAATGGATTAATCTGTTCCTGACTTTTAAAAACAAGCCCTAAAGCAGCAATTTAACATGAATTTTACTAATGAGACCATTGATCCATAAAATAAATAAAACAGTATTGTAGATGATAAAAATTTAAATTAAATGTTTTTCTTACTGATGATAGTCATTGTTTGGATGGGGGGGGGCTTTTATCCATTTCCGCAGTCATACAATCAATCAATCAATCAATCAATCAGTCAATCAGTAGCTGAGCTGGGATCCACACAGTCACAAAAACAAATTAAATGAAAAAGCCTCAAAACAAAAAATGCAAAATAAATAGCAAAAACAAAAGCTCCAAATATCACCTTAGAACACTGCAATCAGAAACAAAAGGCTTGAATTACAATGCGGGGGGGGGGCACAAATGAGCAGCACAACAGGAAACACAGGGGGACTCAAAACGGAGCACGTTTGGCTTCTGAAAAAAAGTTCGCAAACCGGAACACCTACTTCCAGTTTTGCAGCCTTCAGGTTCCAAGTTGTTCATGAACAAAGCTGTTCAAAAACCGAGGTACCACTGTACTGCCATTGCTCCAAAGATCATAGGATGTTTCACAACATAGAAATACAAAATAAGAACACAAAATACATAATAAAACAAAAACAAGTTAATAACACCCCATCTCACAAACACATTTAAAAGGACACAGAACGTTAATCAGCCAAAGGCCTGGTTATAGAGAAACATTTTCACCTGGCGCCTAAAGATGTATAATGAAAGTGTCAGCCGAGACTCCCTGGGGAGAGCATCCCACAAATGGGTAGCCACTGCCTGTTCTCCTGTTGCTGCTTCCCGGATCTCTTATGGAGGAGACACATAAAGAAGGGCCTCTGATGATGATTGCAGGGTCCGGGTCAGGTCATATAGTGATATATGGTCCTTGAGGTATTGCAATCCTGAGCCATTTAAGGCTTTATAAGTCAAAAACCAGCACTCTGAAGCTAGTTGGCAACCAGTATGGTCAAGCCAGGATCAGCATTATATGCTCAAACCCTCTTGTCCCAGTGTACAATCTGGCCACCAAATTCTGCACCATCTAAAGTTTGTAGACCATCTTCACAGGGAGCCCTACATATAACACATTACAGTAATCTAACCTAGAGGTTACCAGAGCATAGGCAATAGAAATTAGGCTATCCCTGTCCAGTGGGGCCACCAGCCGAAGCATAGCTGTCAACCGTCCCTTATTTGGCGGGAAAGCGCTGTGTCCCGCTGCTGTCCCTTATTGATGATGTCCCTTAAATTTCCCGGGTTTCAAAGGAAGCAGCTCCTCTCCCTCCCTCCCTGCCGGCCAGAGAGGAGGGAGGCTCCAACTGTGTTGCTTGGCTGTGTTGCTCACCCAATAAGGAGTCTAAGAACGACTGGGGGGTGGAGCTTGCATGCCTTGTGCCGATCAAATGAGCTGTGTTGCCTGGGGACTCGCCTTTGCTCAGCGCTTCCCAGTTGGGGGGGTGATGGTGGTTTTCCTTGCTGCATACCCTTTGCCGGGTTGCTGCGCTGTGGGAACCACCGCTTGAGGCTTCGTTTGGCTGCTGGCTGGGCTTTCTGCCTTTGGCTTGGAGGGGCTCAGATGTTGAACATACCTGTGCTTGGGAAATCCCTTATTTTGGCTGCTGATCCCTTATTTTCAAGGCTGCTGGTCCCTTATTTTCAAATCTGTAAGTTGACAGCTATGAGCCAAAGCTGATAGAAGGCACTCTGCACCACTGAGGCCACCTGAACCTCAAGCAACAGTAAAGGATCCAGAAGTACCCCCAAACTATATACTTGCTCCTTCAGAGAAAGTGTAACCCCAACAAGAGCAGGCCATCTCCCATCCATCTGGTCTTGGGAACCACCCACTAACAGTGCCTTAGTCTGATCTGGATTGAGTTTCAGTTTGTTGGCTCTCATCCAGCCCAAAGTAAGACACTGGTCCAGCACTTCCGCTGCCTCGCCTGCAGGTGTAAAGGAGAAATATTGCTCCGTTCCTCCTCCCCATATGTAAAGAGAGATCAAGAGATCTGTAGTACATCTAAAGCTGGAAGCTCACAGCAAGATTTTCCAAATTTGTGTCCTAGTTCTGCTATTGATAATTAAGAATCAGCAGGAAATCTCCACACCCTTATCATTTTTGGCCAGGGCTGGTGCACATTCTAGGCGCTGTTGGAGGCAGCCTGCCTCAGGACACCAGTTGCGAGGATTCACATGTGGCTGCGGGCTGGGGGTGGGGCGTTCCACTTAGACCTCTGGCTGACCACTGTGAGAAGAGGATGCTGATCTAGATGGGCAGCCTTGGGCCTAATCCAGGCTCTTCTCGTGTTCTTATCACTGCTACATCAGCAGACTGGCATCTATTATCTGGTTCAGACTGCAGCTTGGAGGGTGCGGGGAGAAGGAAAACGCTATCCACACACAGTGGGGGCTGCTAATGCAGAGCAACCAAGAAATGTTTATTAAAGTGCTAATTAATTTGGGACTTGTGTTGTTGAAATCCTCTGGCCGTTGTCAGACCAGCCACGTTAGCCTTGCAAATGGCTCCAATCACCGATAGTCTCCTGCTACTTCGTGGTCTGTTGTTGTTTAGGTGTTCCTCCTCATTGTGCTCTGGAACATTAAACTAGATTGCTAGAGTGTGTTTCTGCCTCACTGCTTTGCTATTTCTGTGGCACGGAAAGAGAATCCATTTCCCCTGCCGTCCATTTTTGGAACCAACCTTAAAAGACCTGGTGGCTGCTTTTCCAGTTACTCCTTCTGTAGCTCTTTGGCTTCCTCTAATGGCTGAAAGAGGGCACAGCTGGGAGAGAAATCAAAACACGGAATGAAAAATGAGGAAGATCTCTGTACGTAATCTGTAGTTACTCGTTTTTCATGGCACGAATGTGAAATCACTAATTTTATGGGTATTCTACTAAATTCTTAGCACCTGTTTATTCATCCTTATTTGCTTGGAAGTTAGACTTGGGCTGCAAATACACACCATACGTGGAAAGCACATGACTTTCCCCCCAAAGAATCCTGGGAACAGTAGTTTACCCCTAAAGGAACTACAATTCACAGAACCTTTGACGTACTCTAACTCCCAGGATTCTTTGGGGAAAGTCATGTGCTTTCCATGTATGTAGCATATGTCTGGCATTTATTGAACTTGTGTTCTGATTTGTTTGCAGGAAAGTCATGTGACAATGTGTACACATCATGACTTGCTTGCAGGTTGCTTGTATACCTTCCTGTTGATCATTGGCTCACGCTTCACTTTTTAATGCATTTCTCTTCGCTTTCCTAATCACAGAAAGTCTGGTGTGTTTCGTTTTTAAAGTGGATTTGTTGCACTAGGTAGGGAGACAGAGCGCTTTAATCCTCTTTAATTGTGGGAACCTAAACCAGCTTCTCTCCCACCCATAAGACAGTGCCAGTATGGAGACAACCTTACCATTTCATTACTTACTGGATTTTTCTGTTATTGCTCTGTTTTCATAGATTGTTCCAATCTGCTATTTGTATGTTCCTTTCGGACCTGGAAAGTGGAATATAAATATTCTGGGAGTAAGCGAGGCACACAGGTCAGAGACTGTCCCACTATTGGTTGTTTACATATGTAATATAATGAGATGCATTGTAATTCCATTTACATTTTAAAGAAATCTATTTATTTAATTGGCTACATTTTTACCCTGCCCTTCCTCCCAAAAAAGGGCACTGTACCTATAATCTAACAATAACAAGACAAAACAAAACATTTTAAAACTCATTTAAGAACTGCAATAAAATCTAGAATAATGTCAACATTTGCATATTAGGAGTAATTTGCACAAAAAATGCAGGTGAATTTTCATGAGGACTTTAATAAAATCCCCACAAAGTGATGTGGAAAGCTGAACTTTAGACTGGAAAAATGTGATAAACTGAGAAAAACCAAATTTGACAGATTCATCCATTCCTGTAAAAAAAAACACCCACTATTAAAATGTATGTCTTTGTCATGCCTCCAGTGTGGGTACATGTGCTTAGACTGTACATGCAACCACTTGCCCAAAAATGGGTGAAACAAGTCATAAAGGAGTCAGCTTCAATTTTACAATAAATATTTTCCCTTTCATATAAGTGATGCTTCTCCAAATAGATAGTGACTTGTAATCACAATACAATTCAGGACATCTAGCTTACACCAGAATGCAGAATCCTGACTCCTGACTGATGGTGCTCCAGATTCTCTTGTTGACGAAAGTGTGAGAGAACGCAGTAGTTAAATTTTAATGAATACATTGAAACGCAAAAATAGAAGGCTTCCCAGTCTATAAAATGATAGACTCGGAGATTGCCTTTAAAACATTAATGAGCTTGAAAGCCCAATTTTGCTTAGTAATAAACATTTAATACTAAATCAGCTTTTGGACAGAACTGGGATGTAGAATTTTTCTTTTCTCTGTCCCTCACCCCCACCCCCATTTGGTCCAGATCCTTGGTTTATGGGGGTTTCTGACAACTCAGCCTCCTTGGTTCTGAGATGTAGCACCACACCAGAACATGCAAATTTGAAAGCAGGTGCAATTTGCATTTTGTATATGCTTGCTGGATGTGGTGTTGCTGGAGCAGAAGTGAGAAGAGAGAAAAATAACTGGCATGTTGGGGGAGCGATTTGGGGTGGGTGAGATCCTCAGTAAGGTATAAAGGCTCTCTTTGATTAATTCAAGAAAAAATGCCAAGCAGTACATTTTGAGAGCATTTATTTATAATAACTGTACCAAGGTTATCAGTACAGGCCTAACACTCACATTTTTAATATTAAATAATTATATTATTAATAATATTTAGACACATGGGATTAGATTTACAAAGGTGCCTGGCAGATTTAGGACCCTCCATCACCTATGCCACAACTCTGCCCTACTCATTAAATTATCTCTTCACTCTAGGGTGGCTACTTATTATCACCAAGAAAAGGTCTGACCTTACAGTCCCCTTGTTACGAGGTTCTTGCCCATGTATATTTGACTGGCAGCTGTCACTCCATTGACCAATCAGACCTTATGTCACCTTTCACAGTAATGGGTGGTTGACGCCTGCCGGGAGCCACAGGGAGGCTAGGCACTCCCTGGGGTCAGAGGGAACTGTTTGTCTCAGCTGCAAACTGTCATCAAGATCTTCCATTTCCCTGCCAGACAGCCTTCAATTGAAACTTCCTTCATGTTAGGGATGCGCCTTATTCTCTAGGCATAATTTGGGCAGAAAACCAGAGATTGTCACAGTGCCCAAGCATGTTGAATGGCCTCTTTTGATTTCATTTGGTATTTTCCTATCTATTTCACTTTGCATTTTACTGTTTTATTTGTAAGATACTGTATTCTGTAATATTTTATTGAAAGATAGCATATAATTGTTAAAAACAAATAAATGTATTAAAACAACTATTTAGTGGTGGCCATGTTGCATTTTTCATGGCACAATTTTCACTCAAATTTTGGGGAAAGTCACACCTGCACAATTTGTTGTCAATTTTTCTTAGTTACAGTTTGACCCTGTTAAATGCTTATATAATCCTGTTATTTTGCCTCTGTTGTTTTGTAATCCTGGAGACTGAGAGGCAGAAGCAAAAAGGTTATAGAAGGAAACATGATGGTTATTATTTCAGTATGTGCATTGCATTGTGCAGTTATGTGCAATGGGTTGTTCAGCTCTGACTGTAACTTGAATACCTTTCTAAGTGTAGTTTCTTGCGGAGGGGCAGGCCTAATAGAGACCCTGTGCCGGGACTAGGAGACCCATCAGCAGGAATCCCGGAACAGACCAAGCTGCAAACTCCCCAAATGCCCGCTAGATGTAGCAGAAGGCTGTGCACATGCACTTTACTTGCTACAGATGTGCAATATAACTAATAAGAACTGGTGGTGATGCATGGGCTTTGCTGGCTGGGGCTGATAGGAGCTGGAGTCCAAATCAACTGGAAGGCACCAGGTTAGGAAAGGGCGGCTTAAAATATCCCTGCTCCTCCCTCTCGCCAGTTGACTCCTGGGGGTGACCTGCTGCTCAATTCCATGTCGCCTCAATGAATTTGCCAACCAAATAACACCATTCAGATGCTCAGAATGTCCAGGGCTGGGAGGGATTACCGTATTTTTTGCACCATAATGTGGGAGTCATAGCCATGGTAAAGGCTTGTAATATTGCAGGGTGCCTTGCTGACCTCGGTGACCAGCACTCTGAGCTTTACAATGTATTGGAATGCATGACCTCATATGGAGTTATGCCCCCCCCCCTTCTGGGCTATGTAACCCTTTATGGTTTGTGGGTGGGTTAAAGCTTGACCGGATGAGGTAACGTGAGACATTGGAATGCAGCCATGCGGCTGGAGAGGAACAAAGAGTAATAAACGGACTGGAGGAAGGGGAAGAAGTCTGAATTCAGCTGCCCTCCGTCCATGGAATATTGCTGCCTTTGTGTGTGTTTTTCTTTGCCTTGCACCCCAAAATGACGGCTGGTTTCCGTCAATTGGTTCCCACAAGTGGTGCCCCGTGTGAGGCAAACTTAAAAGTGTGAGGCCAACTTAAAAGAAGAGGCTAACTTAAAGAAAAGAGGCAAAATTGAAGCAAACAGTCTGAGGCAGACTAAGAGGATTTTAAAAGAAACTGTGAGAGGATTTTCGATCCAAGCAGTGGTTATCATCGGCTCACTACGTCCGGCAAGGATTGCAAGCGCTAATCATCTTAAAAAGATCCCAGTGAGTCCGATCCCTTCTCTTATATTATATTGATTTTTGAAAAATGGGCAGCTCTTTGACTACTCCCCAACAGAACTTTTTAAAAGACTTAAAATTTCTCCTCTCCTCCAACAAATTGGAAGTTCCAGAGGGTGATTTGATACAGCTCATTCTGTGCATTGATGAACATTATCCCGGGTTCCCTTTGAATGGAACATGTGAATTGAAACTTTGGGACAAGATTGGTGAACATTTTCATGAGCTCCCTAACATCAGTGCTCGGATTTTAAATGCATGGTGCAAGGTTCATTACGCTATGGGCTCCTTATCACCAAAAAATATCTCCCTGGCTGCATTGCCAACCCAACCTCCAGCTTCTTTAATCCAGCCTGCTGTGTTAGAGTTTGTTCCAATACTTGCTTTACCAGCACGCAGCAGCTCCAGATCCCAAGCCTCCGGACTGCAGTTCCTCACCAGAGGACCCAATCCTGCAAAAATACTGTGGTGTGGCTGGCAATAATCCAAATCTTTCAGAGGCAGACCCAGCTACCTCTTTTCAACGTGCAGCCCTTGCCTGTTCCTTAATTCAGGATACTGTGGCATTCCCTGTTATTGTGCCCCCTGCTGGTGCTCCAGCAGGAACTCAAGCCCAGCCTTTGGTTCCAGATGACATCAAGCCTTTGGCACATACAGTTTTACCCCCATCAGCAGGCGTTTTGTTTGACCACGAATGGGAAACTGCTTGCTATGCAGATGCTCCAGCCTTGTTACAACAAATCAGGGGAAATAATCCAAATATTACCCTCGCAGACATCATAGATGCCATGATAGGGCGTGGTCCCTTCGCTCAGGCTTCAGCACAAGCCACACTGCTGCAGATCTTATTGAGGGATACTGCTCTTGCTGCTAAACAAGCAATGAGAAAAATCCCAGAACCCACCAGTATTCAACCAAGGTGGGGTTCAATCAGGCAAGAGGCAAGAGAATCATATTCTTCTTTCATGGACAGACTGATTACAGCAGTGAGTAGACAAATTGAAAATCCTGAAGCCAAACAAATTATTATTAAACAATTGGCCTTTGAAAATGCCAAAGAGGATTGTAAAGTTGCATTGAGACCGAAAATACACAATCCTGCCACAGACACAGCAGCCATGCTTCGCATTTGTCAGTCTGGTGATACAGCCACCCACAAGATTCATTTGCTGGCAACAGCGCTCAATGAAAACCAGCCTGTAGCCACCGATACAACGTTTCCAGCGTGGCAAACCAGGATCACCGATACCTCAGTGTGGGTAGAACGGTGGCCTCCACCAAAAGGAAAATCCGCAGCAATGGCACCATCTTGTTTCTGAACAGCTTATTTCTGAACAATTGACTTTTGGCCACATTGAACCATCTTCATCCCACTGGCTCCAGCAGACAAGGAACAGTTTGCTTTTACATTGCCAGTATATCACAATTCGCAGCCCATCCAACGATATCAGTGGATTGTCCTGCCTCAAGGCATGCGGAACTCCCCTACACTTTGTCAACATTTTGTGGGTGAAGCATTGAAACCTTTCCGCATGCGCCACCTAGAGGTGCTGCACACAAGCTGCATCTGGCAGTATTTGCTACACAGTTGTTGCCAACAGGAATTTATATGCTCAGGCGGAACAAGAAGAAGACTATCTGCATTATAGAATGGCTGCATCTACCACATACCCCACCAAAAAACATTTATTCCGTAGTTGAATCCACATCAGACATTGTTATCAAAGGACGTTCACGTGCAAATTGCTTTAGCTGATTTTATGGGTGTCATCATTTTTAATCCTCCAAAGGATGACCGTTTGACATTTCTGGCACAGGTCACCTATGTTTTGGCTACCTCCTTGTCTCTCACACCTCTCCCCTCTGCACTAACCCTCTTCACGGATGGAACGAAAAGTAGGGGAGTAGTGATGTGGGAGGAGGGAGGACAATGGAAATGTTATTTACCCCTTCACAGTCTTCTGCTCAGCGAGCAGAGCTAGCGGCTGTGATTCTTGCATTTCAATCCCTTCCTACTCAACCTTTCAATCTTATTGTGGATACTTAGTATGTATATCACCTTTTTGCTATTTTACCAATATCTTATATAACTCCTTCCTTGGATTCTGACTTGTTTTCCTTGTTTCTTGGCCTGCAGGCCTTACTTCAGCATAGAGAGTTCCCTTATTATGTTGCACATCTTCGCTCTCACACATCGCACCCAGGGTATTTAGCAGAGGGCAATGCAAGAGCATATGCAACATTGAAGGACATTTCTACCTTTTCTCTCTTTTCTGATCCTATACTATAGCATGTCATTCAGCACACTATCCGCTGTTTCTCAGTCATAGGTAAACCTGCGCGTATCAAAACTGATAATGGTCCAGCTTATATTTATAAAACATTTTCAGAATTTTGTATGTTGTGGAATGTGAAATTAACTCATGGCATACCCTTTAACTCCACAGGTCAAGCTATAGTGGAAAGAGCACACCTGACGTTCAAAACACTATTGCTTAAATAGCTTGGCGGCCGAAGCATACCAACGGCAGATATCCCTTCGGCTGTTCACCAAGTTCTTTTTGTACTTAACCATCTTTTATATCCACATAATAGGACCCATACTCCCGCGGAATTGCATTTTAGGAAGGAGGAGGCACTCCCTCGCCCCTTGGTGGTGTACCGACGCTTGCCCGATCCTGCGTGGCATGGACCTGTTCCGCTGATCACGTGGGGACGAGGGGACGCGGCAGTGGACGTCGAGGACAAGCCTTTGTGGGTTCCAGCTCGATGCGTGCGGCCATGGCGAGTCCCTTCAACTGTGGAAGTGCCTTCCTAACCATTTGCCTTGCCATCTTTTGCTGCACCATTATACAAGGAAGAGAAGCAGACGACACAATCCAGTTGCAGCCACCATATTTCACCTTATCGGCTGGCAAGCAGCTGTCACCTGAATCCTACTCTGGCTGGCAGTATCCACGGCTCAGCCACTCTCGAACTATAAGAACAGCATTGTTGAATAAGACTTTTAGGGGAGAAAATTATCATAAGATATGGAGGAATAATATTTTTGTACAAGATATGATTAAGTTTACCAGTTTATTGCATGCTTCTAAATGTTGGTTATGTATGCACATGCCGCCCTTTGCCAGTCATTCAGGCATAATGCTTCATGGCGTGCCTGTCAATGGATCTTTTCAATTTACTAATATTATATCCCCTAAGCAAACTTTTTGGCCTCCAGTACAATTGACCCTCCATGAGCCTGCCCCCATTTGTTTTCAAAATAAGGAGGGGAAAGAATCATGGGGCATATATCCAAACTGTCAATATACATTGAAATTCACTTTTAATAGCTCTTGTTCTCTTACAGGAACATACAATGACCAATCTCAGTGCTATCTAAGTGACACCAGTGCATGGCTAATAAACTAGAAAAGAAGCTACCATGCAGCTTGGAATCAGAATTCTTATATTCTTGGCTTCCGGATGGAAGTTGGCTTCGACATTTATTGATTTTAGTGATCATTGTAGTAGTTATTTGTGTTATTTTGTGTTGCTGTATACAATGTATTCTTTCTATAATTTCTGTATGTACTGCATGGTTCTCCAGTCCGCGGCCCGCTTCCGGTCTCACATGAGTCTATCGCTCTCGATATAACCGTATTGGTACTGATTAATTAAATAAAGAAAGAGGGCATGTGGGAGTCATAGCCATGGTAAAGGCTTGTAATATTGCAGGGTGCCTTGCTGACCTCGGTGACCAGCACTCTGAGCTTTACAGTGTATTGGAATGCATGACCTCATATGGAGTTATGTTCCCCCCCCCCCTTCTGGGCTATGTAACCCTTTATGGTTTGTGGGTGGGTTAAAGCTTGACCGGATGAGGTAACGTGAGACATTGGAATGCAGCCATGCGGCTGGAGAGGAACAAAGAGTAATAAACGGACTGGAGGAAGGGGAAGAAGTCTGAATTCAGCTGCCCTTCGTCCATGGAATATTGCTGCCTTTGTGTGTGTTTTTCTTTGCCTTGCACCCCAAAATGACGGCTGGTTTCCGTCAATTGGTTCCCACACCATAACACTCACTTTTTTCCTCCTAAAAAGTAAGGGGAAATGTCTGTGCGTGTTATGGAGGGAATGCCTACAGGTGGCATGCCTACGGATTTTCCTCCTCTAAAAACTACATGTGTGTTATGGTCGGGTGCGTGTTATAGAGCGAAAAATACGGTATATCTCTTCCTCAGACCTATCCTTACAGACCCTCCAAGTGTCCCTATTTTCTAGGGACATTCCTGGATTTACAGAAGCGGTCTCAGTTTTTTATTTAATCCTGGAATGTCCCGCTTTTCCTTAGGACATCCCTATTTTCATAAGAGAAATGTTGGAGGGTATGTATTAAGATTTTTATTTCCTCTCTGCTATGGACCCTCACTAAGGTAATTCTTCTCCTTAATGTTTTTGGCTTTTCGGCCTTTCTTTAGACCAGTGGTTTTCAAAAAGTGCGCTGTGGCACCCTGGGGTGCCTTGAATGATAGTAAGGGGTGCCGCAGGCAACACCAGCCTCTGTCCCTCTTTCCTTCCCTCTTTCCTTCCCTCTTTCCTTGGATGCCATCTCCCATTTCTGCCTCCCAAAGGCTTGTGTGACTGTTGCAGCAGCCCTGGCTACAAGCTCCCCAGGCAAAAGGTGCCTCTGGGGCTGGCCAGGGGGTGCTGGTTGCCAGGAGCTGATGTGGCCTTGGAGTAAGCAAGCAAGTGGTTGAGGGAGCCCAGCCAGCCAGTCCACCAGCCCTTGCTGCTGGAAGTGGCCAGACAAGTGGGACGGCAGGCAGGCAGGGACGTACTGCACTGGCCTTTCTTGTGCAGCGCCACAAATCCAACTCAATGGTGTAACATTGGGAAACCTTGATCACTTCTCCTACCTGGGCAGTTATCTTTCCACAAGGGCCAACATTGATGCTGAAATCCAGCACCTGCCTGAGCTCTGCAAGTGCAGCTTTCTCCTGATTGAAGTACAGTGTGTTTGAGGAGCAGGACATTCGCAGGGAAACCAAAATGCTTGTTTACAAAGCTATTGTACTACCAACCTTACTGTATGCTTGTGAAACATACAGGTAGACCACTTATAAACACCATCTCTAAGTCCTCAAAAGATTCCATCAATGGTGTCTCCGAAAATTTTTACACATCACTTGGGAAGACAGGCGAACTAATACAGTGGTACCTTGGGTTACATACGCTTCAGGTTACAAACTCTTCTAACCCAGAAATAGTACCTCAGGTTAAGAACTTTACTTCAGGATGAGAACAGAAATCGTGTTCCGGCGGCGCAGCGGCAGCAGGAGGCCCCATTAGCTAAAGTGGTGCTTCAGGTTAAGAACAGTTTCGGGTTAAGAACGGACCTCCGGAATGAATTAAGTACTTAACCCGAGGTACCACTGTAGCAGTGTATTGGAAGAAGCAAAGATCACCAGTGTTGAAGCAATGATTCTTCAACATCAACTTCGTTGGACTGGTCATGCTGCGCAGATGCCTGATTATCGTCTTCCAAAGCAACTACTCTATTCTAAACTTAAAAATGGAAAGTGTAACGCTGGTGGTCAACAAAAGAGGTTTAAAGACTGTCTCAAGGCAAATCTTAAAAAATGTAGTATAAACACTGATAACTGGGAAACACTGTCCTGCAAGCACTCCAATTAGGGAACAGCCTAAGGTGTCATGGGCTTTGAAGATACTCAAATTCAGGACGTAAGGGAGAAATGTGCTAAGAGGAAGGCACGCTAGGCAAATCCACACCCGTGATCAACTCCCACCTGGAAACCAATATCCCCACTGTGGAAGGACGTGTGGATCCAGAATTGGCCTCCACAGTCACTTACAGACTCATTGTTAAAACCGTGTTTATGGAAGACAATCTTACTCGGCTACGTGTGATTGCCAAAGCCAAAAGAAGTGTGCAGGGCTTGCCTGGGAGCTGAGTGCCTGGCAACCATGCAGGCCTGGCGTGCCGGCCTTCCCACAAACAAATGATGGTGAATGCTTAACAAATAGCCAACATCATCTAACCTCCACCAAACAAATCAGAATGAATTTTCAATAAACTGACCATCTAGATATTGACCTCAGAAGTTAGCCCCACTGCATAAAAGTGCAAAAAAATTGCAGCTATAATGAGCTAAGAAAACCAGGCGGTTCTTTGAGGACATGCGACATTGACACAATTTAGTTGGGCTGATGAGGCAATGGGATTAAGGCATGTGTGTTTTTAAACCTCCTTTTCCTCTGTAGTGAGACAAAAATAAGCACGGTGTTTTGCCAGGGCCTATGTTCCAGAAAGCAGAGGGCTTGTATGTGGATGGGATATTTTTAGAGGCGTCATCCAAAGCGGTAGAAGGATTTGAAAGTGGCCAAGGTGGCTGAGATGTCAAATTCGTACGCCTCTTTCTTTACCAAAGCCCACACTGTGCTAAGAAGAGTTGGCCTAGAAGACTTCCATGCACTCGGAAACCCAAAGCTGGTGCTCAGCATTATGCAAATGAAAAGAAGAGTTTTCTCATTTTCTCTTTACCAGCTCAATCTGCCTGCTTCTTTCCAAATTTGACTGTATATCAATTTCTTGCACTATAAGGGTGGAAGAAAATGCCACCCCCACAAATAAAGTATTTTTCGCTCTATAAGACGGAAAATACGGTACATCCCCCCAAATACATTTTTCTGGTTATTGTATGCAGTAGGGGGTATTTGCAGGGGAGATTTGGGAGAAACTCTTAACCGAGCCCCATCAGAGAAAGGCAGGAGGCCGGCAGGGGTATATGGGGCTAGGTGACCCCTCAGATTAGGTATCCTAACTGGTCCCAAGTTCAAATGCGGAAAGCAAAACCTTGAACTGAGCTTGGTATGCTTCTGACATACCAGGACGGATTTACAGCCACCAGCAGGCACAGCAGATAATACCAATGGTCTGTAGAGCATGAGAATGCTGTAAGATCGACTTTGCAAACCCTCCAGATGTTTTAATAATAATAACAATTTTTATTTATACCCCGCCCTCCCCAGCCAGAGCGGCTTACAAGCAATAATAAAAACAAGATGAATGATTACAACTTAAAAACAAAATTAAAATACAACATTAAAATATTGAAACATTAAAATATTAAAATGTAGCCTCATCGCAGGAGAAGGAAAAGAAAAAAGAAAGGGAGGGAGGGAGGGAATCAAATTGGCTCCAAACCAAAGGCCAGGCCCAACAACTCTGTCTTACAGGCCCTGCGGAAAGAAATCAGATCCTGCAGGGCCCTGGTCTCATGAGGCAGAGCGTTCCACCAGGCCGGGGCCAGTGTTGAAAAGGCCCTGGCTCTGGTTGAAGCCAATCTAACTTCCTTAGGGCCCGGGACCTCGAGGGTGTTGCTATTTATGGACCTTGAGGCTCTCCGTGGGGCATACCGGGAGAGGCGGTCCCGTAGGTACGAGGGTCCTAGGCCGTGAAGGGCTTTAAAGGTGAAAAGCAGCACCTTAAATCTGACCCTGTACTCCACTGGGAGCCAGTGCAGCTGGAAAAGCACTGGGTGAATATGCTCCCATGGCAGAGACCCCGTGAGGAGCCTCGCTGCAGCATTCTGCACCCGCTAGAGTTTCTGGGACAGCTTCAAGGGTAGCCCCAAATTAAAGTAGTCAAGTAGAGCGAATTACAATAGTCAAGCCTGGAGATGACTGTCGCATGGATCACTGTGGCTAGGTCGGGGCGGGAAAGGTAAGGGACCAACTGCTTGATGCGGCGAAGGTGGAAAAATGTCGCCTTGGCTGTTGCTGTAACTTGCGCCTCCATGGAAAGGGAGGCATCAAGGATTACACCCAAACTCTTAACGGAAGGCAATGGCACTAATTGGGCCCCCACAAGAGAAGGGAGTTGGTCCCTCATCCCCATGCCATCCCGACCCAGCCATAGGACCTCTGTCTTCGAAGGATTTAGTTTCAATCGGCTCCCACGAAACCATCCAGCCACAGCTTCCAAGCATCTGGTCAGTGTGTCCGGGGCCGAGTCGGTGTGGCCATCCATCAGCAGATAGAGCTGAGTGTCATCAGCATATTGGTGACAGCCCAGCCCAAAGTTCCGGATAATCTGGGCAAGGGGGCGCATAAAGATGTTAAAAAGCATCGGGGAGAGAATTGCGCCCTGCGGCACTCCACACACCAAGGAGTGGCACGACGACATTTCCCTCCCTAGTGCCACCCTCTGTCCCCAACCAGGGATAAAAGAGCACAGCCAGTTACGGACTATGCCCTGTATCCCCACATCTGCGAGGCAGTTTGAACTACAACACCCATCAACACGCTGTACTATGTTTTGTAGTCTAAAACATCTGGCTGGCAAAGACTGGTGTAAAGAAATTAGCAGATAATATGCACAATGTTTTCTGGAAAGAAGGGTGCCAATTCACCATTACATAATGAGAGGCACAAGACGGTGGCCAGGAAAAACCATAGTTTAAGACTACAGTTCCAGCTCTTAGAATTGCAAGGCTTGGACAAGAAGACTCAATCAGCACCAGATTTAGGGCAGTGCAGTGCATCCCCTACACAGGATGCCGAGCCAAACGGGCACATCACAACAACACCACCTATATTATATGTGTACCTACTGAGAAGATCCATAAAAAGCTACTGTACCAAAAGGAAATATTGTGCAAATAAGAAATAATGGTTGGGGGGTGTGTGTGCGCCAAATTTTGTCATCACTCAGGGCCTCACTCTGTCCACCCCTGACTCAATTACATCTGTAACAACAGGCACAAACCTCTTCAAGGCTGAATAGCCAAGAAATTCTCCCACTGCTGTGAATTCAACAATTAGGCAACATGCTGTGTGGGGGGAAAGGATCTCTAATGTTTTAAATTTACCAGCTGCACTGCCTATCAATTACAAATGAACAGGACAAAAAGGACGCATGAAACACGGACCTCCAGGCAGTCTTCAAGAGCAACCTTCAAAATAGAAAGGATGTCCAGAGTATTTTTTAAAGCTCTCCTGAAGATTATGGGAACTAGAAAGTCCCTTTTGCTGAAACTAGCCATGGGCGACTTCAGAACTGGCTTGGTATTTACAAGCTTTTTTGGCAAGCATCTGCATGGGAAAAAGCTTAATTTGATTTTCGGGAGTTCTCTCCTGGTTTGTTGTATGCCAGAGACCCTTTAGGTACCCAAGGAAGCTTTCTTAGGCCAAGGCACATTATCTCTCCCTGTACTGTCTATATCAGCCTTTGCCAACCTGGTACCTGTCTCTGATGTTTCAGACTACATCTATCAGACCCAGCTAGCATGACCAAAAGTCAGGGATGGTGGGAGAAGAAGTTCACTACATCTGGGGAGCAGCAGATATGGAGAGGTTGGCCTGTACTCACTGGCAGGGGCTCTGCAAGAGCTCAGTCCAGATAATAGGGCAGTGGTTCAAAAAGTAAGAATTAAATAGATATGTGAAATAAAAAAAAAAGTTTTATTGACAGGGCATCACATGGCATTCAGGCAGTCTTTATCACAGTATGAAAAAATGGGCAAACCTCATGCATATTTGTATGGATACAAAGTTTTTCAAGACTCTTTATTCAGGCCATTTCTCAAAGTTGCATCCAGCGTGTGGAAGGCCACCTGGTCACGATTAGACCCTATCAACACATCTTCTAAGGAAAAAAACAAGAAGAGGAGGAGATGACAGGGTACAGCACAGGGAGAGAAACAGAAACACCATGGAAATGGGGGTGGGAAGTCGGGGGGTTATTATGTATGGAAATGTATGTGTGAAATTTTGGGAAACTTAATAAAAAACTTCACAAAGGAAAAGAACAGGAGGAGGAGGAAATCTATTTCTCCATTATAGCAGTGCCACTGTCAAAACGGGTCAGCGACTATAAGGAAAGCATGAGCAGTCAGAAGGGGTTCATCCCCCTGATGACAATGGAAAGGCTTGGGCAAAACTAGCCTGGGAAGGTTTATGCTGAATGGGTTTTCCATCTCCCATGCAAACTAATATAGTGAGCGCAGGCGGGAAACTATCAGGAGAGGGCAAAACTGTCACCTTCAGGTTCCCTTATTTTCTCGTTTTTCCAGTCTTAAATTCACTTCTCCACATCAGTTTGAGATTCTTAAAAAATAAGCACACATGAAAATTCACCAGCATTTTAGTGCAAATTTATCCTAATATTCACATGCAATTTTATGTTAATATACACTAGTTTGAAAAGTAAAATCCCCTAACATAATGCTTTTTGTGTTATTTTCACCAATGCATACATTTTTCTGCATGCTTTACTATGTGCATTTTTGTATTTGGCTGAAGATCTGCATTGCAAAATCTGGAGAAGCATGAATTTCAAAGGACAACTGTGTTTTGGTTCACATATTTATTAAACAGTGTGAATTAGACAGCTTTGCCTTTAACTTCAAATTGAATCAAATTTCCCCCCTATCCTTACACACCACCTCTAGAAAATTTGCTCAGAGCAATCCTGAGTAGTTCAAGGCAATCAGGCAGTGATTAGCTTATAGGACATACATGAGGGTGGAGATGTTGTGGCTGTTTAGTGGAAGAAGGCTGCAATGGGCTACCCTCCTAGCTTTGCAGAGAGATGGTTTCCCCCCTTTTGATAATGAAAACAATAAATGTTAAATTTGGCCAAATCTTCAAAACATGTTGGATATAAATAATCTCAGGGGGGAGATTATTCCCAAAAAAGACCACTGCCACAGAAACACAGCAACCCCAGCGCTACCATATTTTGTGGTCATTTTATTCCTCCATAGTATCCTGGAACAACTCAACTTCAAGAGCATTGGGAGGAGGTGAACCAAGATGTTTCAGGAAACCGGCCCCCAGTACATATTTCTAATTGTAAAAGGGCCCCCAATGTAGGCATATGTGGTGAAAGGGAGCGCCATCGTTTTGCCCAGAGTCCCCTCAACCTTTGAATCCTAGAATTGTAGAATTGGAAAGGACTGCCAGGGCCATCTAACCCAACCCCTTGCAATTCAGGAAACTGTCGCCAAGCATTGGCCTTGAACCCACAACCCAGAGATCAAATGTTTCCTGCTCCAATGACTGAGAGGCAGTCCAGTTTGGGAATGACTATCTGAGGCTTCAATGAGTTAATGGATTGGGTGAAACTGACCTGACTGGATCAGAACAGTAAACCAACACAACACCAAGTATCCTACTGGCTTTCTTAGATTTGCTTTTCCTCTGTTCCCTCATCACTCCTCATTTGGGGCTCTGCTTTTGGTCATAACAGATGAGCTCCCCCGTTTAACAGTACTATATGCCTGACCAAAGTCCTGCCATTCACTTTCTCTGGCCTCCTACTCAAGAAATAAAAATACATTGGGCATCTGACACAACTTGGTTCAGATTAAACCAGAATAACATTGGCAGTTTGTAGCCTTCAGGTTCTGGAGCTTCAGAGAAGGCACTGTCTCCATGAAAGGTGACTGTGTGAAAAGTCTTATGAAAGGTGGTTATTTGGCAATATCCAGATTGAAAGAGGCTAGACGTGCTCATCTTTCCAGGGCTGGTGAATCCTGTTCACCCCTTGAAGGGAAACTATGGAGGCAAACCCTTCCCGGAAACCACTGCCAGTAAGAGCTCTAAGGAAACACGTCAGGCTATCCTTCTTTTGGGCCCCAACATCACACTGGCCTGTCCAAATTGTAGTGGCTGGAGCTGGGGCCCAAGGCTGGATTTTGAGGAGAACCATAGTTGAGGGGGGCCTGTGGCTGCTTTGCTCTGAGTCTCAAACCAGCCAGGCTTGAGTTGCAGGGGTCTCTGTACAAGAATTGTGAGGCACTCGGTCCATACGGTGAACTGGGAGGCCCAGAAGGGCTTGCCAGGCTGTTGAAGGTTTCCAGAGATGGGACACCAGACGTGGAGGCTGCTGAAGCTGCTGGGAACACACCTTGGGGTGGAAAGGAATTGATGTTCACGGAGTTGAAGAGCTGGAACCCTTTGCTATGGATGGGGTTGGCATGCAGCCCCTTGGGAGCCCAGGTACTGTAGGCGTAGGTCGGGTAAAGGTCCTCATATGGGTTCCTTGTCAAGACGTTGAGCTGGGAGCTGAACGGCCCTTTACAGAGCTCTGTCTGCTGGTGACGCTCCTTTTTCCGCCACTTGGCTCTGCGATTCTTAAACCAAACCTTGAGGGAGAAAAAGGAAGAAAGAAGCAGAAAGGAAAATTCTACTCTCCAGTGCAGTGGTCCATAAAATTCAGTGGCTGAGTGAACTGATTAAGAATTTCCTTTTGTCCACATTTTTAATCAAACTGACTTAATTCGTTCCTCAAACAAATAAACTGGCCGATACAAAATTATTGTTCAGATTTAGTACTTCTCTAGGTTTTGTGGTATTATTTGTGGCTCAAAAACATACAAAAATGCCTTATGAATGTGCATTTTAGGATAAAATACATTTACAAGTTTACATTGAGATAGTTTTTTATTGTGCATATGGAATTGTAGAAAACCACATTGATATGTTTTATGAAACTGCAGTATACAGTGGTCCCTTGGTTCTCCAACACCTTGGTACTCAAACAACTTGGAACCCAAACACTGCAAACCCTGAAGTAAGTGTTCTGGTTTACGAACTTTTTTCAGAAGCCAAACAAGCTCCATTTTGAGTGTTACACTTCTGATTTGAGTGCCACACTTCTGTTTTGAATGTTACGCTGAGGTCTGTCTGTTTTTGCTATTTTGTGGCTTTTTTGTTCTGTTTTTGTATCTGTGTGAAACCCGGTTCAGCTACTGATCGATTGACTGATTGTGTGACTGCAGTACATTGTTCATTGCCTTCATTTTATGGATCAATGACCTCGTTAGATAGTAAGATTCATGTTAAATTGCTGTTTTAGGGGTTGTTTTTAAAAGTCTGGAACAGATTAATCCATTTTGCATTACTTTCTATAGGAAAGCACACCTTGGTTTTAGAACTTTTTGGAACGGACTTCCAGAACGGATCAAGTTTGAGAACCAAGGGATCATTGTACAAGTATTTATATATATATTTATTTGTTCATTTATACCCCACCTTTTTTCCTGATAGGACTCAAGGCTTAGTCATTTAGGGATTTAAACACTAATGTGAACACCATAAACCGGGCCTGAAAATGAACTGGCAACTAATGCAGCTGTTTTTAAACAGGAGTCTGTGAGCTCTAAATGGAACCTCAGCATTTTGGACTGATTGAAGTTTCTGAGTCATCTTCAATAATCCAGTCTGGAAGTTACCAGAGCATGGAATACTGTGGCCGAGACATTTCTATCCAATAGGCATCATAGTTGGTAGATCAGGCAGAGCTGGAATAAGGCACTCCTAGCCACTGAAGCCATCTGAACCACCAGGGACAGAGTTGAACCCAGGAGCACAGTGCAGACCTGCTCATTGCAAGAGTGCGCAACTCCATCTCCCAAGTGTGAAAACTTGGGACACACAACATCTTTCTCTTTTCAGAATTCAGCTTCAGTTTATGGACCCACATTCATTCCATCCCTGCCTCTCCCGATTCAAATGGGACAGAGAGATAGAGCTGGATGTCATCCATTTATCTGACATCTCACTCCAAATCTCCTGATAGTTCCCAGCAGCTTCATATAGATGTTGAATAGCAGGTAAGGAAATATGGAACCCTGCAGGACACTACAGGTCAGTTCCCTTGGTGCTGAACAGCAGCTTCCCATAGCTATTTTCTGGAAATGGCCCTGGAGGTAGAAGTGGAACCACTGAAGCACAGTGCCTCCAATCCCCACCTCCCAGGGGTGCTCCAGGGGGATACCATGGTCAGCAGTATCAAAAGCCGCTGGTGGGCCAAGGAGAATGAGCAGGGTCACACTGCCTTTGTCTCTCTCTCAACAAATGCCATCACCCAGGGTAGCCAAGGCAGTTTCAGTGACCTGGCAAATGCTGAAGCCACTGGAATGGATCCAAGTAATCGGTTTCCTCCAAGCATGCCTGAGGTTGGACCACCATTTAAATATGATGCCTACAGCATAGCATGAATTATTATTCTCTAATGCTGTAGCTTTTTATGGGAGACAATATTCACACCACACATTCTGAGTGACTAAAAGCTGCCTACACCAGCAGAAGCGCCACAGCTGCCAACTTGGTGCTCCCATTAGTGCAACTGCATTGCCCTGACCTCACTCCTGCCCTGCCCCAGCAATTTCTAGAGGCCCCTCCAGTCTGGTGTTTGTTTGTTTTTTGCAGACGTATTCTGCAGCATGTCGCTGATGCAATAATTGTGCATTAGCATTTCACTTATTGTAAGAGAGACAATATTTCATGTCCCCCCCTCTTCATGTTCCCCCAAATTTTCAGTTTTTCAGTTGGAAAAATGAGAGGCAAGGCCTGGGGGGGAATGGGGTGTTGCTTTTTTCTGACCCCCCACCCCAGCTTTTGCATCTCTAATTACACTTGCTGCCTGTCTCAACACAGCTCTCCGCTCACCCTGATCCTGGGCTCCGTCAGATTGGTCCAGCCTGCAATCTCCTCCCTGGTGGTCATGTCTGGGTAGCGATTCCGTTGAAAAGTGGCCTCCAGCTCCTGGAGTTGCTGGCTGGTGAAATGAGTCCTCTGCCTACGTGGCTTCTTCTTCCCCACGTTGGCCTCCTCCTCACCGCTGGAATCTGAAGATTTGCACTGAGAAACCTCACCATTCTCTCCTGTAAAGAACCAGGAACATGGGAGATGTCAGCATGTCAGCATGTACAGTGGGCATCAAGCTCACTACCTGCCTTCTGTATTGATTTTATGGTATTTCATGCTTTTTGCATTCACAGATTTTATTGTACATCACCCTGATTTCATTTATTATATTCCTTTGCCACTTTTTACTCACACAGCTCACATGACAATAACAGAACGACATAATTACAACACAAATCATATTGACAAATCATCAGTAAAATAACCATCTTCTCTAGAACACTCTTAACAAAACAACAACAAAAATAAGCTAAACAGCACAACTTTCTGCACTGGAAAAAGTAAACGAACTGAAGAGCACTGGACAGCTGGGAAAACAATGACCATTAAAGGGATTTCTAACTGAATAACCTAGATTGAGCATTTGACTATTTTTAAGAAATACTGTATACACAACTGACAAATGATGTCCTTTTATCTATTTCTTTCTCTTTTTTCTCTCCTTACTTTTCTCTCAGATGAAGAGGAAGGACAGTTTAGACCCTGTGTGAGAGGCAGGTCATGGGAGATCTCCCGGGGTGGGAGGCTGTGGGAAGAGAAGGATGAGCCCAGGTGAGAGTGGGGAAGGCACACTTTCCTCTGCAGGGGATAAAAGCTAAGTTATAGTGATGAGGGAGGATCTTGTAGTTTTTTCTTCAGTTTCTTCTTTCTTTAGTTTCTTTCTTCTCCTTATTTCCTGTAGATTAATTTGCTTCTTTTATAGTGAAAACTTCAAAAAACAAAAACAAGAAACTCCCCCCCCCCACAACCAAAAACAAAGCACTGTTGAATACATCTATTTAGTTTAAGAGGCAGTCTAAAGTATTTTTCTAAATAAATAATTGCTATGTTCTCTAGGGGAAAGATCTGTAGAGGTACCTACAATGAGGCTAATTTTGCCTACTTCAAACATTACAAACAATTTTTTATTACTCAACTGGATAACTTGGAGTAACTTTCCACCCAGGAACCTTTATCACAGCTGTGGCATTGACTTTCTGCACTATAAAAATTATAGTTCGACACAATACTTTACAATGCTGCACTGCCCCCCCCCCGAATTGTACGCTGAACACACCCACAGGAAAAGCCAGTGCTTTTTTTAAAAAAGGAAAAGGTTGCTGGTACTCACCATAAAGTTGCTACAATGCCACACTTTTAACATTTGGGGGGAAAGAGGCGACAGTGCATATTGTGCATCCTTGAGTACCCCCCCCCAAAAGCACTAAACAAAACCCTCCTATAAAGCTTATTGAGAAGGAAATCCCTTTTATTTTTATGCTATATGCTTACGTTTTATCAAAAAGGTTCACAATACATCAATTCCATAGATAAGGGAAGGAAAGAGAAATTTCAACACAATACAGTACAAAATAAATTTGCAATTCATATAAAGCAGCAGCAAGTTGCCCAACATTAGATTCCTCCTCCTTTAAAAAGCGTAAAACTTATTTACAGATCCCCTTAAGACACTGTCACTATTCTACATCCTTACATTTTAAAATATTCCTTTATTCCTAGTGCTTTATAGTAACACAAGTAGGTGGTTCTCATTTGTAAACATTTTCAATCCCAGGATTTATGCCTTATGTTAGGATTTAAAAACAGAGTATATAAAACCTTAGAAGGGTAATGATAAAATATTCAAGATTCAGGAAAGTTGTGAAAGTTAATTTCACCTGAAGGAAAAATTTGTCCTTACGCAGGACTTCACATTAGCTACTGAAACAGCTAACCCAAGTTAGCTGCACATTGGTGCATTTCAGCTGGGCTTGTGTGCTGAATCCTGTATAGCAGGTTCCAGTGAAATAAAGAAGTTTTTTTGGTGTACTGTAGTGCTGCCACCATAAAAGTGGCGATTTCCCCCATAATTCCACAACAAATAATGTTAAACAGACATGAGTGGCAAGGCAGAAAACTTGTAATTATCAGTGTAATTATCACGTGACTGTTTAACCATGAATTGTAGACAGAATACTGTCAGTCAAGGCTCCTGAAGTTGGAACCCCCCCCCCAATCTAAAAGACACAGGAATAAAGTCTCTTTCACACGAACTTCAACCATTTTTGGTCCAGGCTCTGCTGGCGAAGCTCTCAAATCCTTCATGTTCAACTTGACGAATTCTCTTCTTCATTTCAAAACCGTTCCAGGCAGGTTACTAAGCAAGCAAACGTTTCAGAGCAGCATTCTGCAGGCAGATTGTGGAAACCGACTCCGGGATCCGTCCTCCTGTCGAGGCTCCTTCTAAGTCTTCCCAACTCTGCCAGGTCTCGAGGCTCATGGAGCTCCCTGGTATCCGAAGAAGTCTGCAAGCACACGAAAGCTCACACCAACAACAAACGGAGCTGATCTCTAAGGTGCTACTCGAAGGAATTTCTCCGTTTGGTTTCGACTACGGCAGACCAAGACGGCTACATACCTGTGACTAGAAGGCAGAGCGGCAATTTAAAAACGACAAAGGCTGCTGGAATGGGGGGAATGATGCAAAGCGCGGGCGAGGGCGAGACTCGGCCCTCGGGGGCTTCGCGGGCCGCCTCTCAGTCCCGCTTGGCCGCGCGCCCCTGCCGCGCGCCCTCGTTCCAGGCCGCGTAGACGAAGAGCGCCAGCACGGTGTGCACGGCCAGCACGGCCAGCACGGCGCTGTAGAAGTAGCCGTCTCGGGTCGACATGCCCAGGAGCCCCTCGAAGAGGTAGGCCTTGGAGAAGAAGTAGAGCCCGATGGGCAGCAGGATCATCAGCGAGGTGAAGAAGAGCAGCGTCTTGAGGGTCGAGGCCAGGTTGGCCTCGAAGCGGGGCTCGGGCCGGGCGGCCTTGCCGTCGCGCTCCATGACAGAGAAGAGACGCGCCGGGCCTCGACGGAGAAGGGAACCGGAGGAGCGGCGCGCGCGGAGAGCGGCCACCGGTCAGCTGACGCCTGCCCTTCCCGGCCTCCCCCGCGGCCGCCGGTCAGGTGACCAAGGGACGACCCTTCTAGCAATCGCGCCCTCGCTGTTTCGTTGCTTCCGGTTCCCGCGTTGCTGAGGGCGGGGGAAATCAGTAATGGATTCCCCTGGGAGAGGGGTTTTCATTACTGGTTACCTTGATGGATTTCCCTTTTTATTTATTTTGTAGGAAAATAAGCTCTTTCACATACAAAGGAGAAAGAGAGAGTGTTCACTTTCCCCTGAGTGGGAAGCAAATATTAAGGACAATTAACCATATTTACTTGAATCTAATGCTCACCTTTTTTGGCCAAATTACATGGTGAAAATTCAGGTGTGCATTTGATTTAATGGCACATTTACATTCGCCAGCAAATGTTCTTTTTGGTTTCAAGGTTCTGAAAACAGGTGTGCGTTAGATTCGATACAAAATAAAAAAAATTCCTTCCAGTAGCTCCTTAGAGACCAACTAAGTTTGTTATGGGTATGAGCTTTCATGTGCATACACACTTCTTCAGATACCTGTTCGATTCAGATATCAGATTTGATGGCGCATTAGACTCGATTAAATACGGTTTTCACTAATCCACCAGCCACACTGAAAGGGAAGTTATGCAGTGGGCTGAACCTGCAAACAGGAAGCTCAGAGACCCTTAAAACTGTAGCAACAGCCTGCCTGGTGTAGCCATAACATACACTTCTCATTCCAGAGAAAAGGGCCAGAGCAGAAGCAACCTTAATAATCTCATTCTGACTCTTTGGGCCAGTTAACACATTTCTTCTTATAACCAGCTTCAAGAATGTGTCACTGATCTGAATAACTAGTAACACATGGGCCATAGGTGACCACAGACTGCAGTTTTGTCTAAAACTGTCTGAAAGTGCAGGTTTTTACAAGGGGATACAAACACAGTGCTTACAACAACCTGAAATCCGTAACTAGGTCTGATTTATTTTTGAATTACTAATTAAAATGCCTCATTGTTCAAGACACAAGATGTACCCACCTTGGAAGACTGGCAGATGCAACTAATGGACTACATGGAGATGGCGGAGATGACTGGCAGAATCCAAGACCAGGGAGAAGAGTCAGTAGAAGAAGATTGGGGAAAATTTAAAATCTATCTGCAGAAATTTCTGAATGTTGATGACATTGAAATGAATTGCGGGGGTTCTAGTAACAAGATAAAATTTAAGATTAAACCAACAACAGATAAATTAATGGGCTATGAATTTGCTGAACCAACTTTGAAAAGGGATACGAGAACGGGGGACGCGAGGAAGTCAGGAGAATATGTGAATTTAAGATCTAGAATTAAGAAAGAAGGAATGTTTGTGTTTTTCTTATATGTGCTTTTTCTTTTAATTATCAGTTTTTAATGTATGCTTAATGTGTGTATTGTTGTATTTTGTAGTATGTATTTTGTCTTTTTATTCTTTTTTTTCTTGTCCTTGTCTTTGTATCTTTTTTATATTTTGTAAAATTTAATAAAAACTTTAAAAAAATAAAAATAAAATGCCTCATTGTTCAAATATTCTATGGATGTTTGTGGAAAATACATGAAATGAACTTTTCCCACGACTTTAAAGTTGATTAAAGTATTTGATCAATGTGCATTTGTGTAATAGTGTAAGTAGGTTGTCCTTCCCTTATACCTCTTCCATGAAATTCATGTTTTAAAATGTCAAGGCTTGCAAAAGCAACAACAACAACAACAACAACAACAACACAAAGTAAGATACAAATTTTGAATCAAGTATCCATTTAGTAAGTAGGCTTATATTTGAGGGGGGCGGGGGAGAGATGTTCCTTTCATTAAAGAATTTCTGGGGCTTATTGAGCCATTCTAAAAAAGAAATCCCTTAAATTAAATAAAACGTTATTATTTCAGGAGGGTTTTGCATTTCATGCAGCACAGGAGGCAGTGATGGCCACCAAACGTGGATGGCTTTAAAAGAGGCCTAGACAAGTGCATGGAGGAGCAGAAGGCTATCAGTGGCCACCAGCCACAATGTTCTCTGAATGTCACTTGCTGGGAGTGGCAGGTGCGCCAAGAGTGCACAGGATGCTGTACTAAGTGAGCCATTGGCCTGATCCAGCAGATGCTATTTCAAGTTTTTATTTACCTGCCGCTGTTAGGAATATTGGAAGCTATCTTTTACCTTTTGGCCGGCTCATATAGCTCCTATAACTGAAGTGAGCAGAAGGTAGATCTGGGTAATCTGATACCCCAAATTTAACAATAACAAGTAAAATAGCAAGTTTTTTTTTTTAAAAAAAAGTTTATCTGTCATTTTGTTTCCTGTAAAAGAAGAATATTAATGGGTTGCCTTAGCTTAGACCAAATCATTGTGCAGCTGTGCCGGACAGTTTTGTGTTCAAATCTGTAGAAACTCAGATCTAAATTTGTACTCCCCATTTTATTTTTATTTGTTTATTAAATTTGTATACTTCACCCATAGACCTCAGAGCAGTTCACAACATAAAAATACAAAATAAGAAACATAAAATACCTAAAGAAGCAAGAACAGAACAGAACCAATAACCCCCCCTTGCATAAACCATAACCCCCAGCCCAAGGCCAGGTTGAAGAGGGATGTTTTCTCCTGCTACCTAAAGGTGTACAGTGGAGATGTCAGCCTGAACCTCCCAGTCCATGTATCAAAGTCAAGTGGACTAGCAGCTGAATCTTGCTTCAGCCCTGGTGACAGGACAGCATTTTCCACCACAGCAGACCAGTCCGCCTGGCACATGCCGCTCTGTCTCCCAACGCCTCCACTCCACGCCCTGCTCCACATCCTAACAGGGACCTAACAGAAGAGTTGGCCCTGTTGGTGGACACAAGGGAGATCCTATAGGCCTGAAGTCTGCCTGCACCTGGCCTGTGGGGACTGGGAGTGACTCTCCAGGGTTCTCTTGCACCTCCTTGGTGGTCCTGGTGTCCTGTTTCCTATGAGCTTCAGCCCTTCCCAGAGATGACAGAGGCAGCTGCCTTACCCAAAGGCAAACCACTGAGTCCATCTAGCAGAGCATCGTCTATAATAGCTGAAAGAAGGTCGACTGGATTTTGAGGAGACTCTGCTTGGAGAAAATGCTGCAGACTGAAACGTTTTCCGTACAAGGCATGGGTCTTATCCAGGGGTCAGTAACCCTTTTCAGCCGTGGGCTGGTCCACCGTCCCTCAGACCATGTGGGCCAGACTATATTATTTGGGGGGGGGATGAACGAATTCCTATGCCCCACAAATAACCCAGAGATGCATTTTAAATAAAAGGACACATTCTACTCTTGTAAAACCATGCTGATTCCCAGACCATCTGCGGGCCAGATTGAGAAGGCGATTGGGCCGCATCCAGCTCACTGGGCTTTGGTTGCCTACCCCTGGTCTTGTCCCTGGGCCTCTGCTAGGTGTGCCCTCCTCACACAGGCTCTTACACGTTTGTGTGGGGCTGGCTGTGATGGGGAGCAGCAGCCACCAGCTCCTCCTCAAACAATATTTAAAAGGTAAAGGTACCCCTGACTGTTAGATCCAGTCTGGGGTTGTGCGCTCATCTTGCTCTATAGACCGAGGGAGCCGACGTTTGTCCGCAGACAGTTTTTCCAGGTCATGTGGCCAGCATGAATAAGCTGCTTCTGGCGAACCAGAGCAGCGCACAGAAAAGCCGTTTACCTTCCTGGTGACGCGGTACCTATTTATCTACTTGCACTTGATGTGCTTTCCAACTGCTAGGTGAGCAACAGGAGCTCACCCTGTCACGGGGATTTGAACTGCCGACCTTCCGATCAGTAAGCCCACGTGGCAGTGGTTTAACCCACAGCGCCACCCACATCCCATATTTACCTCTCGCTAAAATACATTGTCAGGAACAGCCCAAAGATGTAGCAAATATGCTTTCTTTTTACATTAAAGCACTGTATACAGCTGCTTGGTTTCTTATAACTGTAAGTGAAGCAGCAGCACAGGGGAGAGAGGGTGTCCCTCTTCCACATCTAAAATAATCACTCTCAATAGCTTTCAGCCTTGTAAAGCGGAGCGGATGGGGGGAGGATACAGATATTATACAGGTATCTGACCATTTGTACATATGCTGCAGGCTACCAACAGCTTTAGGAAGGAATTATTTGGGGAAATGATGTGGTTAAAATTCTGGGCTGGCCATAGGCGCCGACTCCATGGGGCTTGAGGGGGCCCGAGCCCCCTCAAAAATTCGTTTGGGGGGGCTCCGCCCCCCAATAATCTCCGGCGCCCCTCCAGCAGAGCGCCATCGCCGCCCCTCCCCCAGCCCAAAATGCACAGGGTCGGGCTGCCTGCATGCCTCCTGCCCTCCCTCCCGAGCAAAAGCTCCACCCAATTTCCTTTGGAGCTGATTAATAGGCGCAGCACGCTCTCCCCTATTCGCTCACGAGGAGGCGGCGCCACTTTATTTGCATATTCATGAGCTTAGTTATTATTCATGAGCTTTCCCGGGCCCCCGCAATAATTTTTATAAGTCCGCATCCCTGGGGCTGGCCCTCATATTGGGCAGAGTGAGGCAGCCGCTTCATGTGGTGGATGTGAGGGGTGGGAAGAGTGGTAACAAAGTGCTTGAAGGCAGAATTTTTGTGTGCCACACAGGCTGCCCTGTGCCTCCTAAGCTTGCCAAATGTCCTCAGGTTTTGTGAAGGAAAGATCCTAAAACAAGGTTCAGCTGTTGCTAGTCTGATCAGCTTCACTATATGGAAGCAGGAGAGGCCTGTGCTGCCTCAGGCAGCAAAATGTATTGGACCAGCCCTATTAAAATCCTCGTCTCCCCTAATGCCACTGCTCCAGTCTGAGTTTGATCCCTCTCTTCGGTGTGGCTGGGGAGGTTGGTCCTGAGGCAGAAAAGCCAAGTGTCTTCCTTCCCATCATCTCCACCACCTTGCCCATTGGTAGAAATATTATTGCACTCCAAGAAAAAAAGGTTGACACCATTTCCTACCCTTTCATGGCATTTCAAATCTGTCCCTGTGTGCCAGCTGCCCTGGCAGTGTCAAGCATAGCTGACAAGCAACTACAATTGCTTATTCTGTCCAAGCCGCTGGAAGTGTTTATGAGCATAACAGGAAATAATGATAAACAGGAGTTTAATAACTTTCTCCTTTAACCTAAGCTAATCCTGGGTGCTTGCATAGACTGAATTGCAGGGTCAGGTGTTACACTGCAAAGCAGGAGCGATTAACCCAGGACAGGCTGTCCTGAGACAATTTGTTTCTCATTCACCTCTGGGACGCTGATGTTCCCAGCTAGAGTTAACTGGCCAGTTTCAGTCTAAAGGACAGGCTAACATACTAAGATTTTCACTGGCTCCTGTCCACTTCCTGCCTCTGTGAGGTGAGTGGCTACTCAGGAGAAGAGATCGGCAAATCTGACAGTTTCTCTCAAATTGAGTTCTTCACATTACCATATTGGTTTGCAGGGTTGTCTTTAAAAAACCAAAACACTCATGAAAATTAATCAGCATTTTTGAATTTCTACTGCACAGATTTTTGCACACAATCTTGCTTAGTAGACACATTTTTGCAAAGGAATTTTCCCAGTTGTACTGCACTTTTCAATAATTTTCACTAATGTATACATCTTTATGCACAGTTCACCTGAGTAAATACATTTGTGCACATATCACTCGGCTGGGGAATTGCATTTCAAAATTAAGAGAAGTGTGAATTTTTTAAGGAATGGTTGTGTTTCAGTTCAGGGATTGTTTCAGAAAGTGAGAATTAGTTGCTGAATTGAATTGCTCCCAATCCTTATTAGGGAGAGGGCCTTTTTCATCAGTGACACTCCAGGTACACTGGAGAGGCTCACCTGGCTCCTTCAGTGCCAGCTGAAGGCCTCTTTGTTCTCCCAAGGTTTTAAAATCTGAATTTCTATCACACTGATTGTATATTTAAAAAGTGCTGCAATTGTTCTTATAATTCATATTGAAATTTATAGTTTTATCTTTGTGAGCCACTCAAATAATTATGTTATTGGTCAGCCTCTATAAATTCCTTAATAATTATTGTAATTGAAAGTACAATATATCTTTTTCTATATCCCTGACTAACACAGCTCTCTAAGATACCTGCTCTGACTGAGTAGAACAAAGCCCTATCTTGTATGTCAATCTGGGTAATTTCTGAGAAGCTTGCAAGGAGGGCATGAAGACAACACCTATCCTCTCTTACTTATCTCAACACTTGGTACCCAGAGATACAGTGTTTCTGAACAGGGAGGTTCCACTTAGCTATCATATTTAATAGCTTTCTTGTGAAAAAGTATATCCTGAATCTGTTGCCTGCCTGTCAACTTCAGTGGGTGACCCCATTCTCTGGAAGGAGAAAGGGACAGACATTTAATTCCACTCTGCCTTTTCACAGGAGGCATCATTTTTAGAAGCCTCTTCCATTGGCACAAAGGGGGGGACATGTGCCATGTTGTGACATGTGCAAGGCCTCTGTGAGCCAAGAGCACCTGTGCTTGGGATGCTGTCAACATTTAAATTGTAAGCTCTTTGGGGCAAGGGCTTGACATTCTTGCTAATATTACTTTGCCTCCCACCACATGCAGTACTGGAGTACAGAAGAGTATAAACCCTCTGAATTAGGTCAAATCTCTGCAGGGCATACTTGCCCTTTCTACTTCCAATTACTCTTGCATGGCTTGAAGTTGAAGTAAATGAAGGATTAGAAAATATCTCAGATCAAGAGAGTATAAACAGAAAAACAATTATCTATTAATACTACTCCAGAAAGCATGCAGATCTGAAGGAAGATGGTCACACCAGCAACTGGGCCCAAATATAGATCAGATCTTAAGGATCTGTGGTGTTCCCGCTGCCCATTTCAAAATATTGTCCTGATTTCCTGTTCTTCCCTCACTTAACTCTGTTTCTTTGCCACAATCCCATATATTTTCAGGATTTATTCTTGGCCTCCCATTCTTGAATCCCAGATTACTTAATCCATAAAAGCTCCGGCTCCCTGGTTCTTTAATTGCAGTTGCTAGCACAGTCAGAAATCTCTGTTCTAGACTCTAACCATGCATTGAGAAAGTGGAAACTAATTCCTCCCTTTGCTGCTCTGATTATGTGAGCAGGAGTTTGGATGAGGCTGGAAAGAAATGCTACTTTTCTCAAGAGAACTGAAAGAGGGATCACCATTGCTATATGCATGTACACACTCACCCAGGTTTCACCACCGGCACCCAGCCTTTGCAGGGTTCCAGGTGGTATAAGAAACCTGCTGGATAGGTTGTGCAACCAGAAGTGACAGTGGAACGAAATAAGTAGGTGTGCACAGTATGGATACCTCTTTCTCATTCTTTTTTCACTTCCCTTTACTTCCCTCCAGCCTGCTGCAAATTTATGATGTTGCTCATCTGTGCTAACTAAAGGATTACCTTCAGAGGCACCACCACTCCCCGAACCAATGGCTTGGGAGCCCCCCAAGAATGCAGGTCTCTTTGATTCCATGCCTTACCTCCACTCTCTGTGCTGGGTGTCCCAGCCAGAGCTCTCAGTGGTATCCCATCGGTGGCCCCATCTGCAGCTTGCAGCAATGTTGACATACTCCAAAGGTGCAAAGACAGGTCCCCGTGTTCAAGCCCCACCGCTTGGAAGCAGAACCACGATGCCTCCTACTCCACAAAATCTCTCTGGCCGGCAGAGCCTGATGCGTCTGTTCTGCTGTGCTGATGGGAGATGAGCATGGAAGAGGCCGTCCAGGCTAAGGAATCCCTTCCCACTGGCTCTTTTAAATCAAAATCCTTACTGGTTGTGAACCTCTGTCCAGGGATCTCCTTCATGGAGCCCCATTAGCCATATTCTAAAGGCTTAGCCTTCCTCCACCAGGACCACCCTAAGGTCTGACTCTTCCCTCCACCAAAGAGGTTTGCAACTTCTTAGGGGCTATTTTGCTTGCTGCTGTTTTTCAACCCACCTCCCCTCTCTCACATGTTTATTTCTCTTTCCCAGGGCTGCCGTGTTCTTTAGCATGGCAGGAAGGGTGTGTGTGTGTGTGTGTGTGTGTCAAATATCAGGGACAGCTGAGTGCAATCTAACCAGGTGCCAATCAGGCATGGTCTCCACAGCGGGCTGGGGAAGCTGGATGTGGGGATGGATGAGAAGATGGCAGCTGGGGAGGCCAGTGTTTTGTTCAGCTTGTGCTCATTGGAGGAGGAGACGCTGAATGTGACCATTTCGGCACCAGTTGTCTCTCTGTTTACATTTCCCATTTGGAGTTTCATTCATCCTTGTGGCTTGCCTCTGACACCACTTAATGGGAGAAAAGAAGAACTGTCCTGTGAGAGGAGATCAAAGGTCCATCGAGCCCAGGATTGTGTTTCCAACAGTGGGCAGTCAGCTGGCCCAGAATATAGGGATGGGGGAAAGACATTCAGTTTGGTTCACATTTTTAATGCAAACTGACCTAGTTTAAGGTTGGGAGAGAAATTCCATTCAATTCGTGTTGAAAGGCACTTTTTCAAAATGATATGCAAACTGAAATGCAGCTATCCTTCAAAATTCTCACTTGTCTAATTTCTGCATTGAAGAAATTCTCCAAGGGGAAAAAATGTGTACAAAAATAAATGTTCATAAGAATGCATGTATCAGTGAAAACATATAAAACTGCATTATATTATGAGATGCGGGTGGCACTGTGGTCTAAACCACTGAGCCTCTTGGGCTTGCTGACTAGAAGGCCAGTGGTTCAAATCCACGCAACGGGGTGAGCTCCTGTTGCTCTGTCCCAACTTCTGCCAACCTAGCAGTTTGAAAGCACATCAGTGCAAGCAGATAAATAGGTACCACTGTAGTGGGAAGGTAAACAGTGTTTCCAGGCACTCTGGCTTCCGTCACGGCTTCGGCCAGAAGTGGTTTAGTCATGCTGGCCACATGGACAGCTGTCTGCGGACAAATGCCAGCTCCCTTGGCCTGAAAAGCAAGATGAGCATTGCACCCCATAGTCACCTTTGATTGGACTTAACCGTCCAGGGGTCCTTTACCTTTACCTTTATATTACGAGAAATATATTGCAAAAATGTGTATAATAAGCAACATTGCAAGAAAGGTATGAATTTGGATAAATGTGTAGTAACATGCTATCAAATTTTCAAGAGGACCTAAAAAGAATATTTTGAAATGAAGTTCCATGGTCTGGGGAGGATGGTCAGTCCCTCTCATTTGTCCTCAGACTTTGACACACAAAGAAATAGCATCTCTAGACACAGGAATTCCATTTAACTATTGTCACAAAAAATGGTGCAATGTGAACGGCTTCTGTTCACTACATTCCATCCCCCATCCCCATCCCTATTTCCCTCCTTCCCACCTCCTGAATAGTTAGTTAGCATTCGGTGCTCACGGAGTGTGCTCAGTCTTCACTGGCTTATTTTGGAATTGCCCCTCCTGCATTTATTTTTATTCTTTGGGGGGGGCATTTGAGGGTGAGTGGGCCCACTTGTGCCCAACTGAAGCTACATAAAATCTTTGATTTCGTCATTGATGCTAATAGGCAGCTCCCACTGAGGCATCTGATCAAGATCTGTATTATGAGGCATCTGATGAAGACCTGCATTTTTAAAATGATCTTAAAAATATATATTTGTAAATGTTTGTATCTCTCATTCTCTCATGCCAGGCAGAAACCAGCTGGGTGCTCTGGCAGCTGTTTATCTTCCTGTTTAATGGCCCCTGTTTAAGCAAGTGCCTCAGGGTTGTAAAAGGAAATTACAGGCTAGGAGCAAAAGGTCACACTGACCATACAAATTACAGAATACAATCAAGCTGCAAAGACACAATTAAAAGTTGGTAAATAGTAAGAATTATTGTGCCTCCCATTAAAACTTGAGTCACATTTTCATAAGGTTAAAAGGGCAAGAGCTAATAGAAACAGCAGCTGGCTAAGGAAAGAGGCTTCTCTCTGAAGCTGCTTTGAAGCGTCAGAGAACTAAGTTCTCTAAGTTCTCTAAGTTCCTTTCTTCTAAAAATCTATCTATGTTATGTATGAAATATATTGGCTTAAATGTAATTATGCAAAGGATTTAGAAAGTAAGAAATGTTAGATTCTTATGTTAGATTCTTATTTCATAGATGGTGTGTGAGAAGGTGAACCCAAGATCTCTGTTTAAGGTAAAATTAGAACAATTAGCCATCTGTTTTGCAGTGAATAGGGCAATAGGGCAAAGATAATCTGATAATTAAGGTGCCTGGTCCAGGTAAATGTAAGATATATGGCTACTTGTTTGCCATTTATAGATAGAAGGAAATATAGCTCTTTGTCTCCCATAAAAAGTAATAGGAAATGGGTGTATCTTTTATGATTGGTTCTAGCAAACAGCCAATAGGAAGTTCAACCAGGCTGATTGGACAGAGGCAGCCAAAGGAGGAGCAAGAGGGCTGGGCTGAGGGAATATAAGTGCTGGCCATCAGGGCTGGAAGGGCAGAGAGCTTTGGTAAGCATATACCACTGTGTCTCTCATTTATTTGTCTGACAAATAAATTATTATTTCTCTATTGCTGCATTGAATATTTCATTCCAGCTAAGCGTTAACCACAAGCAGGGTGCTACACCACTTCTGTTGCAGAAGGCCCTTTAAAATAGCTTCTGTGAATTGGGAAGTTACCTAGCCAGACAATGATACTGTTCTTTCTACTTTTAAATATAGCTATGTGTCTCCTACCCCAACCCCCCAGCTCTTTCCATCCATTCCATTCAATTGCTGGACTTCAACACTCAGTATCCCAAACCATTGGCTATGTTGACTGAGACTGATGGGAGCTGTAATCCAACAACATTGGGAGGGCTTCAGGTTCTCTGTCCCTGGCCTAAAGCATGGGTTCTGTGATACAACAACACCTTACGTTGCATTGTGCACTGCAGTGGAGTCAAGAATGGGAACCATGTAGGCCAAAGATGCTGGCGAGAGTAGAAGCTAAGTGGTTATTGGATGCAGATCCAGTCCCCTTCCAAACCATCAGGCAGATCTCCCCATGTCACCAGCTAACATGGAGGTGGGCAAGCAGGAAGCCTGGAAAGACTGTTTCTTTTGTCCAGGCTGGGCATCCTCTGCAAGGCTGACACAGGAGACGTATAAGATGCTGCCCCTACAGCAGCGGCTAATTAGGCCTTGAAAGATGGGATAGTTGCTTCTTTGCCATCCTAAGGATAAGGTCAGGTTTCCCCATTTCCTTTCAGTTGAAAGATTGAAGGCAACGGTATGCTCTTCACTTCTCCTCCTCCTCCCCCCCCCCAAGATATTCAGACAGACTGGCCTCTGCAAGTCACTTGGGAATCTCTTTCCTCTAGGCAGCTCAGGTTTTCTGAAATCCTCTTAATCCATGGCACTGACACCACCTCTGTAGTCTTTATCATCAGCCTTCCATAAAAGAGTTACGGTGTATCTTCGTCCATTCTAAGCATCTCCTTTCCAGACTTCCTGGGGCTCAAGCAGGGGTCTGTAGGAGATAATTGGCACTATCTTATCGGGAAAGCAGTTTTTGGAGAGTGTTGAAGGTGGCACAAGAGAGGAGGGGGTCATATGCTCCTATCACCATTATCTGCTAACAGACTTTGTAGGGTTTTGTAGAGCTTTAAAACTTAGCAAAAGCTTGTTTGCCCAGAGATGATAGGGGGAGAAAGAACAAATGGGTACAACAACATGGGAAAGGATGCTTTAACCCTAATACATATGATCCTGCCTTATTCTCATGCAGTAGTAGACTCAGTGGCGCAGCGTGGGTTGTCAGCACCCGGGGCAAGGCAAGTAATTTGCGCCCCCTAACCTGTGGATTTGCGTCCCCTAACCCTAACCCCCAGATGTTGCGCCTGGTGCGGCGCCCCCCCTGCACCCCCCACGCTACGCCACTGAGTAGACTACTGGTCTACAGCTGAGTATTCTTGACTGGCAGTGATCAAAGAGTTCAGGCATAGGCTTTCTCCAGCCATGGATGCCACCTGAGATCCTTTTGGCTGGAGAGGCCAGCAATTTAACCTGGTTTCTTTATAAAGACAAAGCTCAGACTGGGAATCTTGGGGTCTCTGTGCAGATGCCCCATGCGGTAAACTGCAGAACTGTACACGGCAGCATCTGTCACCGTGTCCTTCCATTTTCTCTAAATTCCCAGTGCATTAAAAACATGCTGCCCCACTGGCTCTGAACAGCCTCAGCAGCTTCTCATCACACATCCTTCCTTCTTTTTCCTCCCAACAGCTGTGCTAAGGCAGAATTTGACAGACTGGAATCCATCGGCAGCTGTGACAGCTGAAAGGCCAGCCTGCTAGGAAACATTTCACCCCTTGGCAAAAATGGCTCCAGCTCTGAAGCTTAAGGGAGGGGTTCTCTCCACCCATGTTCTGCATGAAGACAAGATGCAAAGGGAATCCTCTGCATGCAAGACTGGTGACCCATCTGTCAGTGCCCCCATACTGACTTCAAGAATCTCGGGGTGGGATACATGGTTCTAAGAACATAGGAAGAGCCAACTGGATCAGTCCAATGGCCCACTTAGTCCAGCATCCTTTTCTCTCAGTGGCCATCTAGATGCAGTGTTGGAAACTCAGATATATAACCAAATGGCATGTTAAATCTAGGGGGTTGGACTAGATGACCCTCAGGATCTCTTCCATCACTACAATTATACGATTCTGTGACTACATTGCTTGACTATAGCCTGTTGGCACAACAATTCACTTGTCCCAGTATGCAAGAAGGAGAAACACACACAGTGGAAATGGAAATGGAATTAACTATGGACTAAGGCATAGGTTTTTAAACTGTGGTTTGTGAGTTCCATTTGGGTGGCCTGTGGAGAGGCTGAGGCACAGTCAAATAGATCTGTATTCAGCCCTGCACTTACTTTCCTTGATGTGATGATGGAGGACTGTGCTCAAGTCAGTTTCTAATCTGGCGCCTGGAAATCTCCACATAGTCGCAACTGGACCCACACCAGTAGCAAAACACACCTGGCACCTGGGGAATTTCGAACACTGTCTAGATGCCTATGAGAAACTCACAAGCAGGACATGAGCCCGCTCTCTCCAGCAAGTGGTATTCAGAGGCACTCAGGTGTGATTGATAGTTTTAGCTGCTTCTCCTTATTTTATTCTCACAACAGCCCTATGAGGTTGGTTAGGCTGAAAGTGACAGGGTCCAAGATCACTCAACTCCTTTCATGGCAGATCAGGAATTTGAACTTGGCTCTCCCTGGTCAAAGTCCACTACGTGCTCGATCCAATACACCCCCCTATGCACATTATTCTGGAGAAGGCCAAGGTCATGGGAGTCTTTCTATGCGATTTTAGGGCCATTTTTGTCCTTTTTCCCCACTTCTGGGTTTGGGCTGATGTGCATATATGCGGTTGTGCACATATTGGACACGTGTAAATGAGGAGTTCCCTGTATATGCATTTTAGCCACATTCCCCTAAGATATACATTCTTGTTCACATTATTTGGCTCGAGAATTGCATCACAAAATTCTGAGAATTGTGAATTTTCTGGATCACATATTCTTCTAGAAAGTGCAATTAAGGTAGGTTTGCCTTTCTTTCCCATCTGCTGGGACAGCAGCAGCAGCCTCTGAGTGTCAGGAGATTTGGGTCAACAATACAAAATAGTTAATAATAAAAAAGAAAGTCCTTCTTCATATAATACCTCTTTAACTGACCAAGTTCCCTGGCAAAAGAAATGGTAAAGGCTTGTTGATGACAGAGCCATCCCTCCTATGAGGCCAACTTGTTTCTGGGCTCCACTGATTCAGACTGTGGGGAGAGAGCTCACATGAGGGGATGCTCCTCAATATAAACAAAACAAAATAAAATATCCACCTGCATCAGAAGTTAGTATGTCAGGGAGGGACTGACATGCTCAGTTTCTGTCTGTGAAAGTCCCACTCCATTCTGGCCACCGGTGGTGCTCACCTGATCTCTGAAGGGAACTCCTTCTCCAAAATGGGAGCCACCACAGAAAAGCAGACTAAAGGGGGAAAGGTTACGAGCCACGATGGCTGTGGTTGGAGGCAATAATGCTTCTGAGTGCCAGGTGCTAGAAACCACCGGAGAGGCGATTGCTCTGGTGCTCGGGTCATGCTTGTGAGCTTCCCACAGGCCACTGTCAGAACAGGTTACTGGATTAGATCCAGCAGGGCTTTTCTTATATTCTTATATCTTGGAGATAACCTTGTCTCAAGCTGTTTGGGGCTTCTTAAGGTCAAAACCAGCACTTTAAAATTTGGCTCGGTAGTGAACTGAAAGGGAACAGCCCAGAAGTCCCTTTAGGGTCCCCTCAGGGAGAACCTTGCGCTCCGTGTGCTCAAAGGGTGAGGGAAGGCAGAGAGCCCTGCGGAGCCTTTGCACCTTCCTGCCCCTCTGCCCTCTTCCCACCTTTCAAGGCCCTCGCCTCTCTCCTCCTTTGGTCCTGAAACTCAAGCATGACAACCATTTTAATGGAGGGCTATTTGGAGCCAGACTGGGCTCCCTGCCACCCTGACCTTCTGGACAGGCTAAATTTGCTCTTCTGCAAACAAGTCACTTTATTTATAGCTGTGATGACAGGTCTTCGGGGCAGCAAGTGTCTCTTGCCCAGTGGACATGTGCTCTTCGTCCCGCCCCAGAGGATGAGGGGCGCTGATTGGGCCCCAAGGTAATGAACTATGATGGACAGTAATCCTAGCTAAGGAGGCCAGGATTAGCTGGCTGTCATTGCTGGGAGACCCTCGTAACTCAAGCCAGCCGCCAGCTTGATTTATGAGGGGAGCTGGAATTGCTGAATCCTCTGCGCTGCTTGGCCCAGCGGGGGGCCAGGGCCTTGGCCTCTGCATAAATAAACCTGTAAAAGGTTATTCAAGCAGCCCTTGATATTGCCCCGCTGCAGGCAGTAAATATATCAGCTGCTGTCGTGTTACAGCTTCCTTGCATACCGTGGGCACCGCGTCCCCCCACGCGCCCCCGACTGGGATGTCCTCCCAAAGAAGGCGGCCAGCTGGGACGAAGGGGTACCTGGGTCAGACTCCGCTTGGCCTCCCAGGGTGGGGGGGTGAGGAGGGGGGGTCTTGTGGAAATGGTAGCCTGGGGAAGCAAAGTGTTGCTTGCAGTGGGGTTTTGGGGGGAAGGAGGTGAAGTTGGAGGTCCAATTCAGTCCAGGCCAGAGCAAAACAGAGGAGGTAATGTGGCATTACTTGTCTTTTTTGTTTATTTGAAAGATGCACATATGACTTATCCCTGCCCAGTTAGGCAGCCCTGTTGTGAGGTGCGGCATAATTTTAATATGTAACTTGTTTCTTTATGGATATGACCAGCATAGTGTTTTCCTGAATGTGTCTGGTGTCAAATTGACAGACGTGCTATCCTTACGAATGTGAAAAGCAGGCATCTGTCAGCCCTTGAAGAACTGCATTGCAACAACAGGCATAGGGGTCAAACTGGGTTAGTAGTTAATAAGTTAATAGGCAAGTGATTGGCCACTGTGAGAAAAAGATGTTGGGCTGGATGGACCACTTGCAGAGCTCTTCTTGGGTTCTCAACACATCCATCTTCGGAAATGAGCCTTTTCTTAGCCCTCAAACCACAACTCTCATTGGCTAGGGAAATGCCAGTAGTTGCCGACTGCCTGTTTATACATCCATTCCTCTTCACCAAAGTCAAGGTGAACAGGTTCTCCAAGTCAGTTCTGGGGGGTGAAAACCACTCCCATGTTCAAGTGTAACAAGAGTGTCGCTTGTTCACATTGCAAATAGCTCTAGTGACACAAAATCCATCATAAACAAGTCGGGGTGAAGGTGGTGGAATGGAGCAAAAAGGGATAAATTCTAGAAATTCTAGAAATGCAATGTGTCGGCTGTCACGTCTTGTGGCCCACAGATGAGCGAGACGTTAACATAAAAAGGCTCATGTGGACAGAGCATGATGGTTGCTTGCAGGTCTTTCTTTAATAATATATTCTTTATTGAGTTTCATTATTTATACAGTTAATCCATACATTTTTCAATACATACAGTAATAAGCTACACACCATGAAACCAAAATAATTCAGCATCAGATAACACTGCTACACTAAGTCTTAAACTGTTTAGTGATGACTTCCCTCCACCTCATTGTGGCTCCTTACTGCTTCCTTATCTTTTTACTGTGTCCTTTTTCCTTTTAATTCGTTGGTCTTTCATAATATACAATATCTATCTATTGTTTACTTTGTGAAAATTAGTCAAGGCATATCAAGGGTTATCATAAAATCATAGAGTTGGACTAGACCACAAGGGCCATCGAGTCCAACCCCCTGCCAAGCAGGAAACCCCATCAGAGCACTCCTGACATATGGATGTCACGCCTCTGCTTAAAGACCTCCAAAGTAGGAGACTCCACCACACTCCTTGGTAGCAAATTCCACTGTCAAACAGCTCTTACTGTCAGGAAGTTCTTCCTAATGTTTAGGTGGAATCTTCTTTCTTGTAGTTTGGATCCATTGCTCCGTGTCCGCTTCTCTGGAGCAACAGAAAACAACCTTTCTCCCTCCTCTATGTGACATCCTTTTATATATTTGAACATGGCTATCATATCACCCCTTAACCTCCTCTTCTCCAGGCTAAACATGGCACTATTACTTCCCTTGATCTAGATGCTATACTCCTACTGATGCAGCCCAGAATTGCATTGGCTTTTTTAGCTGCCGCGTCACACTGTTGGCTCATGTCAAGTTTGTGGTCAACCAAGACTCCTAGATCCTTTTCACACATACTGCTCTCAAGCCAGGTGTCACCCATCTTGTATTTGTGCCTCTCATTTTTTTTGCCCAAGTGCAATACTTTACATTTCTCCCTGTTAAAATTCATCTTGTTTGTTTTGGCCCAGATGGGGAGGAACTGGGAAAGCACAGACCTGTGCCTGGAAAGTGTGGGACAAACAGTAAGTGTGCCTAAGTCCTCAGTTAGCTACCGCCGTATGGCTAGCAGGCAGCAAAACAAAATAAATAGAACAACAGGTGGATCAAATGACAAGAAAATAAGGCGGAATGCAGGAAAAGAGCAGTGGAGGGGAAAGGGAAACAGCAGCTCCTTAGGACCCCAGGGATTTCTATTGCCTGCTGCCCAAACAGGGTGCCTAGCAGTCACAGCTCAATCTTCACACAATGTCCAGAAATACCGACAGGATGGGAGCAGCCCAGCTGGCCAATTGCAAATGTTAATTTTTATTAAGTTTCCAAAATTTCTCAAATTATATAATTACATAACAACTTTGTTTCATAGATTAACTTCCTACCCACATGCCCACAGTGCTTTTCTTCAAACCCTTTTCTACTGCATTATATGGCAAACTCTTATCTATTACAAGAAAAAGCCCTTTAATACAATTATTTTATCATTGTTCTTCCACTGCTCCTATGTTGAATCCTGCCCATGATTTCATTTGGCTATAATGTTTCCCAAATAGTCTAAAAAAGGCCTCTAGTCTACTGTAAAACGTTCATCATTTTGGTCTCTTAATTTTGTTGTCTGCTTTGCTATTTCCACATACCGTAGTCCATTACGTCTTTCCATTTCTGTGCATATAGTATTCCAGCTGCTGTTGTCACGTACATAAATAATTTGGTCATCGTCTTCAGAATATGTCTCTCTATTAACCCTATAAGAAAGGCTCCAAGTCTTTTGGGAATAACCCACTTAAACATCTTCATTTCATTATATATCATTTCCCAAAAGCCTTTAGCCTTTTTGCATGTCCACCACATATGAAAGAATGACCCTCTGCTTATACTTCCAACATTTACTTGACACATTTTTACACGTTTTGGCCATTTGTTTGACATTAGGTACCACCCACACATCATTTTCAAATAGGTGTTTTTTTTTAAGAATAACAGGCAGTAAATTTCATGTCCTTTTCCGATAACTTCTCCCATGAAACCATATCAATATTATGATCTAAATCTTTATCCCATTGTATCATTGTTGACGTCTCTAATTCATCTTTGTTTTCCAGTCTAATAACATTTTATATATTTTAGAAACCAGTGTTTCTTTACTCTCAAGCAGCCCCATTTCAAAGTCAGAGTTTCGTTCCACAAAACCATTTATCAAATCCTTCTTAAATAGCTCGTTTACTTGATGATACTGGCTGGCTCATTTCAAAGAAATTGCTTAGAAGGGCATTTTCTAACAGTGATTCTTGGAGGACTAGAGACTTATTTATTAAAAAACAGCAACAACTCAGAGGCACCAATGAAGGCCTTCACACGTAGCATGGCATCACGGTCACAAGGTTGGGGACCCCCACTTCAAGGGCATTGGGAGCAGAGTGTGTCTCTTCTGAACAGTATTGATGCACTGGGCGCTTCCAGACTGCGGCTATTTGTGGGGCATGATTCCATCGAGTTTCCAGTTCGTAAGTTTACTGTTCTAACTGGGATTCAGTTACATACAGGCAAATACAGGTTGTGCGCTTAAAGGTGGTCCGGAGCTCTTGCACAACAACCAACCAGCTAAAGAAAAGGAGTCTGCATTTGACATCTTGTGCTTTGGCAAACTTTATTCATTTAATTAATTTATGAATTGCTTCCTATGCAGAAGGGATTTCACAATATAATAAAGACATGTCTAAAGCATTTGCATATACAGTATACAAATCATTAAAACCTATATAAAAACAGTGTATGTGAATATATACTCTATATTCAGTGTTGTTGAATGAGGAAAGTCTCCAACAGATGCTGAGAAGACACTAGAGATGGTGTCTCTTCGATATGTAACAGAAGGGGGTTCCAAAAAGTTGCCGCTGCCATACCAAAGGCAGTATTCCAACACTGAGCAGAACAGACCTCCCGATAAAACAGTGTCTGCAGGATGCCATCTCCTGCAGAGAGCAGCGATTGGTTAGGTGTATAAGGGAAGAGACTATCTTTTGGGTATTTTGGTCCCATGCTGGTCCCCTGGTCCCAGGGCTTTTTACATCAGTAGCTGCCTGAGCTTAACCTTTGCATATCCATCATACTAAAAACTGAATTAGAAGATGGCACTTGCTGCAACAGAACGGTGTCTTCTGGATATCTCTTAGAATAATACTACCTGATAAAGCACTGGTGTAACCTACCAGAAAAGGTGGAATATAATATCCACAGGGAGCTGCAGACCCTTCTGCCACAGATGAGAGTAGCACTAAGCCGGGAAATGGGGTGGGGGTCATTTTTTCAGCCTGGGGGCTGCATATTCTCCTGGGTAACCTTTGGGAAGTCACATGCAAGTGTTGAGTGGGACTAGAGAAAAAATGGGAAAAGGTAGTAAAATTGACCTTAACCATTATCAATAATTTTCTATAATTTAATATAGGAAAATGCCTTATACTCAAAGTGGGCCAAATGTTTCTCCCCACTGTGACAGGTTGGCGGGGGGGGGGGATATTGATTACTTGAAAAGACTTGGGTGGGGATGAGTTTACCTTTAAAGATGAGATGACTGAGATTTTTTCTCTTTAAACTGGAGAGTTTTGCTACTACTTCAGGCAGCTTTTCATTTGCCCTCAACAGCTAGGCTTAATTCCCTTTCATATTTGGGGCAGTACGACTCACTTATTTAACACTCCCACATGACATAGTGTCTCCTGGGGCATTTGACAAGGCTATGTCACGATGTAGAAGCATAAAACTTTTCTTTCAAAAAAAAATTTCTGTTTTTCAACATACATAACTTTCTTTATAATACACTAAAATTAAGAGCCTCACTCATGTTACATTATTAAGTGATCCATTCTTTTCTATGCTGTATTTCACTATTAACAGTTTTCCTTTCTTTTCCATTATATTCACTAGAGTCTTTCCATAGAAGTCCATGGGTAGATGAACATTGCCACTTATGTTCCTTTCATGCTACGTATGTAATGAAACTGAACCATGTTGCCTGGAATTTGTCCTTCGTTTCTCCAGAAAAGCTATGGTTAAGCTGGTGGGTGACCAATCTTTAAATAAAAGACAATCCTCACCTGAAAGTGCAATTTCTCCTGCTCCTGTTCCTATTCTGGGGGGTGGGAGTGAGGGTGTTTCACTCCAGCTTCCCCCTGAGAAGTACTGACAAGTCATATACCAGGTGATAATAGGTCCATATTGTCTGCTCTGGTCTTCGCCAACTTATTGCCCTCCAAGTGTTTTGGCTTACAACGAGGGATGTTGGAAAATTCTGGAAAAACAAAAAACCAAACAGAAATTGCTGCAGTTCACATGCTCATCTCTGGTCAGGGGAAAGATTTATACGATCTGAGGTGAAACCAGAGCATCTCTGGTCAGGGACACAAACAAGTAAGCAAATCCTCTTTGTATTTGTTCCCATCTTTGTTCTTGTTTTTCAAGTTTGCAAATGAGGCATAATTAATGGATTTTAAAAAACATTCTTTTGCTGTTTCCTTCATATCCCACTGAAGGTGAGAAGCATAACTCTATGACTGAGCTAGAATGTAGCCTGGTCTGGAATAAGGCAGCTTCACATCTAGCTCAGTATTGTCTATTATTCTAACTTAGGGTTGCCATATTTCATAAAACCAGGACACCCCAAAATTATTGAGCTTCTTTTAAGGAAACCACCAAAATTGTTGAGCCCAATGTTGTTTCAATTGACTTGCCTAAGATCCAGGAGAAAGCACTGCCTTTCGGAAATCCCCCCCCCCCCGAAGTCAATTCCGCCCTTGAAATCCCAGTAACGTCCGGGAAGATCCAGACCTATGGCAGCCCTGTTCTAACTGGCAGCAGCAGTCCAGGGCCTTCTGCTGAGGGCCTTTTTTAAGCAGGAGATGCCAGAGACTGACCCTGGAACCCTTGCCTGGGCTCTGCTGCTGCTGAGCTCTCAACCCTTCAGCTGTGGTCCCTCTGCTGCAGCTTGGTACATGCCTTTGGGCCTATCCACCAGAGGCAGAGATGGCCATAGCTGTCAACTTTTCCTTTTTTCTTGCAAGGAATCCTATTCGGAATAAGGGGATTTCCCTTAAAAAAAGGGGGGGAAACGTCGACAGCTATGGAGATGGCACAGAGATGGCCATACCAGCTGGGGAAGATAGGAGTTGTAGTCCAAAACAGGTGAAGGCCACCAGGCTGGCCTAAACTCTCCCTGGTGCTTTGTCTTCTTGCCAGAGGTGAGCAGGTGCAGTCCTGGTGGCCAAGGGACCCATACAGGGCAGTGCAAGGGAAGCTGGACCTGCTTCCCTCTCCTTTTAAGGGCAGCTGTGACTGCTGGGGCAGATGTGACTTCACAGTCAGCCAAGTAATAATGGGGGTGAGCTACCAGTGCAGCAGGCAGCAGCCAAGAGGGCTGCACAAAGGCAGCGGGAGAGCTGGGGAAGGCCCAGGCTTTAAAGAACAAGAGTGACTTGAGTATGTTGTGCTGTGCCTGCAGAGAGGAGGAGAGGCACGGAGCAGCCCTGGCTTAAGATGCTCTGCCCCTTTAAGAGCTCTGCACCTCCAGAGGTAGGAATGGAAGTGATGGAGAGGGGTGGGATTGGCCTATGGGACAGGCAGCTGGAGGCAAGCTACAAGGGTGGGCGGATGTGTAGAAACCTCTGGTGTTTGTGAAGCTGCAAGGCAGTCTGCTGTGCAAAAGGGATAGGAGCCACAACCATTGCTCCTTCCACTTTCGGTCTCTCCTGCCCAACCTACCAACTGGCGTGCAGCCCCTGGACTGTTGACTACAGGCAGCTTGCTTCAACAAGAATCAAGATACATTATATAAAAAAGACAAATCCCACATTCAACACAGCTGTTAATGATAAAATCCTACATTTGTAGTAACACAATTAAGCAGCAAATCTCTAAAAACTAAAAAACAAAAGTGAATTATTTGCAAAATTAAAATATATCAGAATGCAGCAGATATACTATATATATATATATATATATATATATATATATATATATATATATGCAGGTTTTGGTGTCTTCGGGTGTCTTCCCGTGTAAGAGTCGGGGTGTCTGTGCGACGTTTCGACGAGGTCTCACTCGTCATCTTCAGGCTGGCACCAGCCTGAAGATGACGAGTGAGACCTCGTCGAAACGTCGCACAGACACCCCGACTCTTACACGGGAAGACACCCGAAGACACCAAAACCTGCATTCCTGTACCCGTGAAAATCTACGAAAACATATATATATATATATATATATATATATATATATATATGGGGACCACATGATTATTACAAAAAAGCGCCCCCACATGTAATATTACAAATCAGGAATTACTCAATTCTCACTTTGGCAAAACACTCAAAACATTCCACAACCCATCATCATGTCCAAATCCAGCAGTTGCAAAGACAAAAAACCAACATCTCTCACTTGGGATAACACAAACACCTTTCCCCCATCTGTTATCAAGGGAGATTAAACCCTTCCCCACCAAGAGACCCTCACCCTGGGGGGGGGGCCTTCAGGCCCAGCCACCAACGCCCTTGAGTCTTGACCCTCACAGAACAATAATGGCGGAAGAAGAATAAACTGAAAAGGACAAATCTGAGCAGGGATAGGAATGGCTAGCCCCTTCTGAGACAGCAGTTACAGTGGATGCACCACTGAGTTGGATGGCTTTAAAAGAGGACTGGACCAATTCATGGAGGAGAAGGTCACAGGGGCCACTAGCCAGGATGCCTCTGCTCTGCCTCCATGGCTGGAAGCAGAAATGCTTCTGAGTGCCAGTTGCTGGAAACAGGAAGGGACTGTGCTCTTGCGCTCAGGTCCTGTGGTGAAGGTTTCTCACAGACTGGCCACTAGGAGAACGGGGTGCTGGACTGAACCAGGCTCTTCTTGTGTCCTTCACTTGCTCTTTGGCTGACTTTCACCATGGCTATCACCAGTGCTTTTTTTCTGGGGGGATGCCAGGGCACGCATATCCCTAAACATTTTGTGAATCTAAGTTTGGCCTCATTGAGCGGCAGTTTTTCAATATGAGTGGGAAAATGAGAGTACCCCTGTAGTGGTTGGGAGTTACTCGTGCGTAATCCTGCTCCGTTTGAGCATTAGTTTGCCTGGTTAAACCCTCCGGACTGCACAGCCCATCTCAGCGTGGCTGCCCTTAGTCACTCGTAGAATCTGTCTGTGGGCGTTTCTTAAAGCGCTGCCAACATAAGAGTTGTTTGACGCCCAATCGTCTCCGCCTCTCACTGCGCGGGAGTCTCCTGCGCAGGGTGGGCGTGGGCAGCGGGGTGCCTGGGCTCTCCTCACTAACATCCAACAAAGAGTCCTGGAGCCCCTGCACCTCCCTGTCCCGTTGCTCTCCTGGATCCCTGGTGTTACACTTATTCCCTTCCCCTCATAGGCGCCGACTCCATGGGGCTTGAGGGGGCTTGAGCCCCCTCAAAAATTTTTTTGGGGGGGCTCAGCCCCCCCAATAATCTCGGGCGCCGCCGCCGTCCCCCGCCTCCTCCCCACCTGCTCCCTCGCCAGCCAGCCAGCCAGCCGCGCGCCCTAGCCGGAGAGCCCCGGCCGTCCCCCGCGAGATTAGGGAATCCCCGGGGGCGGGGGCTCCTGCCTCTAGCCCCAGGTTTCCCGCATATCAGCTGTTCCGGAGCTGATAAATAGGCAGCAGCACGCTCTCTCCTATTCGCTCATGAGGGGGCGGCGCCACTTTATTTGCATATTCATGAGCTTATTTGCATATTCATGAGCTTATTTACATTTCGCGAGCTTTCCCGGGCCCCCCCAATATTTTTTATAAGTCCGCGTCCCTGCTTCCCCTTCTTCCCAGCTGAGTCTCCCCCTAGCGCTGGGACCTTCTCCTGCAGAATCAGAGACCCTCTCCTTCTCCCGTGCCTCTGATGTCAGTTCCCTGACAACCCCTAAACATTTTTATTTTTTTTTAGAAAAAAAGCACTGGTTGCCATGGGCAAAAAGGACAATGGGAAAGCTACCTATTGCCACATTCTGAGCTGATTGACATGTGTTCTGGTATTGTTTGGGGGGGGGGACTGCTTGGCTCAGTGGTGGTCTGCTGGCTGAGCCCCTTTGGCTAACACCTCTGTGCAAGCAGGTCTCAGGTAATAAGTACCTGAAGGGTGGGAAGAGCAGAAACATCCCAGATGTTTCCTATCCAAGCTCTACCCCACCAACCCCAGTTCCTTCCCACTCCCCACAGTTACCAATACCAGGAGGGGGAAATGTACAAAATGGTAATCACTTAGCCAATAAGCTATGTTTACAATTTAATTGATATGATTTATACTGATTGCAGGATTCAGTCTTTTCTCCAGGGCAGAATTCATGCAGCCTTAGGACAGGAAAATTGGCTTCCAGGTGGAAAAATCAAAATTAGAAACTGAACTGTTAGAACCCAATACTAAGAACTTGTCAAGAATGTATAATTTGCTGCTGAAATGGAATACACAAGATGAAACAGTTAAATCGGCTATGATTAAGTGGGCACAGGATATTGGTCATAATATCATGTCTGCTGACTGGGAATGGTTGTGGAACACCGGTATTAAATTTACGGCATGTAATGCCTTAAAGGAAAATATTATGAAAATGGTTTACAGGTGGTACATGACCCCAGTCAAGCTAGCAAAAATTTATCATTTGCCTGATAACAAGTGTTGGAAATGTAAAGAAACTGAAGGTACTTTCTATCACCTTTGGTGGACATGCCCGAAGATTAAGGCTTTCTGGGAAATGATATATAATGAAATGAAAAAGGTACTTAAATGTACCTTTCTTAAAAAACCAGAGGCCTTTCTCTTGGGCATTGTCGGCCAATTGGTGTCAAAGAAGGACAGAACTTTCTTTTTGTATGCTACAACAGCAGCAAGAATACTCATCGCAAAGTATTGGAAGACACAAGATCTACCCACCCTGGAAGAATGGCAGATGAAAGTGATGGACTATATGACACTAGCTGAGATGACTGGCAGAATCCGCGATCGGGGAAAGGAGACGGCGGAAGAAGAATGGAAGAAATTTAAAATTTACCTTAAGGACTACTATAAACTTGCTGAATGTTAGAATGACAAGGTTTGAGTAAGAAAGGGTTACAGCGAAATAAGATTAGATTGAAGAAAAGAGTAAGAGGACAGAGGACTGACAGATGTACTTAGAGTTGCTAAAAACTTTTGGACATTGGGATGCAGAAAGGGGAGGTATGGGGAAGTCGGAGAAACACGGTTTATGAAAAAAGGTTATGAAACTATACGTGTTTGTATGTTTTTTTTACATGTTTGTATTGTCTTAAAAAATTTGTAAAACCAATAAAAAATTTATATATAAAAAAAAAGAATTCATGCAGCCTTGCTGAGAAATCTTCCTTGTCAACAGTTTGGATGCTTTTCTCTCTCATGTTTTTCTCCAGGGACATCTGCTTTAGAGATGGCCTTGGGCCGCCTAATCTTCCTGGGTGTGCTAGCTCTATTTCATCGCCCCCTGATGGTCAGTGACCACACAGACTCGGCCACACTGGACCGGCTCCAGGAGCATGAGAAGCTGATGAAAACAGAAATGGGACACCTGCAGACAGAATTTGACCAAAAGGGCTGGAGCTGGGACCCAAGGCAGAGCCGGGAGGATTGGGTGACAACCGATCCGGCAGCCGAGGATGGAACCTGGGATGGGTGGCACTACGTAGGGCTGGTCATTCTCATCCTGTTTTGGTGCTACAGACACACCATAGAGAAGGAACCCAGTTATGACTGCAGCACAGACAGCTCCAGCACCACCACCAGTGAAGAAGACAATGACGACACTGACACAGAATCCGAAGACGACGAATCCAAGCAAAAAAGGCTGGAGACCTTCTATGAGCAGCACGCTGACCTGGAATTCTGTGGTCTAACCAGCATGTGTGATTTTGTGGAGACCTTTGTGAATGACTTGCTGGAGGCTTGTCGCGGAGCCCTTCCCTACCAGGACACCCTCCTTGTGCTGGAGAATTGCATCGGGGTGGACAGTGCCTTTGAAGGATGGCACACACAGAAGCCTTCCAAAGCTTTCCGCTTTCTCGTGCCCGTACAGCCACCCAGGGGGTACTCTTTCCACATTGAAACTATTAAATCTGAGGGTGCCCCAAGCACACATGGACGCATCTTGGTGGAGACAGAATGTGTGTGCAAGAGAGAGTGGTTCCTGGGGGATGTGGTGTGTTTCCTTCACCATCCAGAGAAAAAACTGAGCAGTGACAAGCAAGGAATCTTCCTTATCCACGTTTTGTGCACCAGCTTCCACTTGGATGTGGAGAAAACAATCCACTGGTTCCAAGACCTGGTGGGCAAGGCCTGGCCCAGTATCCAGCCCAGGTACAACATTGACCTTCTGCCTCAGCCTTCTAATTCAACATGTCGACTGATATTGGCATTGCAGCCAGGCAAGGCGATCTCTGTTGACATCATACTCGGGGTGCAGCAAGGAGACTCCTTGGTCTTCCTGGCCACCCAACCTGCTGAGATGGATCGTTTGACTGGCACTGTCTGGCAGAAGTCCTTTGCTGTCCAGGAGCTGCTCTTTTTTAAGTGGGTGAGCCAGCGAGTCCCAGAGAGCTGCCACCTGAAATGTCTCCAGATCATAATCTATTTCAAAGAGTCCAGCCCATCAGAGGGGAAGAACATGGTGCTCACCAACTATCACTACAAGACTTGCCTGATGCATCTCTTGCTCTTTCAGCCCCCGTTGGACTGGGGCCCTGAGAGCACTGCAAGAAGACTTCAGGACATCCTCTTGTATATGCACACCGCCCTGCAGGAGATATATCTTCAGCATTTCCTTATTGGTAACATCTCCTTTCCTATCCGGATCCCTTTGCCCAGGGTCCTCCGGAGAGCAAGACCCGTAAATCTTTTCAGGCACTTGGCAGAGGACCCAAACCTTCATGCCAAGGCAATGAAGGAGTTTGCAGAGGTTGCACAACCAGTGAAGGCTCTGTTGACAGGGTACCGACAGTAGCAAAAGTCAGCTCTGTTAGAAAGACCAGCCTTTTGTGGCTCTTCATAGACCCACATACCCTAACAGGGTTGGAAAGGCAGAGGGCGGTGGCCAGCAATGAAACAAAGCTGGCTTAGATGTGTAGGAGCATCTCTGATCCTGCTGGGATGGTGCCATGTGGGTATCTTTATATGCTCCAGTTCCAAAAGAATTTGCTATATTAAACTTGAAATAAAGGTTCCAGCAAACTGTGTTCTTAAATGCCTGCCAGGCCTCCAATGAAGCCACTGTGTTTCACTGCTTCTCTAGGTCTACCTTTAGAAAACCCATAAACTAACCACAGGCATCTGATGGCCACAAGGCTGCATTTGCAACTTCCCTAGCTGTTTTTTCCAATGGAACATGAGATGGAAGGAGGGGTCACTAATCTGTCTTGGTCTGAAAACAAAAGAAGTGTGTCGATCCCTAACTATGGCAGCACTGTCACACTGTGTGCAGGGGCCGTACCCAACACTCGTGCCTGTGGCAGAAAATCCAAAGAAATTAATTACCGTAACATGGGGCACAGCAAGCTGTTTGAACAGGGGTGGGTCGCTTCTGACCATCCATATACTGTTGGGCTCCCATCAGCCCCAACCAGCATGGCCAAGGGCTGATGGGAGTTGTAGTCCAGCAACACCTGGGGGACCACAGTCTTCCTACCACTGAGTTGGAAAGCTGTCCTGCACATGCCTCATTCAAATGAATGGGAACCACCAGAGCATTTTTTATTCTCTTCAAAATAAGAACTGCACAATGTGTCCCTGAGGCTGTAAACTGTTCCTTCCTTTTTACTTTGAGGAAGTTTATCCTTTTAAAAGGCTACCTATGTTATGTATTAAATATATTGTCTTAAATGTAATTATGCAAAGGATTTAAGAAATGCTAGATTTCATATAGTTGTAAGAGTTGTATTTTGAAATTAAGTCAGCCACCAGTCTAGCCCCCCTTGCCAGACAAGAGACGCCATTCAAGCAGCCCTGATATATTAGTTGTCAGACATTTGTTTAGAAACCTTCAAATGAAGGAGATCTTTCAATGTTGATGTGAAACTCAAGATCCTTGACATATGTTCAAGATAAAATTTTAAAATTATTAACCATCTGTTTTGGAGGACAAGGAAGGCAAGAGGTGAGCTGGTAATTAAGATTCCTTGTTGAGACACATGTAAGATATATTACTACTTATTTGTCATTTATAGATGTAACAATATATAGCTCTTTGTGTTCCATATAAGGACAGGAGGATATGGGTGTATCTTTTAGAATTAATTATAGCAATCAGCCAATAGGAAATCCAACCAGGCTGATTGAACAGAGGCAGCCACAGGAGGAGCAAAGGGGGCTGGATTAAGGGAATATAAGTGCTGGCCATAATGGCAGGAGGCCAGGCCAGAGCTTGGTAACCATATACCACTGTGCCTCTCATTTATTTGTCTGACAAATAAATTATTATTTTAATTTCTCTGTTGCTGCGTTGAATATTTCATTCCAGCTAAGCGTTAACCACAAGCAGGGTGCTACACCATCACCTTTCTGCTTCAGAACTATTGTGTCACTCAGATATGCCAAATTAGGTATTTATGCATTTATGTCCCATCTTTCCTCCAAGGAACTGAAGTTCTCCCAACAAACCTGTCAGGGAGGTTATTAAGGCTGAGATGTGACTGGCTCACAATTACCAGTGAGTTTCATGGCAGAGCAGGGATTTGAACCCGGGTCCCCCAGGACCTAGCCCCAAATTCTAATCATTTATGCACTCTGGCCAAAGCCGTCTTTCCCATAGGGCTTAGTGGTTCGTTGCGCCAGGGCGCCGGCCTCTCAGGGGTGCCCCAGCGAGTGGGGGAGCTGCGCGGATTTGCCGGCGGCCTCCCCTTTCCCTGCAAGTCCGCCAGCTACACCCTGCCAACCATATGGCTGCCGGACGTGCAGCTTCCCTCCCAAGCCTCTGTGGGGAATGCTCTCCCGCAGTGGCATGGGGGAGAGTTGCGCCCCCTCCCCCGACGGCTGGCAGTGCACAGCTTCGCCCCCCACTATCCGTGGTAATTTGGGGGTGCTGGGTGGATATTTGCACCCCAGCGTCGCATCTGCTAAAGACGGCCCTGACTCTGGCTTAACTGATTCATTAATGTCTTAATTGGCTATGGCCCTAGAAGTGCAAGGAGCAAAAAGCATAGGGTAAGAAAAAGGAAATAATTTTTGATCCATTGTTTTTTAAACTACTCCCGACCTTTATCAAGGAAATCTACAATTTAAAAATATTTATAATCACAAAATGGAATATATTGTTGTTATAAGAATTCTAAGGTCTCAAATATAAATTTAATGTTCTTAAATGTACAAGGCAAACACATACATAAGTATATAAACCACGTATCTGAAATAGTACAGGAGAGCAATCCTGAAACCATTTTGACTCTCCCAAATTGACCTCTAATATTTCTCTGCAAGGAGGAAGGAAATGGGAAAGCCTCCCCATTGTCTTGCTTACCTGTCTTTTGGGCATATTTGTGCATGAACAGGGTGAACCTGTAACCTCGATTTAGGAACTAAAGTATTACCCATCACAAAAGAATGTCCAGGCTGCCCAGGTAATGCAATGTGACCATTGTCAGGCATCCTGGTAGGCAGCAGTTCTGCGGTAGATCGCCTCCTTCTGAGAAGCATGTATGATGTTTTAGGCGGGTGGTCTTGGGTGGGCAATTTCAAAAGTCTATATAAGGGCTTGCACACCATTGTTCAGGGTTCTCCCTCCTGCGTGAGCACCCTGTTGCAACCGCTTAATAAAGATCAGGCTTACTAGCTGCTTTGCTTCTCAATATTCTCTGGTTGGCCTCTGTAATTTTCTCCTATCGATAGGGAACCCACCCAAGGATTCTACACGGGCTCTTGGAGACCCCAATAGGGAAAGGGAGCAGTTTTTTCTTATAACTTTGTATAAAGCATTTACTCATAAACAATATATAAAAATCAGCTCTTATATATTATGATCATGAAAACAGGCATATACAACAACAAATATAGGTTGCTTATTTATTTATATCTTTAAAACTATGCATTAACAAAATTAAGATACACCTGCTGGTACGCTCTCTCTCTTCCCCATCCCAACATATTTTCCAACTTTTATCATCTTTCTGGTGCTATGCATTTTAATATGAATTTTTTGCTGGTGACTTCTCCTAATAATCCTGGAAATTGCAGCTTTTGGGTGCTCTACAATTCAAATGATTTTTTGGGGAAATTTAAATATTTGATGCGCATACAGCCTACCTGTTTGTTACACTTTTGCTATTTTTAATTATCTACAATGTCTTTCATTTATCAAAAAAGGAATACCTACTGTAATCTGCATTTACTGTATTAAGAACAGTCCTATTTTTAAAATCACAATTGAGAGAAGTACGCATGAAACTCGGAAATTCCAGGAACAGACTCTCTGTCCTTTTCATAACTCTGTTCTCTCTCGCTCCTCACACGTGGTACGCGCTTAGCCTCGCATCGCCCGTTCCCTGCGCGCTAACGTCACGCCGCGCCGCGCCTGCGCACTGTGTCGGCGCGGGTAAATTAAAAGCGGAGAAGCGGCGCTTGCGAGGGGGAAATGGTTGCCGGCTGGGAAGTGTGAGTCGGTGGCTGACTCCGCGCGGCGGGGGGAAGGTGAGTTAAGGGCGGCGAAGCGGGTAATAAAAGGTCTCCGTAAGGCAAAGCAGGCCGCGGCCGCCTCAAGCCTTGCCCCACATTCGGAGGCGCCTTCGCGGGCGGGGGGGGGGCGGCGGGCGGGAAAGAGACTCTGTAAGAAGCTGGTCGCTGATTGGCCGACGTTGGAAAGGCTTGGCCAATAGGGAGCGGAGAAGTGCGCGACGGAGGACTTTTGAAAGGAGCGGCGTTGATTGGCGGGCGCAAGCGTCGCCCGAAGGCCGCTCATTGGGTCGCCCTGGAGCGGCGGGAGAAGAGATGGATGGAGGCGCGGAGCTGCGCCTTCGCCTGGCGGGGACGCGCACGGGCCTCGCGCCGTCTGAGTCGTGGCTGCTGCCCGTGATTTAATGCTCTGGCCTCGGCAGCTTCCAAGCTGTTCTCTCAAACTTGGGTCCCCAAACGTTGCTGGGCTACAACTCCCATCACCCCTGACCCCTGGTCCTGGGAGTGATGGGAATTGTAGTCCACCAACAGCCCGGGACCCAAGTTTGAGAGAGGCTAGCTTGTGGTCACCTTTGTCTAGGGAAAATTTGGGGGGGGGGGCGACTGGGAGCTCCCAGTTAGTCCTGCTGCTGATGGATGGAGCATATAGATAGAGGGGAGCAGTCGGAAGAGTGTACTTGGGCTTTTGAAAAAGCTTTTGGCAAAGTGCCTTACCAAAGGCTGCTGAGAAATCTTGGCAGTCACAGAATAAGAGAGGTCCTGTTGTGGATCAGGAATTGGTTAAGTGGCAGGAAGCAAAGAGTCGGAAGACATAGGCTGTTCTCCAAATAGAGGGATGTAGAAAGCGGAGATCCCCAAGGATTGGTGCTGGGACCTGTGCTTTTTTACTTCATAAATGATGTAGAGTTTGGAGGGATCAGTGAGGAGGCCAAGTTTCCTGATGACACTAAATTGTTCAGAGAGGTTAAATCAAAGAGAGATTGTAAAGAGTTCCTGAAAGGACCTCTAAGGGCAGTAAAAATGGGAAATGCAGTTCGTTATAAACAAACACAAGCTGCTGCATGTTGAAGCAAAAAAAATAATTTCATGTACATGCTCATAGGGTCTGAAATGGAGGTGATGGAGCAGGACTGAGACCTTCCATTGAGCTATCCACCATGACCCCAAGACGCTGGCCAGTGTGCAGCAGCAGCAATAGAAAAGGCAAAATCCATTATTTACCGTCTTTTTTGCACCATAACACTCACTTTTTTCCTCCTAAAAAGTAAGGGGAAATGTCTGTGCGTGTTATGGAGGGAATGCCTACGGGTGGCATGCCTACGGATTTTCCTCCTCTAAAAACTACATGCGTGTTATGGTCGGGTGCGTGTTATAGAGCGAAAAATACGGTAAGTATTAAATTTGTCAGTCACTTTATCTTGCCTAGAGAAACCTAAAGTAACTAAATAAAGATACAATAATTCCCACATAGATACCATTGCAACTGCCTGGCAGGCAAAAAGTGAAGAATGTCTTTTTTTTTTTTACGCCATCTGGTGGAAAGTTGAGGGGGAGGGGGCTAAATTGGCTGTGCCAGGCAAGGAGTTCTAAAGCCTGGGTGCAGCCAGGGAAGGACCCTCCCCCCCTCCCGAATTCCTACCAGCCATATCTCAAATGCAGAACATGGAAAAGACCCTTTTCCCTGAATCTAATTCAGTCGTACCTTGGAAGTTGAACGAATCCATTCCAGAAGTCAGTTCAACTTCCAAGACGTTTGAAGCCCCATCGGACGTTCAGCTTCCAAAAATAGTTTGCAAACCAGAACAGTCACGGGGTTTGTGGTGTTTGGAAGCCAAAACGTTCAAGAACTAAGCTGTTAAAAAAACAAAGTACAGCTGTATGTGAGCCAAGTATCATACTGGAGAAGATGGTATTTCAGGTATCCTGGCCCTAAAGTGTGAAAAAGAACCCTTTTCTTGCCCACATCATAGGCTCCAATGAGTTACTTTAGGGAACCTATTTCAGCCCAAGGACTCCTTTTTCTCAAGGGCAGCCTTCCAGTGATGGGCACAGGTGGGAGTCAAGAAGCAGGTGAGTCCAGAGAGGGGAAAGTGAGTGTAGCAATGTGACTATATCCTGTGCAGTAGGCTACACTCCAGCTACATAAAATCCAGAGGTTTGCACACAAACACATTTCTAGGCAGGCAAAACCATTCAAAGGCATAGAGCAGGAGTGCTGAGGCATGGAAGACATTAAACCAGTACTTTTAATTGTGGTAAGAAATGAACTGGAAGCCAATGCAACTGTTGTTACCAGGGAATCGTAGATCTCATTAGCTGTTGTTTCCCTCCTAGCAACAATGAGTGCCTCAACGCCTCAGTCTGCTGGCTCTAAAGGAAATGCCTCTTTCGACAGTGTGTTTGTGTCCCCTGGCACTAGGCGGCAGCCTCTTAGTGCGTCAGGCACCCCTGTGCTGGAAAACTGTCCTGGGAATGATGATGAGCAAGAGAGGAAGCAGCGTCGGCGCTCCAGAGTGGTTGACTTGCAGTTTAGCACCGAGTCCCCTCTGTTTATAAAGTCCCCGTCCAACAAGTAAGTGTGGTTTGCGCAAGCATTGATATTGTGTGTGTGTGTGTGTGTGTGTGTGAGAGAGAGAGAGAGAGAGAGAGAGAGAGAGAGAGAGATATTTATTGCTATACTAGACTGCTTTGCTTATTTCTTTGTTTTAGGCAAGCAGAAACATCATTGCCAGCAATTCCACAATTGTCAAATGCCCAAATTGCAGATCATTATTCCACATGCATCAAACTTTCAACAGAAAATGTAAGTAAGTCTAGCATCTGTTCATTAACTTCAAAGACACACCCTTATCAAGAGCTGCTCTGGCTACTACAGGCAGAACTGCTTGCATTCCATGATTTCACATAAATGTAAAAATGCTTCTGAATCTAGATTTATACCTTCAGAATACTGACCATCTTTCCTCCTGCATAGCTTATTGTACTTATACATGTTAACTAGAAGGAGAATTAATGATACAAATAAAGCAAGTTTTCATAAATTTCATATCATTCAAGTGGAGTGTAGAATTAGACCTTTCTTGGCACAGGATTTAGATGAACTTGTTGCAGATTCTAAGATTATTGTTTACTGTAGATTCCAGGATGAAGAATGTAGCTGTCAATAATGTCAACTTGCTGTTCCCTCTTCCAGAAAATCACCACGAAGAATGTATTTGGTTTGCACCTTATCGACTACATGACAGAAATACTCAAACAAAAGGACTCTGAACCCACCAACTTTAAGGTTAGAGGCCTTCCTGATGTGTTTCCTATGACAGAGAATGCGCACAGAAAAGGTTGGGCTTGATCTGCGTATCCACTTCTGGTACCTTTTGGAGGGTCCTGGGTTTCTTCCTACACTCTGCTTCTACTGGCTTGTGTGAATGTATATGTTGAAATACTGCTATTCTTCCTAGTGTGGTCCATGCAGCAAATTTTAAAAATGCCCCCTCTGGAAGAGCTGACTTACTGATCTACTGCAGGATATGAAAACTGTCTGCCACCACATTCTACCTAGCAGTACCACACATTCATTTATGGAGGATTCAGGTTGGGTTTGCCAGACTTTGAAAGGCTAGTTCCAGGATGCCAAAAGCCATTGTGGGGGAAGATTGTTTTGACTGAGGAACAACCAGGCTGGAAAGGAATAGTTGGGTATATTTAAATTTGTTGTTGTTGTTTAGTCGTGTCCGACTCTTTGTGACCCCATACCAGAGCACGCCAGGCACTCTTGTCTTCCACTGCCTCCCGCAGTTTGGTCACACTCATGTTTGTAGCTTCGAGAACACTGTCCAACCATCTCTTCCTCTGTCGTCCCCTTCTCCTTGTGAAGTTTCTCCTGAGTTTTTCAAATTTGCTGGCATATTGAGTGTAGCACCTTAACAGCATCATCTTTTAAAATTTTAAATAGTTCAGCTGGAATATCATCACTTCCACTGGCTTTGTTATTAGCAGTGCTTTCTAAGGCCCATTTGACTTCACTCTCCAGGATGTCAAGCTCAAGGTCAGCAATCACACTACCTGGGGTATACGAGGCATCCATTTCTTTCTGGTATAGTTCCTCTGTGTATTCTTGCCACCTCTTCTTGATGTCTTCTGCTTCTGTTAGGTCCTTTCGACTTTTGTCTTTTATTATGGAAATCTTTGTACGAAATGTTCCTTTCATATCTTCAATTTTCTTGAACAGATCTCTGGTTTTTCCCATTCTATTGTTTTCCTCTATTTCTTTGCACTGCTCATTTAAGAAGGCCTTCTTGTCTCTCCTTGCTATTTTTTGGAAATCTGCATTCAATTTCCTGTATCTTTCACTATCTCCCTCGCATTTTGCTTGCCTTCTCTCCCCCGCTATTTGTAAGGCCTCGTTGGAAAGCCACTTTGCTTTCTTCATTTCCTTTTCATTGGGATGGTTTTAGTTGCTGCCTCCTGTATAATGTTACGAGCCTCCATCCATAGTTCTTCAGGCACTCTGTCCACCAAATCTAAATCCTTAAATAATGGCTACTATTCCTGACAGTTGGGCCAATCTAATCAACCTTAGTTTGTCTTCGTACCCTTTTCAGCCTGAGACAGAAGCCCAGAGTAGGAGGAGGTAGGAAGTCTGGGAAGCAAGACAAAGAAAAGGAAGCTTTTTATTATCTTGTTGACAAGTAGTCTGTAGGTTCATAGTAGCCCACTCAAAGCTTAGTTCCACTCTCTTAACTTCTTTCTTAACATTCCCCCTTACAGGTAGCAGCTGGTACCCTGGATGCCAGTGCAAAGATCTATGCAGCTAAAGTTGATGCTGTCCATGCAGATGTTTACAGAGTTCTTGGAGGGCTGGGAAAACATTCTGCAACTGCAGAGCCTGTGGATGGTCAGGATACAGGTGTGTTGCTTAACACAATGAGCTGAGCATGGGATTTGGAATAGCACGTGTGGGGAAGGCCCATAGCACAGCTGTAGGCAGTGATGTGGGGTGGGGAAAAATCTGTTTCATTGGTACCTATGAATGGATGTCAAACAAGATAAGGCAAGCTTGGCAGTTGTAAGTGCTAATTAATATATTTGAGATGATTATGAGTCAACGTATGCGAAGTTATTTGGGTAACTGAAATCTGTTACTAGTTTTTAGTGTTTAAAGACAAAGAATAGTATGTACTGCCTTAATGCTGTTTACCTGAAACAGTATTAAGGCAGTACATGCTATTGTCTGTCTTTAGATTTTTCAGTAAAAGATTATACATAATAAAATGTCAAACCACATTAAGTGTGCTTTAATTTCTCCCCTCAACTATACCGTATTTTTCGTCCTATAGGGCGCGACGGCCCATAGGACGCACCTCGTTTTTTTGGGGGGGGGAATGAATAAAAAAATGTATCCCCCCCCCGCTGCGGCTGCCGCCCCAAGCCTTGCGCACACCTGCACGGGGCACCCTCCGGAGGGCTCCGTGGGCGGCAGGCTGCCGCCCCAAGCCTCGTGCGCTCGGCGGGACCTCCTGCCCGGCGCGCAAGGCTTGCGGACACTCGCCCGAAGCACGGGAAGCCTTCCGGAGGGCTCTGCGTGCTTCGGGTGACAGGCTGCCGCCCCAAGCCTCGTGCGCTCGGCGGGACCTCCTGCCCGGTGCGCAAGGCTTGCGGACACTCGCCCGAAGCACGGGGAGCCTTCCGGAGGGCTCTGCGTGCTTCGGGCGACAGGCTGCCGCCCCAAGCCTCACGCGCTCGGCGGGACCTCCTGCCGGGCGCGCAAGGCTTGCGGACACTCGCCGGGGCTGCAGGCTGCTGCCCGCAAGCCTTGTGAGCCCGCGGGAACTCCCGCCGGGCTCACAAGGCTTGCAGATAGCTTCCTGAAGCCTGGAGAGCGAGAGGGGTCGGTGCGCACTGACCCCTCTCGCTCTCCAGGCTTCAGCGAAAGCCTGCATTCGCCCCATAGGGAGGGGGAAAAGTGTGTCCTATGGGGCGAAAAATACGATATCAGGTCTAATACTTGTGCTGTGTTGAGACTAAAACATACCATTTTTTGTTGCTGCTTTACTAAAAAGAAGTAAAATAAACATGCTAAATTAGATTACTCACCAGGGCATCAGAAACTTTTACAATGGAAGCTGAAAATAGAATATTCTCTGAGAAATTTTCAATTTAAAATTTCCCAGATCCACATCACTATTTGTGAGACACACAGTCCCAGATAATTTTCTCAGTATTTGTTTAGTTTTTGTTTTTAAACGAGTGGGATTTGTCTTCAACCACACAAATGTCGTCTTTTTATTGGTATCCACCATATAAACTGACCTTGGGCTAGTCACACTTCTTTGAAGTCTCTCAGCCCCACTCACCTCACAGAGTGTTTGTTGTGGGGGAGGAGGGGAAAGGAGAATGTTAGCCGTTTTGAGACTCCTTAAAGGGAGTGAAAGGTGGGATATCAAACACAAACTCTTCTTCTTCTTCTTCTTCTTCTTCTTCTTCTTCTTCTTCTTCTTCTTCTTCTTATGGTGTCTCCTTTCTGGGAAAGCCTTCACAGCCTTGTGTTTCCAATACATCGCCTCTGGTTTTTTGTTTTATTTTGAATGGGAGGTTGAATAACATCCAAACCACCAAAGACTTTGTATTTGCAAGCAGCTCAACTTACTTTTCATACTTATGTTCTCTTCCCTGCATTTGTCAGTAGGTAAAAGTATAAATCTCACTTCATGAAAGTGACTTGCAATTTTTTTTTGAGATAGTCAAAGCATAATTGAGGAGATGGGAAGATCCATTTGTGTAAAGGAACAGGGGAGATTGTTTCTTTCTCACCTGTAAATGATGCAAGATAGCAGAACAGTTGGATTTTGTAACTGAGTAGCACTGGAAAGTACTTGCACCTGGATGATGATGATGATTACCTTGAGTTGTGACCATTCTTGTAGGTGGAGGGGTTGTGGATTCTGAGAGTTCCAAAACACGTCTGAGCAAGAGGAAGCACCAGTACAAAACTATTGAACGGAATCTGAATAACATTAATATCTCCGATGAAGATCATAGGTGTGAGGTGAGAGAACCTGCTCCAAAGTACATTTCTTAAACACCCCCTTCCTAAAGTAGTTGGTTGACTATCTGCCTACAGCATCTGCTGGGAAAATAGTTGGAGAGACATTAGAGCAGAAATCTGGGTGGTGGAGAAACAGCATGTTCATCTTTGTTGGTCAGTTCATTACAACTATCTTGTGTTCCTGTTGGGATCCATCCTTTTCATAGAATCATAGAACTGTAGAGTTGGAAGGGACCACAAGGGTCATCTAGTCCAACCCCCTGCAATGCAGGAATTTTCGCCCCTTTAGGGAGTGAAATGTTGTTCCACTGTTCTAGGTCTGGCATACAGCTGCACGCAATGTGTAGAGTATCTGACAGAGTGAGAAGTTAGTGCTTTCTTGCCCATGGGCAGAGCAAGTTCACAGTCCACAGAGTGGAACTGGGTTGGTATCAAGGACCAGTAGCTTAAGCTCCCTTGACACACAGAAAGGAGCTGTGGGGCCAATGTCCATGCATGAAGTCTGGATGTATGCAGGGGAAAGCCTATCTGTGGATATCTAAGCGCATAGACTTTCCACAGGAGCTGGAATCCTGCACCATTAGGTACCAGCTAGTGTGGAAAGCATATAGAGTTTTATGTGTTCCCATGCAGCCTGTGATCCTAAGGTGACCTCAGACCATTTTCTACATGGGATGTGAAGGCTAGCATAACATGGTCAGCGGTGCCAACTTGAATAAAATATTTGGGGGGGGGCAAGGAAACCCTGCCCTGTATAATGGATCACATTACATGGTGCATGGACACCATTTGAATCACAATGCCCATCAACTTTGGGGTGTTCCGGCCCCCTCAAATATTTTATGGGGGGTGAAAGCTGCTCAGTTCCTAGGAGTTGGCTCCTATGAATGTGGTTGTATGCTTTGTAAATTGTTGTAAACTGCCCTAAGACCTTAGGCTGAAGGGCAAGCGTTGTTGATGAGAAATCAGTTAAGGTGAGAAATCAGTTGAGTCCATTTTTAATTAATGGAGGCAAATCTTAATTTTTAGGGCTCAGCAAAGGATGCTTTTGTTTGTCCTTTGTTGTACTAGGAAGATAAAATATTTGAAGACCTAGTAAAGCATAGGACCTTTTTGTCTATAATGGTAGGTTCTTGCACTTCCTATAATATTTCAAAATGTGTTGCTGCATATTGCAATATATGTTTTTGATCACTTAGGCAGTCAGTTGTATTGCTTAATCACTGAAGAGGCTTGATGTAAAAAATATCTTATGAGTAAAACCATGTGCCTTTTTGCTGTGGTGGGTGGAAGAGGGGTGAGAAGTGAGAAGGGAACATTTGGTGGCTTCTGTTTCCTTCCCTTGATGTGTTTAGCTTTACACGACATACTCCTGGGAACATGTTTGGGGACAGAGCCTGGAGCCTTTTCTACTGGTCCAAACAGTGAACGTTAAGCAGCATCTGCAAAATTTTATTGAACTTGATATTTGAACCTGAGCTCCTGTTGTTTCCCCCCACCCAACCAGGTTGATCCCATGTTCCAGAGAACAGCAGCCTCCTTTGATGAGTGCAGTACGGCTGGTGTTTTCCTCACTATGCTTCATGTACACAACTTTCTCAGTGAAGTTCTGTTTGATTCCATGGTCACCCCCCTGCCTTCTTCTACGACTGCCGAGCTGCCGACATCTTCTCACGTGAAAGTGACAGGCTTGAAGTGTAGGTGCTAACAGTTGCTAGCTCTCCATCTTCTTCTAGGTGCAGTAATGTTTCATTTTGAGTAGGCTGAGAACCAAGCCAGGATAGGGTAGGTGGGATGACGCATATATGGAGACCTTTCCACAGAGCCAGTCTGAGTGTTCACAGGAGCTAAGCTTTATAAAGAAAGAGATGCCTGCAGGGCAAAAGGAGGCTTGGTGCCACCTCTTCTTTCTACTTTGACTTGATAGGGAGTGGGGAATGTTTGCTTCACTTAATGCCCTGGAGAAGAGATACTATGTGACAAGCTCCAAAAATGAGTTTACCCTCAACAGAAGGCTCTCTTTTGTCCATCTCTTTGCAAGTATCAAAGAAGGAGCAGCTTTGGATATGGCAGGTGCCTGTGTGCTTGAAGTCTGCAGGGAGTAGAAACTGAAGGAGTGGAGGGTTGGGGAGACATGGTACCAAGCCCCCTGACACCAGGGCCTCAGCCAAGTTACCAGTGATCAAAGATATAAATTACTGTTAGTAGTGCAAGGATTAGGGCCCTATCAAGATCACTCATGAGTTCTCTTCGTCCAGATTTCTCATCTGTGGGGGAGCATGGTAGCATAAGGGGGGGGGGCAGTTATGGCTTGGAATCTCCAACTCCTCTCTTCTTGCCTTCCTTTCTAGCCATCCTTCTGCAGTGTGCTGAAAAGCGCCCCATCTGCCCTTCTTTGGTTGGCTTCTTATTTACCCAGTGGGACAGTGAAACCCATAATGAGGTATGTCAAGCTGGCCGTTACAGTGAATTAAGTGAACTGGTCACACAAAGCTATTTCCGTTTCTAGCCCATAATTGCCTGCATTTCATGGTGGTTGTGTTTTTTTAAAAAAAATGTTTCTGAAGCTTCATTGCCAACCACTTGATCTTGCAGGCAGAGGTACCTATAGCCTCACAGTTGCACATTACTATTACGCTGAATAGGTGACACCTGGGATCTGATATTTAGAGGGCACCCTAAAAACATATATGTTTGGGTGCTTAATATAAAAGCACCATATTTTAAAATGTTCTTCATATCTTCATGTTCGCCATGTGGGCATGGTAGCTTTATGAATGCGATTAGTCATTTACCTTATCTATATAGCTGGCCTACATATCTATATAGGGCAAGTAACTTTTGTGACAAATTGTGACAAATTCCTTGGCCACTGAGGAAGATCTTTTGGAGACTGAAGCGACTTTTGTTTCTACTTATTGTCACATCAGATTGATGTATAGGCATCATTTTGGGTGGATGAGATGTACCGCATTTTTCGCCATATAGGACGCACTTTCCCCCCTCCAAAAATGATGGGGAAATGTGTGTGCATCCTATGGGGTGAATGCAGGCTTTCGCTGAAGCTTGGAAAGCGAGAGGGGTCGGTGTGCACGGACCCCTCTCGCTCTCCAGGCTTCAGGAATCTATCCCCCCAGCCCGGCAAGTTGCCAGAGCGACGCCGGAGCTTGCGGGGCGGGGGGTGGGGGAAACCCGAGCTTCCCCCCACCCCAGCCCCCAGAAGGGAGCCAGAGTGATGCCGAAGCTGCGCTCTAGGACCCGTTCTGGGGGCTGGGGTAGGGGGAAGCTCGGGCTTCCCCCGCGCCTGGGGGGTGGTGGAAATAATTCCCCCCCCCAAAAAAAAAAATCTAGGTGCGTCCTATGGGCTGGTGCGTCCTATAGGGTGAACAATACGGTATTTTGTATTTTAGTAATCTTATTTTTGTTGCCTATTCTTGTTTGTGGGATTAAAATGCATTTTGTTCTTGTATACATTTTAGCAGCTATTCATATATTCCCCCCTTTCTCTGAAGTCACACAAATTATGCACTAATTCTGTTGTCAGTCTTCTCTCTGCCTCCAAAAGGATTTTCCTTTTACATTTTTTTTTCTTTTCAGTCAGTGGCTGCTTTGTTGGATAAATTTAAGAAGAGTGACCAGGCATTTGACATCAATGCAGAGATTGATAGTGACCCTGGAGACTATTCTGAGGACCCAGTAGAGAATGATTTTGATGCTGACATCCCGGCCGAGACGGTTGAGAAGGACCGTAGCGAGTTCTCCGAAAAGTTGGAGTTATGTAGACAAACACCTGGAATGTTGAGGTATGTTGAGGAAGGTTTGTGTAGGAATCAGGCCTTTCGTGTGGTGGTGCCTACCCTCTGGAACTCCCATCAAATAGACATGGTCACTATTGTGTTTTAGCACCTGTTGAAGATCTTTTTCTTTCAACAAGCCTTCTAAATCCCCTTGAGTATTAGAATTGGATTTGAAGTTTTGGAGAATTGTTTTATAATCCATACCACTGCTCCTTCAAGAAAATAATTTCCAGCCTTATGCCTCCAGTATACGCCCTCTGCTTTACTGGATGGAACGTGCCAGAAATCTCAACTCATCCAGTGAGGCTGAGAATGTCTCCCATTACCTGCTAAGTGGTCCCTTATACAAGCACCATAAGCACAGAAGTCTTGTAGCCTCCAATCTCTGTCAGGCAGACCCATTGTGATGTATGTATTGATTGCAGGCAAAGATGTATTCATTACCATCCAAATAGCCAGATTTACTCTAGCAACAAAGAATTACCCAGGTTCCAAAAACGGGAGGGGGGCAGGGAGTGGGATTTGCTTTTGTCTTATTATATTTTAACACTTTTATAGCTTATTGTAGAGGAATAATGTGGGATTTACATTGGGTGTGTGTTGTTCTGTTGCATATATCTGTCTGCTGAACTGGAATGCCTATTTTGTTTGTATTGTGTTGGCCTATGGTTTTCTTGTTTACGTTCAGTTAAGAGTGGATTTCAAAGGTTTATAAAACTATGTATTATATGTTTTACTCTGAATGTTTTTCTTCATTGTGAAATCACTTCAGGATGCTTCACAGGCAACAATTCATAAAAATAATTAAAATGGTGGGGAGAGTTAAAAAAAAACCACCTTTGAGGAAGCTTTACAAATAGAATAAAATCCTGGTGAGAATGAATAAAACTGGTGACTTTTATAATCAGGCGTGTGTATGTACTTCTTCCAGAAAAGAAGTGGCTCCCCTGGGGGAAGGAGATGTCAGGTCCATGTCGCTTCATTTGTCCCTGAAGCCCAGCGAGTATTCTTACTTCAGCCCCCGAACCATGTCCATGTGGGCAGGCCCAGAGCACTGGCGGTTCAAGCCTCACCATAAAGGTAAGGCTGTGAAGGGAGTCATGGGAGTTCATTCCCTAGCTTTCTGCTTGCATACTGACCTACAGCTTTATAGGTCCTGTGTAGAATTTGGAAATGCAGGTCTTCTCAGAACATGAAATCCACAGTTCATGCCTCTTCAGATGTTAACTCAGTCAAAGCAAAGCACTGTCAAAGCTTATCCTGACCCTCAAATTAGGTTTGAGAGTTCCAAGGTGAGGTGGTTTGTTGTAGAGATTGCTGAAAGACAACTGAGGCGATATTCAACATTTTAGGAAGTGCACTCTGAAACAAGCAGCAGCATCAAATAATAAACTCTTGTTAACCTTCTGTAGCAGATCCAGCAACATCTTCCACTCAGTTGCTTCTACTCCTCTTCACAGGTGATGCCAACCCTGAGAAAGCAAACAAAAGAAAGGCTGCAAAAAAAGTATTTGAGATAAACTTTGAAGATGAGATTGATTTTGAGCCTTACTTCTGCAAAACAAGGGTATGTTTTTAACTCTTGATAGGGGCGTGTATGTGGGTGGTTGTTACACAAGATATTACTAGCTTTAAAAACAGTTTTTAAAATATTTTATACAATAAAGGATAGGTCTTGTCAACTGCTGTTACCCATTACAACTTTGGAGAAGTCCCATGTTAAGAGAAGACAAGCCTTTGAATACAACATGTTGAGGAGGACAGTCAGCAGTAGGAGACGGCAACTAGAGCAATGTTGGTGGAAAACTCTAAATGAGTCTGACAGAACACGGGCTAGAACCTCTTTGAAGACCTACTCTGTGGCAGTGCAGGCAGTGAAAAAGTATTTTTCTCTCTCTGCCTCCATTGCATCAGCAAGGAACTGTTCAGTGGAGCTGTTTCAAGTGGTCAGGGGTCTTTTACAAAGGCCCATGTCATAATTTAGACACTTGACAGCTCTCTGTGAACAAGTTGCTCAGCACTTTGCTGACTAAATCGCTCAAATCTGTTCTGACTTGGACACTATAGTTGATACAGGTCCAGTGGGTGTAACTTTGGCCTCTGCTTCTCCAGTGTTAATGGATCCTTTTCAATTTATGCAGCCTGAGAATGTAGACAAGGATCCTTGAAAATGTGAGAGCTACTGCATGTATTCTGGATTCTTGCCCTTCCTGACTCATCAAAAGGGCCAGTGGGGGACTGGCTGGGAGGGTGAAGGGAGTGGTCAGTACCTCCTTACAAAAAGGCAGCACACCTAAAGGAGACAGATATAAGACCTCTGTTGAAAAAAGCCCTCCCTGAATCCCACCGTATTGGATAATTATTGGCCAGTCTCCAAAATACCATTTGGGGGGCAAGGTACTGAAGTGTCTGATGGCTTCTCAGCTCTAGGGGTTTCTGGAAAAGACTGATTATCTAGATCAATTTTAGTTTGGTTTCAGGCCTGGTTGTGGGACAGACTGCTTTGGTCTCCTTGGTGACTGCTTTATGCCAGGAACTGGACCGGAGGAGTTCTGCACCTCTTGGTGGTTCTTGTACCATCAACCATGATATCCTTCTGGACCACCTTGCTGGGATGGAACTTGGAGGCACTGTTTTACAGTGACTCTGTTCCTTCCTGGAGGGGGTGAACCCAGAAGGTGGTGCTGGGGAACTTCTGTTTGACACCTTGGCCATTGGCCTGTAGAGCCCCTGAGAATCCTACTCTGTCCTCTGTACTATTTAACACTTAGGTGAAAACTTGGGAAAGTTTGTCCAGAGTTTTGGGGTTCGGTGCTGATGACACCCAGCTCTTATTTCTCCTTTCCACCTAAATCCAAAGAAGTTGCCTGGGTTCTAAACCAGTGTTTTGGAAAGTGTGGCTCTGGGTGACAGTGTGTGAAAATTTCCATTATAAATTAAGAACTCTTAGCATAGCATATAAGCAGCCTTGTCTTGATAAGTGTATAATAATCATGCATTCTTTTTTTTTTATATAACCGGAGTAGGTCTAAAATTCAAGCCAGTTGAATCAATGCAGGGACTGCAGTTTTGAGGAAATATCTCCAGTTTCCTTTTCCTACCTTTTGCAACATTTGTTCTTGCCTTCTTAGCTCACAGACTATTGGTGTGTTGCCCTATACCATTGATTCCCAAACTGCAGTGCTAAGGTACTACAGGAGGTGCTGAAGTGTGTATTGATGCACGAAAGCATATGCAAATCAGATTTGATTCCAGTGTCAGGTATAAACTTCAGGTTTAGAAAGGTGATATTTGGATGGGAGTGCTTGATTTTTCTGTGGGCTTCTGCTGTTCTCAAACAGGCAGCTACTACTCTGTCCAAGTCAACCCTTGAAAGTCAAAACAAGAAAAGCAAAACTCTTCCTGCAGACTTCCGCTATGATCCAGACAACCTCACCCGCCTCTTCCTTAAGCCAGCCAATAGGGTAAGCTTTCTCAATTCCATGCAACACTCCTGCCTTGTCTCCCAATGTCATTACAGTGCTACCTCTGGTTACGTACTTAATTCGTTCCGGAGGTCCATTCTTAACCTGAAACTGTTCTTAACCTGAAGCACCACTTTAGCTAATGGGGCCTCCTGCTGCCATGCTGCTGCTGCACGATTTCTGTTCTCATCCTGAAGCAAAGTTCTTAACTCGAGGTACTATTTCTGGGTTAGCGGAGTCTGTAAGTTGAAGCGTATGTAACCTGAAGCGTATGTAACTGTACTGCAGTTTCAGCTTGGTTTGGTTATCAGTCAGCTGCTCTGGGCAGAAGGGCATGCTGAGGCAATTTCTGGAGTGAGTGTGCTTTGGTTTAATGTTCTTTCCCATTAGTGACTGATGTCCTAAGTCACCCAAGTCTTTGGTTTCTGCAGCTGTCGAAGGTGCCACTGCAGGGTGACTTGTCCAGTCACGACAGTGAGGTTGAAGAGTATGATTACAACAACCTCAATGACACCTCCAATTTCTGTCCTGCATTGCAGGTAAGCTGCAAAGATCAGAGAAACACTCTACTGTGGGTTGCATCCTTTCTTATATGAAGGTTTTTGGTGAGTCTTATAGAAGCTGGCTGCCAATCTGGGCAGAGAGGTTTAGCAGCCTTCCTATTGGTTAACAACCTCGGTGGCTTTTGCCGGTTCTGCCTCAGTGCAACATTATCTGAAGGACCTCAAAAGGCGTTCAAGCAACTGAGGGACCCTAACTAGAATAAGGAATAATCCCACATTGTCTGAATCTCAGAAGGGGAATAATATTTTGCACCCATGGCACAGGCAGCTTCTCTAAGGTGTGCAAAAAAGAAGCAACAACAGACAACTTAAATATTAAAAAAATACACAGCTACATAAAAATGTTACATTAAACAAAGTTACATACCCCCCTCCCAATATCAATTCATTTTCCTTCTGACACACCCTCCCTCTCAGCCTCTGGATTCTCTCCCAGGGTCCAAACAAACTCTCAGCTCACTCACAAAAGTCTTAAACAAAAGAAATTCCTGGAAACCACGGTCATTACCCTACTTTGAACAGCCTTGGCTTCCCCCAATAATCCTGGGGACTGCAGCTTAAGTGTGCTGAGAGTTATTAGCAGACCCTGTTCCCCTCACAGAGCTACAATTTCTAGATTGGTTTAACAATTAGTCCCTTTTCCCAGGAAACTTTGGGAATTGTAGCTCTCTGAGGGGACTTTGGGTGTTCTAACAGTTCCTGGTACCTTTAAACTACAGTTCCCAGTATTCTTTGGGAAAAGCCATAACTATTAAAGTGATATAAGATTTTATTTAACTAAATCGAACTTGAAGGGACACGGGTGGTGCTGTGGTCTAAACCACAGAGCCTAAGGCTTGCCGATCAGAAGGTCGGCAGTTCGAATCCCCGCGATGGGGTGAGCTTCTGTTGTCCATTCCCAGCCCCTGCCCACCTAGCAGTTTGAAAGCACGTCAAGTGCAAGTAGATAAATAGGTATGGCTCTGGCGGGAAGGTAAACCGCGTTTCCATGCGCTGCTCTGGTTCGCCAGAAGCGGCTTAGTCATGCTGGCCACATGACCCAGAAGCTGTCGGGCAAACGCCGGCTCCCTCGACCTATAGAGCAAGGTGAGCGTTGCAACCCCAGAGTCGTCCGCGACTGGACCTAATGGTCAGGGGTACCTTTACATTTTAAAATCCAGCTCAGAGTAGACACATGGAGATGAACAGGCTGGAATTAGTCGTGGTCATTAACTTCAGTGAGTCTGCTCTGAGTTGGACTAGGATTGAAATTGAATACCATCTCTTCTGCTTTAAATGTTTGGGGTTGTGCTAAACTGAATTGGGTCTATTAATTTCACTGGGTCTACTCTGAGTAAATGTTACTAGAATACAATTAGTAACTGTATTCTGTATGTGACCTGAATGGCATAACCAATAATATTGTATGTGAAGACTTACAGCATCACTGAAACAATGGATGAAGAAGAGGGAAATAGAAACATGAGTAAATCTGGATGATATTATTGTTATGGTCATACGTAGTTTGGCTTACAGTGCAATTCTAACCATTTTTACTTGGAAGAATGTACTTTGGGATTCACTGGGGATTTCTCCTGGGTAAGTGGGGTTAGGATTGCAGCCTTAATGAAATTTGGCTATGTGGACTACTTATTTTGGGAAATTCATTCCCCAATCGGTATTCCCTGGGCAACTTACAAAACTGACTAAAAGAACAACACATGATAAAATGCCAACAAAAAACAGAACACCAGCTTAAGAGTTTAAAACTTCAGATATCTGAAATCCTGGGGGTGGTGATGGGCACTTTGCTATAATTTGGGTACTAGGCAAAATGGGTGCCTTCCTGGGGTGGGCATTGCACAGGTGCAGCACCACCATTTACGAAGGCTGTCTCCTGGGTCCACTTACTACTGAGAAAAGCCTCATAGCGGGGGTGAGAAGCAGAAGAGATGGTATTCAATAGATACTTGGCTCCAAAGACATGGCTTTAAAAGATGAATTAAAGCAATTTGAATTGAGCCTGGAAGGAAACAGGAAGCCAGTGAAGTTGGGACTAGACTAAAACGGGAGAGATCCTACCTTCTGGTGTCCGTTAGCTCAGAGTGCAGATGCTAGAAAGTTAACAGAAGCTTTTTAGCTATCCTTGGCCTCACAGAGAGCAGCAACACAACCTTGACATTATCAGAGCATGGGTAATGGAGGCTAAGCTATCTGTCTGGAAGAGCCTATGAGCCTGGATTGTCTAAAAGTACCCTGCCCCCTGAATCCACTTGAGTCTCCAGTGACAATGATGGGGCTGTAAACCTCCCCCAATCTGTGTGCCTGACTATTGTGGCAGAGTACAACCCCTTCCACAACAGGCTGAACACTATCCTCCTGAACAGATGAACCACCCACCAACAGCACCTCTGCCCTGTTTGAACTGAGCTTCATTAGCTGTCATTCAGTCCATTAGTGCCTCCAGGCACCAGTCCAGAACCACCACCACTTCACCTTGATGAGATGTAAAAGAGAGAAAGCTGAGCATTGTCAACATATTGATGACTCCTCACTGCAGTCCCCTGGATGACCTCATTCAGATCTCACTGGAGGACTTTGCAAGAGCTCAGTAGAGTATGTCAGTGGTTAAGCTTGCTTAAGGATTATTCCATTAGCTGGCTGTGGAGTCTTTAGCTAGTGGAATGGATGACCTCATTTGTGTTCATCCACGGGAAACCTTAGAAAGCCCTTATGGAGTTGCAAACCAATATGTCTCAAGTGGTTAAAATCTTGAGGCAGCAAAAACATCCCTTTTATGTAGTTTTATCTCTAGTTTACAGTTATTGCTGCCTTGTAGCTGATGCATTGTCCTCTGGTGGAGGAGGATACAGGAGATCTTATGGGACCTTTTTCTTATAGTACATCTAACTCTCCAGTGTCTGAAGGCGTTTGGAAATCTTCCTGCATTCCAAAAGCTTTCATATCCTCAATATCCACTTGGCTTGATACAAGAGTTCCTTTTATGCCTTAGCATAAAGATGAAATCCTTGAAGATAGCTTAGTTTTAGAGAGGGGTGGGGAATCTGAGTTCAAAAAGTTGGAGCAGCTCTGCAGGAAAAGTTGGGGAGAGAGGGAATGTTGCTTGAATGTGTGGGTGAGGGGTGTTGCGTGTTTCCTGGCTCTCCAGCTTAACTGTGACCCTGTTTGGCTTCCCTCCCTGCCCTTTTTTTCTACTCAGGGTGGTGACAGTGATGATGACGATGACGTTCCTGTGGACTTCATGGGCCAGAATGGGATGTTTGAAATGACAGCCTATCCTGCAGGAGAGGCAGGCCAGGAGAGAGAGCTCAATGGAGGCATCAGTGGGAACAACATCACCACCTATGGGGAACTGAACCTGGTGGCTGAGCCACAGAAGGCAAGTTCTGGTGTAGGATGCAAAACCTGCAAAGCAGCTCCTTTCTTTAAGGCTTATGTCTGCTGTGCGCTACCAGGGGGGCTGAGCTGAAGGTGTGGCACACATTTCACCTGTAGGGATATTGTAGGTGGCACTGGAAGCCGGGTGTCTGTCTGTGGCTCATGCTATGCTACAGTTCCATTCTTCTGCTCCAGGCTTTTGTCAGACTTGCTGTGTAGGCCGAGGCAGCTCTCTTTCCCTGCCACCCATTGCATAAGGCAGGGCTGGGGAGCCTCATGCTGGGGACCTGGCTGCAGCCCTCCAGGGGTCTAGCTGGCCCTCAGGACTCTTCCCACGCCACAGCCCTCGCAGGGCTTGCTTTACACCCACCTTGGTTGTCTTTGCCCGCCTGGAATGTGTCCTTGACCTCTGATAATGCTTCTTGTCTGCCTGGTTGGAGGAAAGAGGGTGGGAGGGTGGATGGTTGTTTAGAAATTAGGCTACGGCCCAAAGATAAAACTTGCTCCACCATCTTTTACTCTGCCTACACCTCCCACCACATTTGGCCTCTGGAAGGGAGTGTGGCCCTTTGGATTGAGTGTGGCCCTCCCCACCCCTGGCATGTAAGGTAGTCTTGTGCCTAGATGGATCTGTCTTCTGCACGGTTCAGAGTCCTTGTGTTATGGTGGGGGTGGGGGTATATGCTTGCCAATTCCTGGTGAAGCTAGGAGGATGGAAATATAGTTCTTTCGCCTACTGGCTGGGCTAAGTGGTAGTTGGTATTTTTGGTGCCAAGAAGATCTACGTGTTTATTCAAAATAAAAATGACGGTCACTTGCTTCCTCTGCTTCTGTGCTTTTTCTTATTGAACTCTTGGGTTTATTTAGTTTAAATAGCAAGCCCAAGGGCGTAGGGAGTAGCTTGTGCCTTGATGCCATAAGGGGCAGGGTTGAAGATTTGTCTTTCTGTTTACTGATGCCTTCTAACTGGATGGTCTTTGGCTACCTCTGTTTCCCTTTCTCTGCTCTTCTAGGTGAACAAGATTGATATTCAGTATGCAAAGACTGCCAAAAAGATGGACATGAAGAGGCTAAAGCAGGGCATGTGGCTGCTCCTGACTGATGCCCAGACAAATCAAACTGAGCAAGAGGTATGCAGCCCCAGGAAACCCAGAATGCCTCTGCTGTCCTTACCCAGTGATGCCTTGGCCCATTCACCATCCCAGACAGACAGGCTCTCATTCTGCTTTTATCTCAACCAGCTTTGGTGGCACTCTTAATGTCACCTGGAGCCATTTGCTTCCTTGGTTCAGCAATACCAGCAGAAAACTGGAATTCAGGGCTGTGTGCACTCTGGACTTAAAGGCTGAATTCTGTAATCTATTTAAAAAATATCTAATTGACTTCGCTAATCACAGGGAGGACCACAGTGCTATGCAGGGTACTAGAAATCTTACTCACTCCTCCTCCCACCCCCTAGTTCTGGCTCAGGCATGTCTTTGTAAACATAAGGATTAGAGACTTGCTGTTTAACAAAGCCAAAATTCTCATAAAGCTGAATTCTGAATTGTATGTAACAGCAGTACACCCAGGATTGCACACCTATGGCTGTATTTCATTTAATGCTGCTTTCTGCCTTTGCATTTTTCTGCAGTTGGCACACACCCTGATTTTAGGCAGAGAATCTGTCATAGCAGTAATATAATACTTAATATTTATATAGTACTTGCAGGTGTTCAAGTTGTAATCCTTCCAACAACCTTCTGAGGTAGGTAATATTAAAAGCACTGGACACATGGTACAGAAGTTTAAAACATGACAGGATCTACTTCACAGGCTTTCAGTTTGTTTACTAGGTGACCTTTTAAGATTTCAAACTTACTTACACAGAATGAAGTCATGGAGAAAGATGCTAACTCTTCAGTCGTATCTGGTCAGAAGGTCTTCAGCAGCGTTATCAAGGATCTGTGTCACAGGTACTTCAGGTCACCAGGACTTTGACTAGGATTCCAGGAAAAGAGACACATTTACACCCCAATCCTTTGGCTGAAGCATTGGAGCCAACCACCACAGGGGTCCATTTAAAGTGTGCTTCATATGTTGGCATTGGCTCCCAAGTTTCTTCAATTAGTCATCAAATTTTCCTGTTTGCAAAAATAAAATAAAATAAAAATCAACCTTGAGTCACTGACATGATTGTGCTCTGCAAGTGGAATGCTGGTTGTAGAATTTAAAATCTTTTTAGAACCATGCTGTACATTCTTGCTGTGTAGCTGAGAGGATGACTTCAAAAGAAGGCATAGACTGGGATGCAGCAGGTCTTCCTGTTTTATCCCATTGCAAAATAACCCAGCTGTGAGTAGCTGTCTTGCTGACAACCTGCTAAGGTAGTCAAGTCATAACTAGTACTGACCTAGCCTTCCACTGGAACACTAGAAGTGCAAAGTACTCTTAATAGTATGCATGTTTACCAGTTGTATCCCTAGAAGGTATGTTTAAGATTGCAGCCCAAGGCTGGAGTTGGATAATAGTTCATAAGAGAACAAAAGTGGCAAGCTTGTCTGGGTGCCAAGCTTCTGTTTCCAGGGGTGCACACATTTCTTTTGCTCCACTGATGCTACTGGTCAAACAGGTTTGGTAGGTTTCTGAACAAATAGCTGCCAGATCGGTTTAGTAGGGGGAAAGTGAGTTTGTGCAATGCAAGATGTGAGCTCTTACTAACAAAACCCACATTCACTCAACCCTATAAGTCATAAAGCATGGTTTACTGTAAATGTTTTGGATGTGCTCCTATTTTGTTCCTATTTTGATCCTCAGGCCACAACCTGAGCATCAGTTTACATGTCATGCTTCGCCAAGGCTCATGGTTTGTTGCTGCTGGCCTGACAAAGAGGGGAAAGCAGGGAGTGTTATTTAGCAGCATGTAATGCTTGTTCAATGGTAGTCCATGGTTTGTGGCTTAATGTGATCATGCCCAAAGTATTTGATCTACTTCTCAGCTTGATTTTTGTCTTTCACAGACTGCCTTCCACGATGGCAAAGAACTTGTCTGCACCACTGGCATTTGCTTGCCTCCTGCATCTGGCGAATGAAAAGGTACGTGATAAAGGCAGGAACTTGGATAACATCAAGGACAGGTTGTAGAGAAGGGGCTCTTTCTGGCCCACACAGGCAATGCAGTGATACACATTGTGGCCTTGGCAAACAAGTCCATGATATCTTCTTTTCCGCGCTTGCTGCATATGTGGAAATTTCAAAGCTTGATAAGTATTTTGATCCCTGTTTCCCCTTTGTCTCCAGAACCTGAAGCTAGAAGGTGTGGAAGACTTGTCTGAAGTCTTAGTGCTGCAAGGAGATTAATGTGTGCCACTGGGGCAGAATAAGAAAATCTTGGACAACCTAGGATGGAATTTATCTAACACACACACACACACACACACACACACACACACACACACGATCCTCATAGACTGAGGAGGCCAAAAGCAGCATCAGTACATGTTCTTGATTAAACAATTTGTGATTCCAAGACTTGAAACTATGGGAAGTCAGGAAAAGAGTGCCATTAGTGTTTTAATTCTCTTCTGAATTCTGCAACTTCCCTCTTCCACTGTCTGATTGTGATCACAGCTAAGAATTGCTAGATGTATTCAGTTTGCTTTATTTTAACATGAGTATTTAATTCCTGTACATATAAAAACTCTCCTGTATGTCTTTTTGCTCTCTTCTTATAACCTCCTTTATCATTTAATATGAATGTACTGATATATTTGTACAAATGTGTGTTTTTTGTAAGTAATAAACAATGTGACCCTCCACATCATTTTGGAATTTTATTTGTGTGTAAGAAAACTGTGTAACTGGTGAACAGGCTAACACGAGTATCTGGACTAAATAGCACCAGGCCTATGCAGGAAAGTAAAAGTACATTCTCCACAATGGTCTATTGATGTTTGTTGTTAATTTGTATTTTCTTCTAACTTGTTTTTAAAATCTTTTTCATAACAACAACAACAATAATAAAATTTTATTTATACCAGGGCGGCCGACACCAATAAAATTACGATAAAACATAAAGGTAGGGTGGACAGACAGACAAACAAAAAACCAGTTTATTAAAATACGGGTTAAAATACAATTTAAAATGCAGCCTCATTTTAATAGTAGCCCATAAATAAAAACTGGTCAGTGGGTCCAGAGCTGAGTCAGGGCGGCCGTCCATCAACAGATAAAGCTGGGTGTCATCAGCATATTGATGACAACCCAGCCCCAAACTCCAGACAATCTGGGCAAAGGGGCACATAAAGATATTGAAAAGCATCGGGGAAAGGATTGCGCCCTGCGGGACTCCACATACCAAGGAGTGCTGTGGCAGCAACTCCTTCCCTAGTGCCGCCCTCTGTCCCCAACCTGAGATAAAGGAGTGCAGCCATTGTCGAACTGTGCCCTGAATCCCCACGTTGGCAAGGTGGTGGTCCAAAAGTTCATGATCGGCCATATCGAAGGCTCCTGACAAATCTAAAAGAATCAGCAGTCCTGACCCGCCTCAATCCAGCTGTCTACAGATATCTTCTGTTAGGGTGACCAAAGCCGTCTCAGTCCCGTAACCAGGGCGAAAGCCGGACTGAAATGGATCCAGAGCCAATGTTTCATCGAAAAACCTGCCAAGCTGTTCAGCAACCGCTCTCTCAATTACTTTACCCAGGTACAGAAGATTCGAAACCGGGCGGTAATCGGATAGATGTAAAGGATTTAGAGATGTTTCCTTTAAGAGCAGACACACCACTGCTTTCTTCAACCCCCTTGGGAAAGTCCCCATGCCAAGGGACTGATTGATGATCTCACCCAGGGAGACCCGCACCTCGTCTGGACACGCTCTAATCAGCCAGGACGGGAAGGGGGCAAGTGGTGGCCCTTCCAGCTCGGAATCTACATTGGCAGGGAGTATCCAATCGAAGTGGTCCAGTACTGGATCTGAGGACAGTCGAGGGGCCTCCAGTTCTGTTTGTTGTTGTTGTTTAGTCATGTCCGACTCTTCGTGACCCCATGGACCAGAGCATGCCAGGCACTCCTGTCTTCCACTGCCTCCCGCAGTTTGGTCAAACTCATGCTGGTAGCTTCAAGAACACCATCCAACCATCTCGTCCTCTGTCATCCCCTTCTCCTTGTGCCCTCCATCTTTCCCAACATCAGGGTCTTTTCCAGGGAGTCTTCTCATGAAGTGGCCAAAGTATTGGAGCCTCAGCTTCACGATCTGTCCTTCCAGTGAGCACTCAGGGCTGATTTCCTTCAGAATGGAGAGGTTTGATCTTCTTGCAGTCCATGGGACTCAAGAGTCTCCTCCAGCACCATAATTCAAAAGCATCAATTCTTTGGCGATCAGCCTTCTTTATGGTCCAGCTTTCACTTCCATACATCACTACTGGGAAAACAATAGCTTTTACTATACGGACCTTTGTTAGCAAGGTGATGTCTCTACTTTTTAAAATGCTGTCTAGGTTTGTCATTGCTTTTCTCCCAAGAAGCAGGCGTCTTTTAATTTCGTGGCTGCTGTCACCATCTGCAGTGATCATGGAGCCCAAGAAAGTAAAATCTCTCACTGCCTCCATTTCTTCCCCTTCTATTTGCCAGGAGGTGATGGGCCCAGTGGCCATGATCTTCGTTTTTTTGATGTTGAACTTCAGACCATATTTTGCACTCTCCTCTTTCACCCTCAATAAAAGGTTCTTTAATTCCTCCTCACTTTCTGCCATCAAGGCTGTGTCATCTGCATATCTGAGGTTGTTGATATTTCTTCCGGCAACCCTAATTCCGGCTAGGGATTCATCCAGCCTAGCCTTTCGCATGATGAATTCTGCATATACGTTATATAAGCAGGGAGACCACCGCCATACCTCCCTCGCCCTTCAGTGGTGGTGATCCCCAACCCCGTGTTCGCCTCTATAGAGGAGTGATATCCCCTCACTACCAAGTCGTCCCTGGACCATGTCTCCTGAATCGGAAGCGTATAATGTTGAGATACAAAATCAGCAGGACAAACATCCCCCAAAGGTGTAGCCCATCCCGCAGCACCCCAGGCAAGGAGGGCGACCCCACAGTGGCCCGCTAGCTGTCAATCCCTCCCTCCCTCATGGGATGGCCGAGGGGCTATTAACTCTTTCTGAGCTTTTGGGAGCATTAAAGAGGCATATGCTGTAAAATGGGGATCACTAGCCAGCAAAGAGCCAGCTTCCTGCTCAGGAATTCCACCCGTCCGGCCTTGCCAGGGATGCAATAGGGAAGAGCGGTCGTCCTTGTAGATTTTGGAGGGTTAAGCAAAGGTCTGGATATAACCTGGGTGCTCAGTTTCAAGAGTCTATCAGCAACCTGAGGTTCTTTGGGAGTTCTTAATATAGGAATGTCAGGGTCGCCAGACTCCTTCATCGCTATCGCTTAGGAAGAGATCAGAGAGTTGCACCGATGTCCTTCTTTGGGATGGAGAGCTGTTGGGCATATTTAGATATTGTGTTCCAGGCTCTAGTGTCCTTATATTTTGAATTGAAATCTCAGACTTTATACTTAATAATCTCCTCTTCAGTTCTTGTATTTCTGAACTCACAGATTTCTCTTCCTCCTTTGGACTTGCAATGTTTCTATTGTTTAATTTAGTTTCCCTTATCAGCATTTGCTTTGATTCTCTGCCAGGGACCAACTGTCTCACTGTTTCATCTTTGAAAACCCTTACCAGGTGAAGAAAGTGAGACCGTCATAAGATGTTTTTCATCTCCATAACTCAAGATGGGAAGGCCGGTTTACTAAAAGTCATAAGTAAGCGTGTGGTATTTCTTGTGTTGGGCAAGAAATGGAAATTTTCCAGATCTACTTTTTTATAATGACAGTTCAAAAGGTGGGATAAGGACATTGTAATTAACCTGTGATTCGTCCACCTATACACATTGCGGTGAATCTCAAGCATTATCTGGTTCTTTTGAAGAACTTGGCAAGACCTTATTTCATCTGTGACTTGTCTTGGCAAATATCCAAGTTTTCTTCTATGTTAACTATTTTAGCAAGAATTTCATTCAGTCTTTGGAGAACTAAGACCATAGTTTCTGCAGACATCATGCAAATTTCTTGGTAAGGGTGCATGTCTGGAATCTGCTGACAATAAGCTCTTTTACTGTCTTGTTCAAAAGACATGGGTGGGTCAGCGTTTGGAATAGGGAGAGCCTCTCCTGCTCCTGTCCTCTGGGTCAGATCATTTCCTTCACTCCTTGAAGGAGAGGAGTCAGGTCTTCTCCTTCCTTTTGTGAAAGGGGGGGGTTCTCCCGACATCATTCCTCACAATTTGCTCTCTTTCCAAGCTAGGAGTGGTGGTATTAGCTTTCCATCGCTTCTCTGCTTTAGAGGATTTATGAGACCCAATTATGCTGTTTTGGCTCTTCTTACCTCGTTTTTTTCTTTCTGATAGGCATTCTGATAAGTTAGCAGAGTTCTATCAAGCCAAAACCAGATCTTTTTAGCCAGTAGACGAAGCAATGGACGAAACTGCCAGTTAGTCACAAGGACTACAATCAATCTTCACTGGGCGTTCATTGTTACGTTGGTCAAATAGAGCCATAAAACAATAAAACAGTACCAATAAACTAAAAACAAAGACAAAAAGATAAGGCAACTATAAGGCAGCTAATAAAACAATTAAAATGTGAACTTAGGATCAAAAGGTGACTAAAAACAACTTAAAAGCTTAATTGAAGGCGGGAGGCTCTGACTAGGCTGCTACCTCCACTGCCATTTTGGAATGTTTTGTTTTTAACCTTTTATGGTGTTATTGATTGGCTTTGTTTTTCTATCATTGTAAACCATTGCGATCTAGTTCTTAGATACAGTGGTATATAACTATTTTTATAACTCAATAGATAAATGGACTTCTCTGTTTCACTTGGACCTTATTTTTCTAGTGTGCAGTTTCACTTTTGCTCTGGCTTATGCCCTTCTGTTTCACAGTAATGCCTATCTAATCACATTATGCCTGTTCACACACTCTTGCTTCGTTACTCAGTCAGCAAAGCACGCTTCTGCTTTATCTGGATGTTTCATGTTATGTCAACATGGTTTGTGCCAGCCTCTATATATGTAGAAACAAAGGCGGAAATGGACCAAAGCATGTGAGTTTAAGGAAATTTTCCACTCATCTTGGCACCAGGTTACATTTCTAATGCAATAGTGAGAACTAAGAAGGTTCATGTGATCATAGTTCATGTGATTGTTCTACTGTCCCCATAGATCTCAATGATCTCATTTTAATGGCTTTCTCATTATTGCTCTATTTAACTTGGCACGGCACCTATAAACTTTTTACAATCTTGGATGACTCATGTTGCTTCAGCATCAGAGTTGGAAGCATGCATGGCAAATACCACTGACTTCCAAAACGCATTACTGTGTTTACCACAATCACTGAATGTATTAGGCAGGGAAATTTAAGTGGCAACATAAGTTGAGGGGAGATTTCTTTTAAATAAAGGTGCACATATTCTTTGAAGAGTATGGGACCATCAACCCTTTGCATTTTATGCTCTTAAGTAAAGTTGCTCCTGTGAAGAATGTTATGCTGTTGGGTTTTTCCTGATTCCTCCTTGCCCTTGGGTACCCAAGATGGTGAAACCAAATATGTCCCTTCCCCACTAATTACCTTCTTTACTGTTCTGACTGTATTTTAGTGTGCTGTAACCTGTGCTGGGATGATCCATTTTATGAAGGGAGGGAGGGACAGAAGTGAAATAAATGGGGCCCAATCTCCAGTCTGGTTTATTGTGAGCCAATCCCACCAAAATGAATAGAAGATATGCAAGAGCTTATTAGCATATCTCCAGTTAATTTCAGTGGGGTTGGCTCACAAAAACCCTCAGCACCAAATGAGTCTGTGTCCTCAAAGCCCCTAGCTGACCTCAAAGTTGAGCTTTCTGGTTTTGGCCAGAAGATCCTCAACCCAACCAACATGCCTTGTGAATGGGCTAATGAGGCCTTGTTTCTTCCAATTTAATTTTATTCCTCACAGTCTGGCTTGCTTTTCTCAGGTTTATTGTGTGTTCAGGTTTATGTAAGTGTTATGAAATGTCCACTTCCTGTTTTGTGACTACAGCTGCCTGCCAAGCATTATGCCAGTTTATGGTTCCACACCCTTTCACCCACTTGCTTCGCTGAAAAGCCTCCCACTTCTCTTCCCAACCCCCTCCCAAGACTATAATCAGGATGGGTTTAATGGACAACCCAACAGGAGGGGATACTTGGTGTAAGTGCAATGCCCCTTATTTAATATAGATGCCAGTGTCACCTGGCATGCCTAGAGTGCTTGAGACAGATCACAGGTGAAGTGGAACTGGCCCTCTGCAGCATTGTGTTGTAAATTCAGTGGTGGAAATAACCAGAGGAGAGGGCTGAAAGCCTAACAGGAACAGAACAATAAACTCTGTGGGTGGCAGCATTTTGAATACATTGCATGGAGCTTTTCTCTGCCTTCTCAAAAAGGTTTGGGTAGGTGGTGCTGAAAAGGGCAGCTCAAATGAGGACTTAGTTGGAGATTTTCCTATTAGGGAAAACTAATGGATCTGTTGGGGGGACACAAGATGGGTGGTGGTGGTAGTAACAACAACAACAGCAACAACAACAACAACAACAACATGCCGCCCATCTGAGAGGTTTGCCTCAGCCACTCTGGGCGGCTTCCAACAATTAAAACAAAGAGAAAGGGAGTGTGGATTAACCCCCCCCCCCCACATACACACACTTCTCTGGTTCACTTAAAATTGATGAGCAGGATGTTAAGCCAGTTACTACATTCTTTCCACAAGGCGTAAGTTAATTACTACATACGTGTCTTTATGCCCAGCTTAGGGGCTTCCCCAAAACATCTGGGCATAAGTGGAAAAGAATGCTGGATGACAGAGAGCTTTTGGTTGTGTTGCATGAGACTCTTCTTTCTGTTAGTTTCTTTAAATCGGTACAGTACAGAATGTATTTTTGAATTGGATTGGCACAAAACCCCTGTGCCTATAAATATGAGACTATTCCCCACACAGTTGAACCAACCTACAACAAAAGAAATGCACATAATTTTATAGAAAATGTTTTTATTATATAAAGGAAAATAAGTTTACAAAGGCATAGAAAAATATATAAAAACAAATACATAAAGTGGAATGATGAAAACCAGTAGTACCTGCGGAATAATAGCAGCTAACAGATGCAGACAGCCCTGGATATGGAGCAGTTCTTGTATTTGCAGATAGGTAATCAAGCATTGTTAGTTATTGTCTGATACCTGCCTGGTCACTCAAGCTGCCTCACTGGAACGTGCTACCTTTCCCTGCTTTGCAGGCTTCACAGCCTCACCGTTGGCCAACAAAGTTTTCTCTCTTCAGCCTCTCGGGACTCTCCCCTCCACCACTCCCATCTGGCCCCATGAAGAGTTCCTGTGCAAGCTTCTGGGTTTTCAGGATTTAGTGACCTTTTGGTTGGCCTAATGTCTTGTCTCAAGGACAGAGTTGGATGACAAAACTAATAGTTTAAAAAGATGGCACCTACCTAGGCTTGTCACTGAACGCAAGGCTTAAAAGAACAAGAAACAAAAGGTGGTGAGGTGACTTTGTTCTATACCTATCTTTAAAAGTAGGCTGACAGAAATTTAGCAAATGACGTTTGGCCCATCATTTCTTTTATCAATAAGAAAAAGCTTAACCTGCTGGTTTTCTGCATTTCAGACTTGTTAAAGGCACAAGAGCAGGGCCAGAAAAAACCTGGAAACCTATAGCCACAGTCATTGTCCATGTGGTTCTCTCATCCCTGCTCCCACCCCCTTTCCTCTCAACAAGGTGAATTATCATTGCTCTTTTCATGGTCTCTCCTGGGGCAAAACGGGTAGACTGATCTCAAATGAATAAAGCACAACAGAATCACCCCTGTGTTTCCTACTCGAATGATGAGGTCTTGGGCCTCTTTCTGGAAAGGGAATTTCCCATTCCATGAAACAGCAGGAAAGACAGCAGGCTTCTCAGGGCTTCCTGTTCCTCTGCTGATATAATGGATTCTGCAAGGCTTCTCCAACCTGCTGCCCTCCAGACAACTCCACAGCCTCACCAGCCCCAGCCACCCCTTGGCTTGATGGGCATTGCACTACAAAACATCTGGAGGGCAGAAGGCTGCTTTATGCTCCTCCTACTGCCCATGTGAGTCTGCCCCTTTTGGAATCTCCTAACCAGCTTCCCAACACTTTTGACTCCTATCATCTGTTCAGTTCATGATAGATTTGTGTTTCTCCTGCTCCTTGAAGACTCCATCCATTTTGCCCTGTTTGGAGAATCTCTCTCTCAACAGACATAAACTTTGCACCTGCCTTGGTTTACCTGCCATCTGCTTGTTCCTATCTAACAGCCTAAAAGACAAACACTTTTTGAATGGCTGTGAGATAAGATTAAGGTGTGCATGAAAAGCAGTTTACAATGGCTTTGGTTAAACTGTAACACTGATACTGCTTGGGAGAGAAAATTACTGCTGAAATGGGTGGCTAATAAAGGGTATTCTTCACTTTGCTCCCAGCACAGTCTCCACTCCCACTTTGGATATTTTCAGCATCTGCTTGATCCCTCACTTTCTCCTTAACATGCTTCAGTCCTACTGTTGAATGTAGATGTCACTGTTCTAAATCTAGCACCATGGTTCTCTGCTTTTTAAAGGCAGAAGTGTCTTATTATGGAGAGTCCTTTTTATACACCTCCCTCTCGGGCCATGGAGAGAGTGAGAAAGATCTCAGCAGCCCATCTTTTCTGCCACAGTGATCTCTTCGTTGTGCATCTCTCTTTAAAGTCAGCCTTTGTCTTCTCCACCTCGGCGGGTTCCCATCAAGATTTGAAATATTTCAGGAGCTTTGATAGTGCATACTTTTGTCACCACAGGGGCTGGCTATTCCTTGCTTATTCCGGCCAAACTTCTGGGCTCTCTCCTTCTGCCAAAACAGAGATGGGAATAATTTTCTTCACTTCCTGCCGGCACAATGGGCAGCGACTGGTGGTATGGAAAATTTTCAGGGAGCAGTGGGAGCAGAAGTTGGCATGAGAACAAGGAAGCATCATCGTGTTGGCTTTTTGCCCGAAGCATACAGCACATTCCTCAGGAAAGGCATGGAAATCCCCACAGGTGGACTCTGTATTTCATACAAAAGACATGGAATAAGAAACATAGAAATACTTCTTCAGCACACTCTTCTTCCTACTTATGCTATTTAACCACAAAGGGGGGGGGGATGAGCAGGCTTTAATATGGACAAGTCGGTCAATTTTGGTTTCGCAAGCTTAGCTTCAGTTTGTCATGTTTCCACATCAGTTTGCAATTTTTTTAAAAATAATAATGAATCCTGAGAACTCACCAACTTTTCTCTCTGTACTAGATGAGCACAAGTAGGGGGTGACCAGAATGACAGCAGCCAGAAATGAGCAGAAGAACAAGCTCTGCCTGAGCCTCTCCTCTGCCTGCCTAGCTCTCCTGCCACTGACTACCCTTTACCCAATGGGCGAGGGAATGGCACTCTGCACATGTCCATGGGAGCCTCTTTTTGTGCACAAGGAGCCTAGCCTAGCCAGGTGGGGAAGCAGCAGTAGCCTTTGGACTTATCACATGCTATTTGTGTTCTCTGAGGATGGAGGGAATGTTGCTAGAGAGACAAAGTTTTGACAGTACTTTGCCTCTCTTGCACGCACTGTCCACACTGCTATCTTGTTTTCAGCTGCATTTATTAATAATAATTAATTTGTTCCTGATTCAGCTACTGGACTGGAGTGAGTGAGTCCAGGGGGAGCTGGTGGGGGTTGGTGAGTGAGTGGCTTGTGCATTTTAAACACTTTTTTGGAGGTTGGAGACCTGCACAAATTTTGAAGGGTAGCTGTGCACTGACTCCCCTGTTGTTTCAGGAAGTGTGAATTGTGTAGATTTACAATAAACTGTGAGCTGAACAGAATTTATCCTCCACCCGTAGTTGGCTCATCCCAATGTCTTTATATGATTGAGCACTGGTTTTTAACCAGTGTGCTGTGGCACCCTGGGGTGACTTGAGAAATGTTGAGGGGAGCCCTGAGGGACCACCCCTTCATTAGCTTGCAGTCTATATCTCTCTGCCTTTCTCTGAGGAACATTCAGAGGAGCAGACAGCTTTAACTTGCAGCCCATTTTCTTCCCAAAATAAGACAGCAGTAAGAAAGTGGGGAAACACTTTTTCTTAATATCTCCCCCCCACACAGACAAACAAAAACCCTTCCCAGCTTAATAACTAACAGTTCCTTAGTTTTACACAGAGGGCTTGAAAAATGCAAGAAAATAGCAAAGTAGCATTATGGTTTGTGTTCCTAGACACGTGTGTGCTCTGTAAGGAGGGATTCAAAAATAACCCTGAAAGTGAGGAGTGTCTTCTGTGTTTCCCTGTCCTGCTTCCCCCAACATCCTGCCCCCCTCTTCTTCTCCACCTCTCCCCCCAGCCAACCCCCCTGATCTTTAACAGTCACCCAGCTTTATGGGGACAGGGAGAATGTGTCAGGGAAGGACCATGTCTGCATGTGTGTTATTCCTTCCCTGCAATAACATAGTATTTCTACTTTGGATCTTAATCTCATTTTCCCTCTCCACTCCCCACCACACCACGTGTGCGCTGATTTGGGGGAAGGTAGGCTGTGGCTGGCACATGGAGTGCGTCAGCTCGGCCCTGCAGAGCAGTGCGCTCCCACTTACAAGAACGACAAAAAGGGCGCTGACAAGGGGCAGGGCGGAATGGGCAAATTCCCACTTATGCACACCCTGTAACGGAGCCCCAGTGGAAGTGGCTTCCACAGCGGAGGCGCAGAAAGAATATGGTTGGTTAAGGGAGCTGTGGACTCAAAAAGGTTGAAAACCACTGTGATGAGGAGTTCCAAAGGTGGCCTCTGCAGGGTCTGTGCCCTTGTGAGAGAGAAACAAAAATGTATGGTGTCTTCTTGTTGTATCTGTTTTGTCAGTTAGATGTTTAATGGTCAGTGGACCAATAAGACAAAATACAAAGTATAAAATACAAAATTACAGCTCCATTGAAGCCAGTTTTTTCAAAACAAAAAACAAAACAATAAAAGTGAAATTTGCACTGGGTACTGAAGTGCCCTGGGAGAGCTTGTTTCTGGGATGGTTTCCTGGGCTAAAAGAAAATAATGAGAGGAAACTGAGGGCAACTCACAGCTTTTCCAGATACTCACCACTCTGTTGAAGAAGGCTGAGCCCATCAGCATTGGTTGGTAGGCTGGAGGGACCTGGAAGGGAACGAGAGAGACTTTAGGATGCGGCCTCTCAAGTGCAGCCTTTACCCATCAACAGCCCTGCCTTCTTGCCAGGCCACACCACACACCATGCTCAAGGGCTTTCCCCAGCTGGAAAGCAGATTTGAACAGCGATAATGGGTGGAGAGAAGGGTGGGTAGAGAAATCTTGACCTTTTGTATGGCTGAGATGTAGGCTGCTGCATGGAAACAGTCACAACTATTACCCCACCCACTTTTTGCTTCTGGCCCAACTCATTACCAGCCTGTGGTCCCCAGAAGGCTGCCTGTGAGGGAATGTGGCCCTCATGCTGAACAAGATTCCCCCACCCCTGAGTTTAGATGCTTCAGTTGCTTACCCAAAAGCTGGACTGCCTTGGTCCTTCCATAGATGTCCACAACAGCCCAGAGAGGCCTTGTGACCAAGACGCCATCTGCCACCAGGAAACCTTCTGACTTCTCATTGGTGCTGCAGAAAACAGAACCTTGGTTGTCCACCCAGAAGCTGACAATGGTGCCTTCTGCTTCATATTCTTCTGGTACGACAGCTGCACGACACTTCCCTTGCTTTACCAGGTCTGGGCAAGAATACGGAGGCAGCACACTGGGCTCAACGAGGGACGGATCCTCCCAAGTGAAGCCTACCCTTAGGCCTCCACACCACCTGCTCTCTTCCTTTAAGATTTTCAAAGTCACCTTCTCATAAAGTTCAATAGGCCGGCTGGAGAAGACAATGCCGTTGCAGAATGTGGCTGCTCTGCTCGCTATGCAGTGGGACTCGTCCATGATGATCTGGGAGCCTTTGAGGTAAGGGTGGAAAAAGAGGGGATCACTGGGAGGCTGGCTTGCGCCATCTGGACCTGTGGGAGACATAAGTGTTATGTACTGAAGTTCTCACCCTGGGTCAGCAGGGCGATACTGTAGATAGTTCAGGCCCACATATGCAAATAAGGGATCGAAGGTGACGTTCAGTGATTGGATAGTTACAGAAAATGGTTACTGTTGCGTTCTAGTGGAGCTCTATATAAGCAGGTTGGCTGAACCCTTCAGTTCAGTTCTGTTCTGGCCTGTGAATAAACAAGAGCTGTTTGAAGAATCGCTGTGTCGTCTGATATGTTCACCCACAACTTAACAATAAGAGACACCATGGTTAATAAAATTATACGGGTGCATGCTACAGTTTAGCATGCACTTTCCTTGCAAAAGGTCTCATAGAATCATAGAATCATAGAGTTGGAAGAGACCACAAGGGCCATCGAGTCCAACCCCCTGCCAAGCAGGAAACACCATCAGAGCACTCCTGACATATGGTTGTCAAGCCTCTGCTTAAAGACCTCCAAAGTAGGAGACTCCACCACACTCCTTGGCAGCAAATTCCACTGTCGAACAGCTCTTACTGTCAGGAAGTTCTTCCTAATGTTTAGGTGGAATCTTCTTTCTTGTAGTTTGGATCCATTGCTCTGTGTCCGCTTCTCCGGAGCAGCAGAAAACAACCTTTCTCCCTCCTCTATGTGACATCCTTTTATATATTTGAACATGGCTATCATATCACCCCTTAACCTCCTCTTCTCCAGGCTAAACATGCCCAGCTCCCTTAGCCGTTCCTCATAAGGCATCGTTTCCAGGCCCTTGACCATTTTGGTTGCCCTCCTCTGGACACGTTCCAGTTTGTCAGTGTCCTTCTTGAATTGTGGTGCCCAGAACTGGACACAGTACTCCAGGTGAGGTCTGACCAGAGCAGAATACAGTGGCACTATTACTTCCCTTGATCTAGATGCTATACTCCTATTGATGCAGCCCAGAATTGCATTGGCTTTTTTAGCTGCCGCGTCACACTGTTGGCTCATGTCAAGTTTGTGGTCAACCAAGACTCCTAGATCCCTTTCACATGTACTGCTCTCAAGTGTACGGCGTCTCACATGTACGGCGTCATTAACAGGAATTCTGAGAAGCGCCACTCATCTCCACAGTCATCATGGCAGGATTCTCAGGAAGCAGAATTCTGTGCCCAATGCTACGTAGACACTGTGCTTTTAATAATGACATCCATGTTCTGCTCTGACTTTCTCTACCGCAAAGAAGCAGGCTTAGCATGTGGCTCAAGATCCTGCAAAATATGAGACCACCACTAGGTGTCACGACCGGCAGCACAAGATGCGCAGAGGCCACAAGCAGATCCTGGTTGGGTTTGCTTTCCATTTATCATGCTGTAGTAACATCTCCTGCATACGAAACTGAAACCCCTCCGTCTACAAGAGGCAACAGTTCTTCTAATGACTGAACCACATACAGGTTTGTGGTTTTTTGTTTAAGCAACTAGAAATATCATTTGCAAAAATAACTTCCCTATAGACGCTGAAGTTTTACATCAGGTATATATAGAACATAAATACTCCAGTTTGTTAAACTGGATTCAGCTATGCCAAAATATATCAAGTACAAAAAGTTGATCAATTATATGCTACTATAGGACAACTGGACTCCAAATATCTCAGGCTAATGCATTTAATTCACAGGGATTGGTAAACTGTGTGCAGTGGCGTAGCTGGGGGGCGGCGGCAGCCCTGGGTGCAAAATCCTGAGAGGGGCACAACCAGGCACCCCCACAACTGGCTCCCAGCTGAACTCCTGCCGCCTGTCGTGGTACAGAAATATTTTGTATAGCTAAATAAGCTCCAAGCTTAGATATCAACTTTGTCAGTGCTATTTTCTTTAAGAAAAAGAGGTGCTGGAACTCACTATGAACACCTCCCTTGTTCCCTTATAATGGCAATGGCGCCCACCTGAGAGGTGCCGAGACTGAGTTCTGGCACGTTCCGGCTGAAAAAAGGCCCTGAACTTTGTATACCCCTAAAATCATGTAGGCATAAAGTCCATTTCATGATCACCTGGCCTCATCTGATGCGCCTGTGCTTGCCTCCTCACACATAAATCCATTCAGCCAATTTAGAGTGAAGTTTCATTGGTCCTGTCACCATTGCTCTGCCTAACCACCTTCCCAAGGGTGGTTTGCTTTTGAGCTAAACTGTATGTGAAAATGGGCTATAGTTTATGAAGAAAACAGCTTCTCTTTCATTCCCTGATCCCGGATGTCATTTGAGCAGTTGGTGGTTAGTTATCAGAACATCATGGCCACAATCCTTTATTGTTCTGCGAGGGGTCACTGGGTGCCCTGAAATGACAGGGTGCAGAGGGACAGAAGGAGAAATCCTGAACCTTGAAGAAAAATATTTCTGCATATTGCCTTTTCCTTAGACAATCTATAATTGTTTTCTGACTCTTTCTCTTTAAATGATCTTAGGTAGGTGTTTGACATTCATTAGATTGTTATATGTGGCCAGTGGTCTGTGAATAAATTAACACAGTTATGTTTTATTGACATGTGTGGTAAATTCGCTTGTTATCATCTTGGAGAGCCAGAGTGGATCTGGTAAAAATATTTCTTTAAAAGAAAACTAAAAGTTGAGCAGGGTTCAAATTCCCACTTAATCATGAAGCAAGCTGGATGAATTTGGCTCCGGCACTATCTCTCAGGCCAATCCGCCTCACAGGAGCGTTTGGAGGGGGAAATGGAGAGGGTGAGTGTGAGCCACCTTGTGCTCTCCGGGGAAATGCTGTGTGTGCGTCACTCTGTCTATGCTTTGTGGTTTGGAAAAGATTTCTGGGGCATTACTTTGTCTGGGTGAAAATGTAAAAGTTTGAGACCTTGTGCTATTACTGGGTTGCAGGCCTGTTTCACAGGTGGGGAGAGGAGATTATTGCTTTTTTAATATTTATAGGAGGCTTGGTTAAGAAAATTCATCTTTATTGGTCTGTGAAACAATGGACTCTGTTTGGCTGCCAGTTGGAAATGTCAGTTGGGAGTTAACTGTTGGGAGACCACAGAAAACCGGGGTGAAAATGGATAGATGAGACCTGAGTATTAAGCAAATTCATCCTTAGTGGGTTAAGGTTTTGCTGGTGAAGATCAGATGGGAGCCAGTGGCTCCCTATCTAAGGAGGGCTTACCAGAACAGCTTATGCAAGCAGGTTTCTAAAATCAACTGAACTGTCCAAGCAGCCAGAAGTCTAACCCGAGGAGCTTTGGGAGTCAGAGGTAGATTACACCCAGTAGTTGGGCTGGGATGTGAGTGAATTTGGCTGAGGTGGACGCTTAGCGACTTTGGCCAGAGGTTAAAGCTTCTTAGAGGCTGCTGTCAGCTATGGTGTCTCTTGCAACCTCAGAAACTGACAGCAAGCACATATAAAAGCCCAAAGTAGATATCAGGATCCTCTTCATGTACAAAATATCCCTTTACCAACAATCTTAAACAACAGCTCATTCTGTATCCAACTCATGCATAAAATCTCCCATATAGCACACTACCAGGAGGTTTTTAAAGCCCAAAGCACCAATTTATTCATCTTTTCCTTAAATCACTGTGCCCCGTAAAAATTAGCAAAGTTAACACTATCATTAGTTAACCAAAACAAACCATAAATTGGTGGTGAATAAGAAACAGCCAATCACGTGCCATAAAATGCCTGGGGAAAGGCTGTAGTGCTGGTGCCCAGTGGGGGGTCTTGCTGGGGCGCATCCTGCTGGGGCCACCAAGAACCCACATGATATGCCTAAAGGAAGGTCCAAACAAGAGGCTTCCCAGCTCAAAGCCCCTGCTCTCCATTAGAAGAACACTCTGCTGCACTAGACTCAAAGAACATTCATGATTAAGTTCTTATCGCGAGTTTCAGTGAGAAAATAAATGTGGTCTTGGAGACCATTCAAAGTAGAGATTTTGGCAGAGGAGCAATGAATGGCATGCTTTGTTCACTATTGACTTTTGGAGAATTTTTATCATACAACAACCTCCAAAACCACCCACACACCATCCCCATAAACATTTAATATAAGTTGATTGAGAGAGGAAAAATGATGTATAAAAAATTTCACTGGATGCCAAGATTCAGGTTTCAGGGTGAGAGAACCCCAGTAGACACAAAACCTGCAGCAAAGTAAGGCATGGAAATGTAAGCTGTTAGACCTTTAAAATATTCCTTCCCAAGTTCCCTCTATGACTTAACATAGAAAAAGACCAGACATTTGGTAAGTTTAAAATGGCTTATTTACAAACTCTTCAAAGGTCAGTTTCATGTGCTTTTCCATACAGCATTAAGAAATCACAGGCAGCAAAACTTAGGTTAGTTTCAAAGTGGTGAAAATTTGCAAAAAGGGCTTGGAGCAGCCAGCTCAGATGTCTTTACATAATGGAGTACACATGATTGATTGATTATTTAATTCCTTTACCACTTAATATATTTAAATCTCTCAGCGGCCTTTGACACCATCGACCATAACATCCTTCTGGACCGTCTAGAGGGCTGGGAGCTGGGGGCACTGTCATACAGTGGTTCCGCTCCTTCCTCCTGGGCCGTGTCCAGAAAGTGGTGGTGGGGGATGAGTGTTCAGACCCCTGGGCTCTCACTTGTGGGGTGCCTCAGGGTTCTGTCCTCTCCCCCATGCTTTTTAATATCTATATGAAGCCGCTGGGAGAGATCATCAGGGGGTTTGGACTGGGTGTCCATCAATATGCAGATGATACCCAGCTCTACCTCTCTTTCAAATCAGAACCAGTGAAGGCGGTGAAGGTCCTGTGTGAGTGCCTGGAGGCGGTTGGAGGATGGATGGCGGCTAAAGATTGAGGTTGAATCCTGACAAGACAGAAGTACTGTTTTTGGGGGACAGGGAGCGGGTTGGTGTGGGGGATTCCCTGGTCTTGAATGGGGTAACTGTGCCCCTGAAGGACCAGGTGCGCAGCCTGGGAGTCATTTTGGACTCACAGCTGTCCATGGAGGCGCAGGTTAACTCTGTGTCCAGGGCAGCTGTGTACCAGCTCCATCTGGTATGCAGGCTGAGACCCTACCTGCCCGCGAACTGTCTCGCCAGAGTGGTGCATGCTCTAGTTATCTCCCGCTTGGACTACTGCAATGCGCTCTACGTGGGGCTACCTTTGAAGGTGACCCGGAAACTGCAATTAATCCAGAATGCGGCAGCTAGACTGGTGACTGGGAGTGGCCGCCGGGACCACATAACACCGGTTCTGAGAGATCTGCATTGGCTCCCAGTACGTTTCCGAGCACGATTCAAAGTGTTGGTGCTGACCTTTAAAGCTCTAAACGGCCTTGGTCCTGTGTACCTGAAGGAGCGTCTCCACCCCCATCGTTCAGCCCGGACACTGAGATCCAGTGCCGAGGGCCTTCTGGCGGTTCCCTCATTGCGAGAAGTGAGGCTACAGGGAACCAGACAAAGGGCCTTCTCGGTAGTGGCGCCCGCCCTGTGGAACGCCCTCCCATTAGATGTCAAAGAGATAAATAATTACCTGACATTCAGAAGACATCTTAAGGCAGCCCTGTTCAGGGAAGTTTTTAATATGTAATGCTGTACTGTTTTTAACACTGATTGGGAGCCGCCCAGAGTGGCTGGGGAAATAATAATAATAATAATAATAATAATAATAATAATAATAATAATAATAAATGATCTCTAAGCAGTGTACAGAAAACTGAAGCAACAACAGACAATTTAAACAAAATATTACAAAATATTAAGGCATAGTTGCTAATATATATCAACCAACATCAATTTTTTTAAAAAACTGTAGTTCAGTGGCTGCCACCACATCTTGTGGCAGTGAATTCCATACATTAATTCCTCAGTGCTGAGGGAGATGCACACAGTGATGCGTACATTCAGAGGCACACTTGTTCTTTTGAACATTTTCCTTAGAACTGCGCCCTGGAAAGGAAAACATTTTCCAGAGCTCTTCCCTGACACAGATCCTGACCTCAGCCATAGCCTTTGAGCATAATGAACAGCAAGGGCTGCGGGAGAGTTCTTCAGTTATGCTCCCTGTGAAACCAGTCCCAGACCTGATGGGTCCTCCATCGCCTGACTCTGCAGCGCAGGGGACCTTGACCCACCAGAAGCACCTTTGCATTTTCACCCAGGGCCTGCCCTCAAAACCCCCAGCCAGTTCTTACCCTCCAAGGGGCGAAGGCAGGCACCCATCACTGCCAGGAGGCTGCTGTTCCTCAGGCTGAAGACTTTAGTGCTGCTCGCTGGGTGATGGGCTGGAGTTTATGTTGCCATGTCAGGGACGCGAGCTGTTCTTACTGAGTTGCCTGGGGCGCTCCCGGGAGTTGAACATTAATCATGGAAGTGTGGGGCTTGTGTGCGGTTTCCCTTCACAGTATCACAAGATGCACTTTGTTTTGTGCTAGGGGGATTTCCAGTATATTGTGTGTGCGGACGTAACTTGAGCCAGGGCCACACACCCAGGACCACACCCCTGACTTCAGAGTCCTGGCTTCCCGCCCAAGCTAGCAAGACTCCACCCTTTCCTCTTTCCTGTTGACCCAATCCATTTACTTTGCACTGTTTCAGTGTACTTGCTAGCTTCCATTGTCAAATCTTAATATTACTTAGCATTCGTATAAAGCTGTGGGCAAATATGACAATTTCGGTTTCTCTTAGTTTCTCATTTTTCCAGTATGAAATTCAGTTCTCCACATTTCCACATAAGATTTTTTTTTTAAAAAGTCTTTATGACAATTCATCAGCATTTTAGTGCAAATTTCTCTAAATATGCTTCTGTGCAGAACACGTTTCTATGCAATTTTCACAAATATATACATTTTTGAAAGCAATTCCCCCATATAAAATGCACTTATGCATGTTATCTCTTCTCAATACAGGTGTTTTTATGTTCTCTTTACCATTGTATTTGCATTTGTGTACACGTTACTTGGCTGCAGAACTGCATTGAAAAAATTGAAGACGTGATTTTGAAAAGCTGGCTTTGTTTTGTTACATGTTGGCCCATGCAGAGCTTGCCTGAGACCTATGGCAGGAGTCCCTGGTCAGCTGGGAGGCCTGGGGCAGGACAGCCAATTCTGACCGGTCCCTGGGGCCCCTGGCCAGCTTAGCACTCCGAGCGAGGTCTGGGGCCAGTGTATCCGGCTGCCCTCCCTGCACAGGCCTGGCTGGGCTCATGTACTAAAGGCGCATAAGGACACTACATAGAGCCCTCTGGGTCAGGGCAGGGACCCCTCTAGGGATATACAAAAGAAATAATTTTATAATTTGTGTGTCCTGGTTTCTCAATTTCACCCTTTTATATGGTTTTGCATATTTTTTGGTTGTAATTGATTCTTTAATTCTTTATTGTAATTGATAAGTGTAAACTGTTTCATTATTATGACGTTTCATTCTACTCTTTACTATTAGAGTCTAATGGATTATTGAATAGTCCTTTAAGTTGTTTACGGTATTTTAAAGTTATTGTGACTTTTTTATATTGGATCAGATTCTTGCTATTAATGTTTTATGTTTTATTATGTTTTATCTGTGTTGGAAGCCACCCAGAGTGGCTGGTGTAACCCAGCTTAGTTTATGAACAACTTGGAATAAGAATGCTGCAAACCCGGAAGAAGGTGTTTTGGTTTGTGAACTTTGCCTTGGAAGCTTCCTGTTAAGTGTGTTCCATTTGTAAATTGAATTCCCTGCTGCTAATCAGAGGCTTCCTGTTGAGTCTGTCGGCTGTTGAGTCCCGAGCACCCATGCAACACTTGTTGTTGTTGTTTAGTCGTGTTCGACTCTTCGTGACCCCATGGACCCAGTTTTGCTACTGGTTGATTGATTGTGTGACTGCAGAAATGGATAAAAAAACCCCATCCAAACAATGACTATCATCAGTGCATGTAAGAAAAAATAATAATTTTAATTTGTGTCATCTACTGTATTTTTTATTTTATAGTACAGTACATTGATTATTGCCTTCATTTTATGGATCAATGGTCTCATTAGATGGTAAAATTCATATTAAATTGCTGTTTCAGGGGTTGTTTTTCATCGTCTGGAACGGATTAATCCATTTTCCATTACTTTCTATGGGAAAGCACGCCTTGGTTTAAGAATGGACTTCCGGAACGAATTAAGTTCGTAAACCAAGGTACCACTATATTGTATTATATTGTATTGGTCCAGCATTCTGTTCTTGCAGTGACCAACCAGATGCCCATGGGAGCACAGGAGCCCCTGTGGTGTCCAGCAACTGGAATTCAGAGGCCTACTGCTTCCCGCAATGGAGTCAGAGTGCAGCCATTGGTGGCTAGTAGCCATTAATAGCCCTCTCTCCAAAAATGTGCTTAATCCTCTTTTAAAGTCATTTGAGTTGGTGGCATTACTGCCTCCTATGGGAGGGTGTTCCACAGTTCAACTCTGTGCTGCGTGAAGGAAGACTGTTTTGGAAACTGTGAATTTGGTAGGTTCACATTGAAATGTGAAGTGAATTGACTCTGCCCACCCCATCCCTATTCCTACATGTTGCTTTAGGCCAGAGGTGGCTAACCTTTGATCCTCCAGATGTTATTGGGTTCCATGACTAATGGCTGAGGATGCTGGGAAACATGGTCCAACAACCACTGAAGGGCCAAAGCTTCTTCACACACTTTGCTTACAAAGTGCATACAGAGTGCTGAGTCCCTAACCACCTATCACATTAATTGGCCGACAGATAAATACTTGTAATTTAAAGATACATATGTTAGCAAATGCACACTGCCCCAAGTCCTTTTAGAATCTAGTGGTGCCTCTTGGTGGTTATACATTAGATTTGTGTGTGCTCACCAGACAACTATAACAGTTTCTGTTTCTTTACATCTGTTGTGCAATTTCCAATGAGTCTGGTTGCTTCTCTTTACGTGAAATAGCAACATCTCAGAGACATGAAGTAACACTTACAGTCTGTAATTATAGTTACTGGAGAGTTCAAAAAGATAGTCACGCCCACAGTAGATGCATGCTCTGTAAAGTGAAACTGGATTTTGACCTGCCCACCTGCAGTACAGTCACTGGCTCTCTAACAACTTATTTAAAAGCTTCCTCTTACACACTGCAAATTGCAGAATATATGGCAATGAGATGCTTATCTCCAGTCTATCTATTTCTGAACAGCCTATGCCCAGTGCAGGTGATGCTATTTCCAGGAATGCAAGTGGTCTGTTGTTGTTCTTTGCATCCCTCTCTCTCAAGGGACAATGGAGTGTGCCTCCAGGGGTGAAGTCAAACTGCTACATTAGTAGCACTGAAGTGACTTTCCACAATGCACAACACTGGGCAGTGTGTGTTGTGGTCCTGGGCTGCCCAGATGCCAAACCCCCCTCTCAGCCTTGCTCTTGTGGTACAACGGAAAGCAGAGCAATACATTTAGCACCAGTTTGGTGCAGGAGTTGTTGGAAGGAGGCATACAAGACATCATCCAACCGTCTTGGGGACTCCACTCTGGATTTGTGTAGAGTTTATTCCTCAGACTTTTATTCTCCCAAAGATATACTGCAAGGCAGTGGAGGTTTGGGATCAGATTCTTCCTTCTCCTAGATGGGCTACCTTCGCAGGCGGACGAGCCCCATCTGCCCCTCAGTTACCTCTACAGCACATGTAGAAACCACCTTCTTGACTGTTGGACCCACTCTTGGCCTTGCATTGGTCTTGTCTGCTCAATCTGCCAGAGCCTGTCTTCACACGCAGGGGAAGTCTCTAACTCACTGAGGATTTGAGACCCATCAGCTCCCCTCACTTGTTCCCGGGGTGTGGCTGCTCTCTGACAGCTTCTAGGAGCCACAGGCGAGAGCTGAGTGAAGGGTGGGGACCAAAGATGGACAAACAGCAAGAGAAAGAGCATGATGTCTCCCCATCCAAAGGTACTACCTCTCCCCTACACCCCTAAACCTATTATTATTAGTAGTAGTAGTGGTGGTGCTATTACTAGTAGTATGTGTTTGTTTGCATGTGTAAATTTTATAACACACACACAGACACTGTTTTAAACATACCAATAATTACAGTAAAAACAGCTCAGCACCAGCCCTTTCATTAAAAGCAATCAGTTCCCAATAGCCTGTTGGAATGAGAAGGACTTTACCTGCAGGTGGATGGATAACAAAGAGGGAGCCAATTTAGCCTTTCCCAGGAGGGATTTCCAGGGTCTGGGAGCAGCCACTGAGAAGGCCCTCTCCCGCATCCCCACCAAGCATGCCTGTGAGAGAAGGGCCTCCTGTGCAGATCTCAGAACCCAGGCAGGTTTGTATGAGGGGATATGGTTGGTCAGGTAGCCTAGACATAAGCAGTGCAGGGCTTTATAGGTCATAACCAGCACAGTTTGAATTGTGCCTGGAAGCCAACTGGTAGCCAGCAGAACGGTTGTAGCAAGGGAGTCATCTGCTCTCTATAACCAGCCCCAGTCGGCAATCTGGCGGCAGCTTTGAGCCAGTTGAAGTTTCTGAGCTCTTTTGAAAGGCAGCTCCATGTAGGGCATGTTACAGTAATCCAAGCTGTTCACGTTTTAGGAACTGAACACTGTCTCTTTATGACTTGTTGAGTGTAGGTTATTTATTAAGATATTTATATTCTGGTTTTTAGGTGAACCTCACAAAGTGGATTACACAGAAATGTAATGTTGGGTGTTGGACTACATAAGTGTGGGGTTTTTCTTGGGGGGGGGGAGCTCCCTCAACCCTGTGATTATGGTTGTAAAACAAAACCACCAATGAAGTCAAATTGGTTGAACAAGATTAGCCTGGCTCATTTGTTGGGAGGAAGAACCTTTACATAACTAAAGAGTTGGCCAAATACAAGGGATTTGTTGCCTGAGGAGCCAAGGGCCAGAGAGCCTTTTGGAAGGACTCTTTCTTCTCTCTCTGGGCTGATATCATCCATGTGTCTGTGCATGGAAGAAAATAAAATGACTGGCAGACCTGAAACTGGTTTTGAAAGAGAGAGTTCTGACCTGCTTTCTGTGCAGAATCCTAACCTGAGTCTTTGGAGACCCTCCAATAAATCTGATGGGGCAATGGATCTGTTGGATACTGTGAGCCTTCCATCTTATTCTCAGCCTGTACATCTGTGTAAATAAACCTTGTATCTCCTATGATAAGTTAGCACAGTTAGAATACCAAAACTATCTGACTTTTAGAAGACATCTGTTTAGGGAAGTTTTTGATGTTTGATGGTGTTTTTACTATTCTCCTGGGAAACGGCCAGAGTGGCTGGGAAAACCCAGCCAGATGGGCAGGGTATAAATAATAAAATTATTGTTGTTGCTGCTGTTACCAGGGCTAAATCAGCTTTCCCCCTAGATGGTTTGGTCTATGACTCCCATCATCCCTGACCATTGGATATATAGCTGGGGTTGTCAGGAGTTGTTGTCCAAAACCAGCTTGGCAAAAGCAGGTGCCCTTGGCAAGGAACTCTGTTGGCGTCCCCTCCCCTGAAAAAAAATGCCATGTGCGAGAAGGAAAGGGGCTGGTTTCACCAACCCCTTGGAACGCCTTCTTTCAAATAAGTCTTCCATGGGTTTTGCTAGTGGGATTAGGATTACAGCCTAAACTGATTTTCTGTCTCCCAACTGCAGTTAGATTTAGAGCTTGGAAACCTCCCTGGAAAACAGGCATGATTGCAGCAGGCACAGCACAGGATTTGGCAATATATTGCCAGTGATTCTGGTTATTAATATATTTCATCCCCCAGGCAGTGATGTTATTTTGAATTTTTGTTTTGGAAACTGGCCTGACATGTGCTGCTCATGCCATATCTGTTGGATTGGATCTCTCCACCTCTAACTGCATTTCCAGGAATACAGCTGGTTTCTCCTGAGTGAATCAGTCAGCGTTCTATAGTTAGAAAATGAAACTGATAATAGTCATTTGCTTTCAGTGGCCAGAGTTCTCATTGGAAACTGGAAACTGAACCTGCGCTTAGCAGAAATAAATGGCTTTTGAGAAAGGCAGCCCCACTGACCCCCCCAATTTTCACAGATTGCAACTAAAATTGCTGTTGCGTCCACCTCCTCCTCTGACAGTTCCAACAATTCTTCATCAGGTGTCAACCCAGAGCCCTTGGGGGGGGGGGGTCCTCAACAGTGGATTCAGAGGGACCTCCCTGATGCACCAGACAATAGAAATACCTTTGAAGAGCAGCACATTATTAGATTGGTGTGATTATGGTTCCCCCCCATACTAGGCAATTGATGCCACCCCAAAACTGCAAGAATGCAGTTGGTGGCACATCATTTAGGTCTGAAAGTGACTGTTCTCTCCCCCAGCAGCATCCCAAGATAAACTGCCTTGCTCTTGCAAGAGTCATAGAGTTCTAAGACATTCAGGGGTTCGGCCTGCTACTAGTCTTAATGGCAGGTTAGTCCTAAGTCTCTGCATGTAAATAGGGAGCAAGATTTCAAAGGATTTACTTTAAAATTATATTTTTGAGTTGGGGATACAGCCCAGACACAAGGAAGTGCAGCCAAAAGCCCTAGACCAGGCATGGCCAAACTTGGCCCTCCAGCTGTTTTGAGACTACAACTCCCATCATCCCTAGCTAACAGGACCAGTGGTTAGGGATGATGGGAATTGTAGTCCCCAAACAGCTGGAGGGCCATGTTTGGCCATGCTTGGTCTAGACCAGTGTTCTCCAACCTTGGGCCTCCAGCTGTTTTTGGACTACAATTCCCATCATCCTTGACCACTGGTCTTGCTAGCGAGGGATGATGGGAGTTGTAGTCCAAAAACAGCTGGAGGCCCAAGGTTGGGGAACACTGGTCTAGACTATCAGGAGACAAAGCAACCAATGGGAGTGTGACTGAACTGTCAGGTGGAGAACCAAGAAGGATATTGGGTGAGGTAAAGGCCACATAACAAAAGGCACAAAACTGACTAGCTGCAGTTTGAGAAAGTTGATTCACAACTTAACATTGTGGCGAACACCTTGAATGAAACTCTGATGCTGGTTCTAGGCAATCTGGCAGAAATAGACCTATTGAAATTGGAAGTGGGGAATCTAGAGCAGAGGAGAAATCCAATATAGAGAGCAGCTGCCGTCCCTCAATCAAGTAGCATATTTTTTGCTCTATAAGACTCACTTTTTCCCTCCTAAAAAGAGGAATTGTGTGTGCGTCTTACGGAGCGAATGCAGGCTGTGCAGCTATCCCAGAAGCCAGAACAGCAAGAGGGATTGCTGCTTTCACTGCGCAGCGATCCCTCTTGCTGTTCTGGCTTCTGAGATTCAGAATATATTTTTTCTTGTTTTCTTCTTCCAAAAACTAGGTGTGTCTTATGGTCTGGTGCGTCTTATAGAGCAAAAAATACGGTAAATAATTCAAATACTTAACTAACTGACCAATTGCTTTGCAGATAGCTCAGTTTTGCTCCCCCTAACATAAAGCTTGCCCCCCAACATCAATCCTGGCTATGCCTATGATGGAGGGGGCATTTCCTTTTGTGAAAGGACCTATTGTGTTTTTTTTTATAAAGATATTTATTAAGTTTTCCATTTTTTTACAAACAAAAAGAAAAAAAAACAGACATAAAAAGAAAAAAGTTAAAAACTCATAAATTTCACAACTTATTTTCTCATAACATATTTCCCTGACCTCCTCATACCTCCCCTGCTTGTATATCCAGTTCAAATTATTTGTGCAGCAAATCCATATCTCAAAGCATTACAGCTTTAAAACAAACAAACAAAGAAATACACCTTATTTTCTCTCCAACATCTTAGGCTATTATAACCTTAAATTCTTACTTATAAAAAGAAAACCATTTTATCATATTTCTTTGTACCATTACAGCTAGAAACCACTTAATTTCAATCCAACATCATTCAACATTCCTTAATTTTACAGTATTTTTGTAAATAGTCCTTAAATTTTTTCCAATCTTCTTCCGCCGACTCTTCTCCCTGGTCGTGCATTCTGCCGTGAAAGGACCCATTGGAGGCAAGCTACCAGCCTGCCTTCTTCCTGCCATCTTTTGGTCGCGCATCTGAAGAGGAGACGGTCCAAGAAGCCAAGGGCCCTGGAGGAGCTGCCAGGAGGACCTTCCACTCCCGGCTCCAGCACAGCTCTCTCAGAGCAATGAAGCTCACCCACTGTATCGCTGCTGGTATGGCGAGAAGGCAGGGCCAGGCAGAAGGGACGAGGAGTCCAGCTGAAACAGCACTGCACCCCACCTTTGGGTCGTGGTCTGGAGGTTCCCCGACATGTTTTAGATTTTAGTTTTTGGGTCAAATGGTCCTCTTCAAATGCATTTCCACCCTTTTAATTAGCACATTTGTTGATATGCACATAGCCAGTTGTTATAAAAATTATAAGGCCTTATATATATATATATATAAAATCAAGGGACGCGGGAAGACAGGTTTTCTGCTGTAGACCGCCTCTTCTGTGACGTATATATGATGTATTTTTTTGGGGGGGTCTTGGGCTCAAGGACGGGCCATTTAAAATGTCTATACAGTCATACCTCGGGTTAAATGTGCTTCAGGTTGAGCGTTTTCAAGTTACGCTCCGCGGCGACCCGGAAGTAACGGAGTGCGTTACTTCCGGGTTTCACCGTTCACGCATGCACAGACTCTCAAAATGACGTCACGTGCATGCGCAGAAGCAGAAAAACGCAACTCGCGCACGCGCAGACGCATCTTACGTGCTATTCAGGATGCAACGGGGCTCCGGAAGGGATCCTGTTCGCATCCAGAGGTACCACTGTATAAGGGCTTGCGCACATGGTTGGGGGTCCCTCCCCCCTCCTGTGTGTGTGTGTGTGGGGGGGAGCACCCTGTTGCAACAGCTTTAATAAAGATCAGGCTTACTAGCTGCTTTGCTTCTCAATATTCTCTGGTTGGCCTCTGTTATTTTCCCCCAGCAATTGAGAACCTACAAAAGGGCTCTGTATGGGCTCTTGGGTACACCATAAGGGGAAAGGAGCAGGGTTTTTTCCTCAGAACACAGTGTACCCCTCCCCGTGCAGATTTGTGGGCCAGGAGGGGGCAATTATGCCTTCCCCACTGTTGGGATCCAATAATGCGCCCATGACCCAAGGCTACTATTTGCATTGGGAGGAAAGCTCTCACTGGGATCAGTTGAAACCAAGCAAAAGAAACGTCCTACGCCATCATTTACAATTAACTGAATGTTGCAGTCCTACCACCAATATTTCCGATTTTCTCTTTATGCCTCCTGCTTAAATAAATTGTAAATATTTGGGAAATATTTTCAGTTATGGAATTTGGGAAATATTTACAAATTCCGAAACTGCAAATATTTCCCAAATTGCAAATATTTGGGAAGACTGCTCCTGGAAGTGGGCAGGGTGAGGGAGGGAGCAAAGAGTTATTTAGAACGACACTGGCACTAAGCAATAGCCACTGATAACAGTGGACTTTCCCCGGGCATTCAGAACTGTGTCTTTATTTTGTTGCTTACTCCAGGATATTAAAATATAGGTGTAATATTCCAGAACAGCAAAGATGCTTTCAGACTTTCACCAGAAGCACCAGCACACACACCAATATGTAAAAAAATGCTACGTTGATCTTCTTCACCTTCAGCTGCTATATTTTGCCCGCAGCCTCCTGTGTGTCAGTTTAATTTCTGTCAGCCAAGTTATTGAGCTCTTTGCCACCAGAGGGAGGCAGAGTCCATAAGCAAAGCAGTTGCCAGAGGAATTCAGCCCAGCTTTCCAGGAGCACATTATGGGGAAATGTAATCTGCATTGGAGGAAGAGAGCAGAGTAGCCGGGCTCCAGATTTCCGAGCTTGGTGGTCCTGATGCTTAATATCCTGCTTATTCTGGGCTCTGGAACTTCCCCTTTGCTATCTTTATAGAAACAAGGGTTGAAAATAGTACAAGAAAAACTCAACAGCATGGCTGTTCTTCGCTCTCTCTCTAGCATTGCATATTATTATGAGATTATTATTAGTTTAAGTTTCATGTTTGTGGTCTTGGCCAGTACAGTGAGAGACCAAAATGTGCTTTTCGGTTGTCATTAATAGTTTCAGGTTTAAAACACAGTTCGTGTGACCGCTTCCTCTGAGGGAAACAGCTATAGTTGTCTAAGCTCAAAATGAAACATAACCGCTTATAGGAGAAGAGTCAGCTCTGGCATGTTTCAGGGTCTGAAAATCCAAACGGGACACACACACACACCCCCATGCTAATTAACCTGGAGCACAATCTAGCAGGAAACTCCCCAGCGTGAGATGGATTCAAATTTATGAGCACTTTTGCTTGTCTTATAGAGATCAGTGGTGGCTGTTTCTTTGAGTGTGAAATCTGCCGCACATTGTGAATGCATGAATGCAAAATGTGTGCATTTTCATCTCCTTTTCCTTATTGCAAAAACTCTGGTCTTTTGGGGGAAGTGGGTTTGCTGCTCAAGAGCTATAATTACACAACCTGAATTTGCTGGGATGTGATCAAATCCCACCCCAAAATAGTAACAGCCTATAAATGCCGTAATCCAGCCTTTATTGTTGTGATTTCTTTGTGGTGTGGTTATATAATCATGAGCATTCATCCTGATTCACTTGCAAGATTTCACACATTTCCCTATTAATTTCTTTTGAAGTTTGTTTTTAAAACTAATGTAAAATAAAAAAAGCAAACAAACAAAAACATAATCAAAGTTGCAAAACATAGGAGCAGTACTGAGGTTATATTTTCCAAATAAAAAGAGAGCAGATAATGTAGGGGATGGAAGCAGAAAGTACGTCATGAAAGCCAAATTTCACAGAGATCAGCTGGTGAATAATTTCCCCATGTTTCATCACCCCTTGTTACGGCTGGCCCACTGGCTGCTGAAGGTGCAGCTTCAGGGCTGACTTCAAAATCTGGCACACTCAGCCGTGGGAACCAGGGAGTCCTGGGCTCAAATTTCACTTCTGCTCTGAATTTGCTGGACAACTTTAGGCAAACTGCTTTCTCTCAGCCTCAGTCTTTCCATCTGCAAAATGTGTGGGTGATGGTGTGCTTTCAGAATGTTATTTAACAGAAAAGTGATTCGTGAGTCAGTGAGATATGTAGATAAAACATGCAAGCCGTTAATGCAATTTTTAAATTTTTATTTATTTTTTATTTGTTGTTTTTGAAGTAGAAGACTAAGGCAGTTTTCAAACCAAAGCAAATAGCAGTATTGCAACGGTGAGGCACCGGTGTTGGAGGAGTAGGCCAGGTTGCCAGCTGACCAGAAACCTTCACCACTCTGCTCTTGTGCCTTTAACTGCAGCTTGATATGTCAAAACTAGCCAGGCAAGCTTGTCACAGCATTCTGATGAATCAGTGGTTCCCAAACCTTTTCGGTCCATCACCCCCTTGGTTCTATAAACTCATCCCCGATGCCCCCTACCCTATAAAAAGCATTCAGAATAGCAGTTTGCATGACCCACTAAGGAAGATAATAACACAATACAGTGGTGCCTCAGGTTAAGAACTTTATTCGTTCTGGAGGTCTGTTTTTAACCTGAAACTGTTCTTAACCTGAAGCACCACTTTAGCTAATGGGGCCTCCCGCTGCCACCACGCGATTTCTGTTCTTAACCTGAGGTAATATTTCTGGGTTAGCGGAGTCTGTAACCTGAAGCGTCTGTAACCTGAGGTACCACTGTAAAATTCAGAACAGCAACAATTAATTGCATTTATTAAAACTCAACAAAATTGATGAACTTGATCTACTGATGCCAGCTTTTCAAATCATAGCAAATTACAGCACCCCCCCTCTGCTGCCCCCTTGCCCCAGTGCCCCCCAAGTAATTGCATAACTTCTCAGGGGGAAATAGCGCCCATTTTGGAGATAAATACTCTCTATTGCTATTGTCTGCAAATCAAGGCACTGCTAAAGATGCAAAAATGGGCTGTTTGAAAAGTGGACAACTAAAAAATCCATGGAGAGGCGCAGGGCATGTGTATGCACCGAGAAATCAGGCCTTCAGCTGTTACCAACATCTTCTTCAGGCCGTGCTCCTGTGCCATTAACAGCTGCTTGGAATAAATCCCTGTCCATCGTTACATCTTTACGCTCCAGTGCAGAGGGGGCAGCAGGGAGATACTTATTTCCATCCTAATGGGCAGCTGTTAAACACACACACAAGCCCTGCCTGGAAAAGCTGGCAACCTCGACAGCCACACAGAAACCCTCCTGTAAATATTTGGTCTTCCTTCCTCTAATTTCGAGCAGGGTTGAAATCTGTGGTTATTTGCAAATGAAATTTCTCTTTCACTCTGACTAGGCACTCTGATTTGAGTCAAACCCCACAGTGTGTGAAGAAAGCATGTTTTTGGTATCAAAGGGGGCAAGTTCCCCTCTGAAACTCCTGATGAGTCAAATGGATGCTCTCCTTTCAGTTATGGGCCCGAAAGGCCCAAGGCAAGACTGGGAGGGGTTTGGGGGTGGGGGTGGTGCAAATTTGCCTTTGCTTACTTTAAAACCCACTCATATTGGGTTGCCAACCTTTTTTACGGTTTCTGCTCAGCTGGTAGAGTACAGTATGAGACTCTCAATCCCAAGGTTGTAGCTTCAAGCCCCACATTGGACAAAAGATTCCAATAATAATAATAATAGTAATAGTAATAGTAATAATAATAATAATAATAATAATAATAATAATAATGTATTTGTATGCCACTCATCTGATTGGATTACCCCAGCACTCTGGGGGCTGGGCTATATGACCCTTGTGGTCCCTTCCGACATGACACTTCTATTATCCCTGTTCTGGTGCCTTTCATACCGTAGTTTGGTAAGCTTTAATTTGCTAGGAGATCATGAGAAAACGGAAAGTTTCACCTCTTAAATTTCTGGGTGTCAGAAGTAGAAGATGACCAGAGTCAATAAAAAAGGCCGCAACTCTTGGTGCAAATCTGGACAGGGTTATCAACTTTCTCCTCTTCTTTTTTTACAAGCCCCCTGCTTCTGTTACTTTAACAGTAATTTAAGCTGCATTCACTTAACAGGCAGTAGTACTTATCTTCATTCTGGAGAAAGCTTCACTCACTGATTTCTGCAGCTCTAGGCACAGAAGCGACTCAGACCTTTTTTCCTGGCCAGTTGGCAATCTGTTCTTAGATGTATTCATTTTTAATAGCAATTTAGGGAAGCAAATTAAAATCAGGGAAGGCTCCTGTGTAGTTCTTGTTCATTTCAGTTAGGCTTGTGCAGGAGAACATCCCCATGGAACCGCTTATGAAGATAAATCTGACCTTCTATGGGCTGCTAAGTCTTGAGCATTGCACATTCTCTGCTGTGGGTTGCCACCTTTTCTTATTTGGGCCAGATCCTGGCCTTTAACTGGCACCAGAAGTGACAACATTAAGCAGCTGCAGCTGGGCTCTCGCCCAGTAACTTAATTTCCACACCAGGAAAAGTAATCCAGTTGAATAATGTTTACACATCTGCCCCGCTGGACGGTACCCTCCAGCTTCAGGCTCAGTCTCCCCCCAAATTCAGGAAGAATGGACTGCCCCCTCCTTGTCCTGGCTGCCCACAGTGTGCCTCTGAATCCCAGTTGTGGGGGTCCCAAGTGGGGAGAGTGCTGCTGTTACACTTAGGTGTGACTTGTGGGCTTCTCGAAGGGATCTGGGTGGTCACTGTGAGAAGAGGATGCTGAGCTACAAGGACCATTGGCCTGAGCCAGCAACCAGGCTCTTAGAATCATGGAATCACAGAGTTGTAGAGTTGGAAGGGACCCCAAGGGTCATCTAGTCCAACCCCCTGCAGTGCAGGAAACTCAGCTAAAGCATCCATGGCAGATGCAACCTCTGCTTCGAAACCTCCAAGGAAGGAGAGTCCACAACCTCCCACGGGAGACCATGGTAAAACAGCTCTTACTGCCAGAAAGTTCCTCCTGATGTTTAGTCAGAATCTCCTTTCTTGTCACTTGAAGCCATGGGTTCAAGTCCTCCCCTCCAGAGCAGGAGAAAACAAGCTTGCTCCCTCTTCCATGTGACAGCCCTTGAGAGAATTGAAGAAGGCTAGCATATCTCCTCTCAGTCTCCTCTTTTCCAGGCTAAACCTATCACCTGATGATTCTGGAGGTTAATCTGTTATTAAAAGCACAGAACCAGAACCAGTGGGGTATTTTTTCCTGGTGTATTGGCAGCCTTAAATCCGGCATATGCCCTGGGCAGAATAAAGACTGAGATTCGTGAGATGTGAAATTCTCCCATGGAGATTAAACTCTGTCTTTGCATGATGGGAATCAGCAGCCTGTAGCACTTGGAAGAATGTCAGATGGAGTCGTGTGACCTAACATTAACCCAGGTTCTTCCACACCCCATTTTGCTTCCTTTGCTGCAGCTCAGAATTTGGCAGCATTGATCAGTCATTTCTTACCTGTTTATGCTGCCTTTCATAAAACTGTTTTTTTAACAAGCCCATTTGATGTTTTTGCTGGCTTTGTTTGAGTCACAAAGTGGGGATTTTTAAAAACCGTTTTAAACGTGGTTAGATTATAAAGGGGATTCTTAGTATAAAGAGAATAGTGTTCTCTCGATATAATAGCATGGTTCCCACCAGATCAGCTAAATGGAACGGGTTTCAGAATACAGAAATGAAAACTGGCCTCATGCTTTGGTTGGTTAACATATAATATATACAGCATATAACAGCCTCTCACACTTCTGTCCTGTTCTTTGCTTAGGAAGCTGAGCGGCTGGCTTGGGACTCCCACCAGTCTCCCTGTGAGGGTGGCTGTGCACCCTAATTTACAGAGGACTGTTCTTTGGTTGAAGGGCTGCCCGTTCCAAGTCCTCTTCCATGAGATAGAAGGGCAGGGAGGGGAGGGAGGGTTTGGCATTGCCCTTCCACGCTTAGCAGCACCCCAACACCCAACTGAGCAGGCGGGCATGGCAGTCAACTGGCCAGAGCCACCCCAAGGTGAATTGGGTTTATGGTTAAATAATAGTAATTTATTTCTGAGTGTATGCAAATCAGTGTCCTTTTTTGCCCTCCCTTTTGGCAATGCGTAAGTGGCGATCGAAGCACCAGGCCCCTGGCAGGGACACAGATGTTGTGGGAAGCCCTTCCAGCTGGAGTTGCTTCCTCTAGGCCCCCTGGAGGGATTTCCTCCCTGCTCCCCTCTGCTCTGAGAAAGGGCCAGGGGGCTGCTGTGGCAGAGCGGAGGTGGCAGAGCAGCACAGACACTCTTGTGGCCCAAATGCCTGGCTCTGAAGAAGGACCTCTTTGGGTAGAAGAGAGGGAGGAGGGAGAAGTCACTGCTGTCGCTTAAGGAATGAAGGAGGAATTCAACACTGGCAAGCCTCAACTAATTCACACTTCCCAAAGCCGTGTGCAAAGTGAAGAGCAGTTGTCCTTTAAAATTTGCACTTATCCACATTTTGTAGCACAGTGCAATTCTTGCAAATGTACAAAAATGTCTACATTGGGAAAATGTGTGTACATAATGCATATGTTAGTAAAAACAACATACACTAATGCATAATATTACAGGAAATTTCTTGCAAGATGGGGAAATGCATACATAAATAGGTACTTTAGGAGAAATTTGCATTTAATGCTGATGAATTTTCATGATGAATCTTTTTTTAAAAAAAGAAAATGCAAACTGATGCAGAAATGTGGAGAACAGAAGGTAAGATTGGAAAAAATGAGAAGAGAAACAGAAACTGACAGATTCATTCATCCCTCATGGCTTCTTAAAACACTTCTTAACAAACTTTGCTCCTCTTAACGGCTGCTGCTGCTGCTGCCATGTTTCTCTTCACTTCTGCTCTCTGCTCCTCAAGGGACCTGAGAAATCCAATTATGGCTGGGTTTTTAAAAAATTCCTACAATTTTTGTTTCTTTTCCCCAGTGGTTTAGTTGGATCAGAATTGTAGAATTATAGAGTTGGAAGGGACTCCGAGGGCCATCCAGTCCAACCCCCTGCAGTGCAGGAATCCTGCCCAGAGCTGTCCCTGAGTGGGTTCAAACCACCAGCTTTCCAGTTAACAGCCAGACTAACCCCTTGCACCACAGAGAGTTTATTATATTTACATATAATGTCATGCATCTAGAGGTACCCGAAAGTGATTTACAGCACAGTGGTACCTTGGTTGTCAGACTTAATCCGCTCCGGAAGTCTGTTCCAAAACCAAAGCGTTCCAAAACCAAGGTGCACTTTCCCATAGAAAGTAATGTAAAATGCATTAATCAGTTCCAGACTTTTAAAAGCAACTCCTAAAACAGCAATTTAACATGAATCTTACTATTTAACAAGACCACTGATCCATAAAATGAAAGCAATAATCAACATACTGTACTATAAAATAAATATGACAGTATTGTAGAGGATAAAAATAAAAATTATTTTTTACCCTTACCTGCACTGATGATAGTCAATGTTTGGATGGGGGGCTTTTAACCCCTTCTGCAGTCACGCAATCAATCAGTAGCTGAACTGGGTTCCACACAGTCACTAAAACAAATTAACCGAAGAAGCCTCAAAAACAAAAATGCAAAATAAATAGCAAAAACCAAAGCACCAAACTTAATTGGTTCCAGAAGTCTGTTTGACTTCCGAAAACCAAGGTGCAGCTTCTGATTGGTGCAGGTGCCCTGGAAACAATAGCCGACAGCCGCTTCGGATGTTCGGCTTCTGAAAAACGTTTGAAAACTGGAATACAGTGGTGCCCCGCAAGACGAATGCCTCGCAAGACGGAAAACTTGCTAGACGAAAGGGTTTTGTGTTTTTTGAGCTCTTCACAAGATGATTTTCCCTATGGGCTTGCTTCTCAAGACGGAAACATCTTGCAAGTTTGTTTCCTTTTTCTTAAAACCGTTAATACAGTTGCGACTTGACTTCGAGGAGCAACTCATAGAACGCGGTGTGGTAGCCTTTTTGAGGTTTTTAAAGACTTTGGTGATTTTTGAAGCTTTTCCAAAACTTTCCCGACACCGTGCTTTGCAAGACGAAAAATTCGCTAGACGAAAAAACTCGCGGAACGAATTAATTTCGTCTTGCAAGGCACCACTGTACTTACTTCCAGGTTTTCAGCATTTGGGAACCAAGGCGTTTGAGAACCAAGGCACCACCGTAATAAAATATCAATGCAGACTACTACAAGTGTTCAGTCGAAGAAAAATAATTAAAAATAGGAAAATTCCACGCAGGATGAACACCAGTAATCACCAAATGCTTGGCAATCAATGCTGTCCACATGTCCATGAGAACTAAAACTTCTTTGCCTGGTGCTGGAAAGATGTCAAAGGCAGGCCTTTGTGGGGAAAGCATTCCACAGGAATCTTCTTTAAATGGGAGACAACTGCAGAAAAGGCTGTTTCTCTCATTGCCAACCTCTGACTATCTCTCAGATGCGACACAAAGGGCCTCATAACCAGCCTCATATAACCAAAATGCTTATGTCTAATTAATGCATGGACAGATTAATTCCATAAACTGACCTGCCACATCACCTGCTCCTTGAGAGGAAAGTAACCAAGGCTATTGTTCACCTGAGAAGCTCAGCGTGTAAAGAGGCCTGAGCTCCAAGCTCAGATTCCATGGCTTTAACAAGCCTTTATTGTGCCCATATACCAATAATTTAGGAACTTTCACCACTGTAACTAAGCCAAGCTTTACTGCCTGCGTTTTCTGACTGATGTATGAACACATGGACCTGACATTTGGAGAGTTTGTAAGTAAACCAATTTTTAGCTTAACCAAATATATGATCTTTTTCTATGTTAGTGGAAGAGGGGAAATTTGGAATGAACTTAAAGAGAGAAGGGAAGGGGGCAGATGCTGGCTGCCTGGCGGGCACTGTGGCTGGGTTGGCGCTGCTGGGGCTGCGGGGGTAGGAAGAGGAAGCTGCTGGCGGTCCTGGCCTGCTGCTGCTGCTTTTCCCGGCTGCTCATGTGGAGGAGTGCAAGAAGGGGCCCAAGGTCATGGCCAAGGTGTATTCTGATCTGCAGATTGAGGATGAAGATGTGGGGTGAGTTGTCCTCGGCCTTTTTGGAAAGACAGTTCTGAGGACGGTTGAGGATTTTGTCGCCTTGCCCACAGGAGAGAAAGGCTTTGGCTACAAAGGCAGCAAGTTTCCCTGTGTGATCCAGGACTTCATGATCCAGGGGGAAGACTTCACCTGGGGAGATGGAACAGGAGGTAAAAGCATCGACAGGGACCATTTCCCTGATGAGAACTTCAAGCTGAAGCACTATGGGCCTGGCTGGGTGAGCATGGCCAGTGCTGGTGAGGACACCAGTGGCTCTCAGTTCTTCATCACCACTGTCAAGATGCCATGGCTGGATGGCAAGCATGTTGTCTTTGGCAAAGTCCTGGAAGGGATGGATGTAGTGAGAAAAGTGGAGAACAGAAAGACAGTCGAGACAAACCCCAGAAAGATGTCACCATTGCTGACTGCAACACCATTGAGGGGGCAAAGCCATTTGCCATTGCCAAAGAAGACCTGGGTGGCTGCCGGAGGGGCAGACTCTGGCTTGCAAAGGGCTGCGAGGGGGCTACACACAGAGGCATTGCATCGTCCCCCCCCCACCCCACAGCAGATGGACTGCCTCCACTGCTGCTCCCTTTCTGCCCACCCTTCCCCCAGCCACACTCTCTGCTGGGGTTCTTTTACCAAATAGTACTTGTCCCAAATCTTGATCTGGTCATCCGAGGAATTCTCTCTCTCTCTCTCTCTCCTTTGCCACCAACAAGATGCTGATCTCAGAGTCTGTGTAGCTTCATACATGGGGAAAGGTAGTCCACGAAGCTTCATAGGTCAAAACCAGCATGGACTTAGATGAGAGAGGTGCAACCTGAAACAAGCCTTGCTGTTATCTGAAAAATTCAGTCTGCTCTGCATTATGGCTTCTGGAAGCCATCCTTTGGAGGAGAAGGCTGTCCGTGGCTACCAGCTGTGATGGCTGTGTTCTGCCTCCATTGTCCCAAGGGGAGGGCGCTGTGGTGCTCAGGTCCTGCTCTGAGGCTTCCTGTAGGCATCTTATTCATCAGTGGGAGAACAAGATGCTGGACTAGATGCTCTTACAACTGTTTCAATCTGAAGATGTTGTGTCTTCAAGGCAACTTTTTCTCCCCCCACTATCTTTGGCTTAACATGCAGCCTGATGAAGAGTTCTGGAGAACTTGAAAGATTGCTCACGATTAGGTGACACTACAAAAATCTCTTGTACTGAGTCAAACTCTCGCTCTAATTTGATCATTGCTGTCTGCACTAACTGGCAGAGACTCTCCAGAGTCTTGCCCTACTGTGTGGGTAATATTTTTGGATAGAATAGGATAGGATATATTGAGTAGAAAGAACAAACACTCTCTTGGCTTTTAAATCAAGGAAGGGCAGACTGTTGCAAAACAGAACCCAACAACACAAAAAGGAAGTGCAACAATATGGAAGAATTGTGGTTGTGCTGGTGCTGACAAGGGCAGTGTGTGTGTGTGTGTGTGTGTGTGCACGCGCACAAGCGTGTGCATGCTAGAAACACACAATAACCTCCTGATTTTCATCTGTGAGATGTTTGAGGCTGATAAACCCCAGCCTCCCCACTATTTCCCCCCAATTTGATCAAAATGGGTCTAGTCCTGCTTCTGTGCCTTCCATGCAGAAATTCAACAAACCAAAGCTTTTCCTAGTTTGGCGTTAAAGTGATGAGGGTGGTGGAGGAGGGAGCTTAATTTTGGGCACACCAGGTTGCTGTTAAAGGCACAGGAGCCAGACGGGTGAAAAACATGGCAACCTTACATGTTCAGGTGCCCTTGTGCAAATGGCTCTTTGACTCCTGCTCTCATGGAGCAGCCCTGATATTCTTGCGAGTGAGCTCTGCTGCTGCTTGCAAAGCTGGGCCTTTCATTCTGATATTGGAAAGTCCCTGTAGACTCACTCATTTGGTCAGACACCTCAAAACCGCAATTAATACAACTCCGGAAAGCCCAAGCCGTTCTGAAAACGAACAAGTAAAAACATTTAAAATGAGTCATATCCCAACTCCTTTGACCCTGGTTAGATAGAAGAATGCAACCAAACCACAGGTTGCTTCTACTGAAATTTTTAGACCTTAACTGTTAAACTGGCCCAGCCCTTCAGGATATCTCATTACAGTTTGGGCAGCTTTAATTTGCACCGATCACAGCCTCTTTAAAGGAACACCATTTTCAGAGGGTTGCCAACTGGCCCCTGCTCCTCCAGTGCTTTCAACAGGAGCCTGATATGCAGATATTAGTGTGCAAGGAAGCCTATCTCCATGCCTGGAGAAGCCTCAGCTGCTGGATTTTTTGTTAGATCATCTGCTGTCGAAGAACGGGAGCAGCCCAGAGCAAAATTCCTTGGTCAGTTGGTAACCCTGCCTTTTAACCTGAGTGGTTATGGAGAAAAATAACACAAGCATTTTCTACGTCTGTGGGGCTTTGAATTGTGCTCGGAAACGTCCTGGGAGCCAGTGAAGATCCTTCAGACCCTCCAAGTGTCCCCATTTTCCAGGGACAGTCCCAGATTTACAGAAGCTGTCCCAGTTTCTGATTTGATCCCGACTTTTCCTTAGGACACCCCTATTTTCATTGGAGAAATGTTGGAAGGTATGGAGCCATGCAACCCCTGAGCCAAGGAGATAAGCAACTATGGTCAAAGGCCTGGAAACGATGCCTTATGAGGAACGGCTAAGGGAGCTGGGCATGTTTAGCCTAGAGAAGAGGAGGTTAAGGGGTGATATGATAGCCATGTTCAAATATATAAAAGGATGTCACATAGAGGAGGGAGAAAGGTTGTTTTCTGCTGCTCCAGAGAAGCGGACACGGAGCAATGGATCCAAACTACAAGAAAGAAGATTCCACCTAAACATTAGGAAGAACTTCCTGACAGTAAGAGCTGTTCGACCGTGGAATTTGCTGCCAAGAAGTGTGGTGGAGTCTTCTACTTTGGAGGTCTTTAAGCAGAGGCTTGACAACCATATGTCAGTAGTGCTCTGATGGTGTTTCCTGCTTGGCAGGGGGTTGGACTCGATGGCCCTTGTGGTCTCTTCCAACTCTATGATTCTATGATTCTATGATTCTATGAACCCTTACTTTCTGGGCTGGTGGCGGTGATAAATTGGCCCACATAGGAGTCAAGATGATGACTCTGTTTCCTTGCTTGGTGAGAGGCCCCAGAGATGGAGCTGAAATTTGCGCACAATCTCACAGTAAGACAAAGGCACAGTCCCTGCAAATCTCCCTCAAAGGCAAAAGAGGAACTGGTGGTTGGCCAAAGGAGAGAACAGAAAATTGGGGCTGTCCCCAGTACATCTGGCCAATTGGTTTGCACGTGCCCATGTTAATTAGCAGGGAGGGGAAGAAAGAATTTGAACAGTTGGCCAGCAGCACACCTGGAGGGATGTGGCAGGGCGGGGATTGGGGAGAGATGCAGAGACCAGCTTGGTGGGTGTCTAACAGATGGTTTTGTGGCTGAAATAGCAACCTGTCCCATTTCACTATAACAGATAGAAACATCTGAACAACTGAGATGAAGTCTAACCGATATTCAGAAAAGGAATTTGGATCCCCCCCCCCCCACGGGCAGAATACTCAACAGAAGATGCTCAGGCCTTAGAGCCTCCAGGGAAGGGAAGTTTCAGAGTAACAGTCAGCAGTCGAAAGTTGCCAACTTTTTAAAATAACATAAGCCAGTGCCTGAGCTGGTAACAGAAGCCTACAGAAATTCTGTAGGCAAACTTTTGCCTGCCCCAGGGTCAATGGGGATGGGGCAGCTTAACACCTCTGTGTCAAAGGCGCAGGAGTAGAAAACAAAACGGCAACCATTTTGATGACTTATGGATGGATGGCTGTACCAGGAGTTGGTTTATAGATGACCACAGTGGAACAGGAATCCTAAAAGTGTGCATCAGCGCTCATTAGGGTGCCATTTTGGCTTGATACCAAGTTGGTAATTGGTCAGCTCAGAAGGGTCTATAGATGGCTGTTCTAGTGGCGGTCTTTCCTTTGAATTGACTCCCACCACATTGGTCACCCATCACCTTAATTTACCCACCAAAATACAATGTCCTGGTCTGTAGATCTGTAAAATTCATAAAGCCCAACAAACCAGTAGCATGGGTCAATGCTATAGGTCAATGCTGAAGTGTTGCATTTTGGGTAAATTAAAATGGTGGGCAGCTTTCACAAATGGAAGCCAATTTAGCATTCACTGCTAAAATGCCACTTGGGGGCTGGTGGGGGGGTTGGCAAATGGTGGTGGTGCAGTGTCAGATGAAGAGATAGTGGACCGTCATACTCATTTGGTGGTGGGCCCTTGAAGTCTGGAGCCAGCCCTGTGTCCATGAGAAAAGAGCTTGTTTTCTGTGTTCAGAACTACAGTATACTCATTATTAACTAAATAACAGAAATTGTTGTCCCCTGCATCTCAGCAAGGTCTGCCTCATTGGCACTGCCTCTTTCCATGCAACAATTCCAAATTATCCTGACTGGATCATTTCCTCAGGGCTGCATGGACTCAGTACAACTGCCCACCCGCAGGGGAGTCTCTCACATACGTTTTTGCTCCAAGATGACTTCCTCCCATTCATAAGCAGAATGGTCATGTCTCAGGGTCAGACCAATTATTCAGCTATCTTTGGGCATTTCTAGGGCAAGGAGTTATGCAGGGGTCCTCAAACTTTTTCAGCAGGGGGCCGGTTCACTGTCTCTCAGATCTTGTGGCGGGGCAGACTACATTTTGAAAAAAATATATGAACCGCCACGGGGGGGGGTTAGAAGAAAGAGGCGGAGTTGGGAGCCCCTGCGGCCACAGTCCCCCCTGCGGTAGGAGGGCCCAAGCACCGCCACCTCATCGGCCACAACTCCCTGCTGGCCCCCTCGCTGCTCCCTCCCCTTCCTCAGGCCTCAGCCTGGGCAGGGACAGCCGCCGCCACAGAAGACGCCCCCTCCTGGCCCGCTGGCCCAGGCTGGTCCAGGCTGAAGCGGAAGGCGCCCAGGCAGAGAGGAAGAGGGCTTCGGCCCGGCGCCTCCGAAATGGGCGGGCAGCAGGCAGCAAAGGGAGAAGGGCCACCGCCAGAGACAGGGGGGGGTCCACCGTCCATCCGGGCACAGAGACCCTGCCTCCTCTTCTACCTTCCCTCGGCCGGGAAGCAGCGGCTCACCCAGATCCTGTCCGCTGGGCTGGCTCTTCAGCGCAGGGCAAGAGCAACAACCAGAGCAGCAGCAGCAGCCGCAGGAAGGAGCCGAGCAGCAGCACCGCGCGCAAGAGGAAACCCCGCTTCAGCGGCACCCTCAGCGCCAGCCCCACGAGCTCCCCAAAGCCCCTGGCCCCCTCACTGCTCCCTCCCGCGTGTTGGCGATGGCTCAACAAGTGAAAGGCCGTGTCGGAGTTTACCTCAGCATGGTGCAGGGACTGAGCAATCAGTCCCCACGCTGCTGAAAAGCTGCGTTGGAGATGCTTGCCACCCCTTGCTGCGTTGAGGTAAACGCCAATGCAGCCTTTTGGCCTCGGACACTTGGCGGGGGATTTCAAATGGCCGTGCTGGCCAGATTTGTGACCCTTTGGGGCCGCATCCAGCCCCCGGACCGTAGTTTGCCAACCCCATATCTTATGACTAAATGACACGTGAAGCAGGATGTCCATGGCGTGTGTGTGTTGGGGACACAATTTGCATCAGGGCTGTTACCTGGGGCAACATGCTGGAATTGCATGTCACTAACTCTTAATGCACTGCCTGTGAACTACCAGGTGACATTCAAGGTGGCATTTGATTCAGTTTGCACTAAAAGGTGAACCTACCTAATTCATACTTGCTGAAACAATATGCTAATTGAAGGACAGCCATCTTGTGAAATTTGCACTCCTCTCAAGCTTGCAATGCAGTTCACCCGTCAAAAATGCATATGCTGGGGTAAAGTATGTGTAAAAATGCATGTATTTGTGAAAATAGCATACATACATGCATTATATTGGGGGGAAGGTTTGCAAAAATGCATATATTAGGCCAAATTGCATACAAAAATGTGTATATTAGGAGAAAATTTAACTAAAATGCTGATGAATTTTCATGAGGATTTTTCTCATATATAAAATAATTCTCAAACTGATGTGGAAATGTGGATGAAATATACTCAGAGTCGCACAGTGATTTCATGCTCTTTAGTCAGCTCATAGTGGTGAGGAGGAATGAATGAAAGTCCCCTCACAGTATCTGCTTTATATACATTATTTACACAATGGGCTGCACATGATTGGCTAATTCCGGAATTCTACTGTAAGCCAATCAGGTTGTGGATTCACTTCTATCTGGAGCAGGATTGGGTGGTTCCTGCCAACCAATCATACTGCTGCATTGTTCTAGGACCAATCAGACTGCTGCATTCTGAATCCTATTGTTCTAGGACCAATCAGACTGCTGCAGTTTGGATCCTATTCAACTCAGTACATAACAGTGGAGAACTGAACTTAAGATCTGTGAGGACCTGAAATGGATAGAGTTGCCCACCCATCCTGACATACAAAGGCATAAACACCTTGGGGCCCAAGTATATACACCTCTCTCAGTTCCTTTCGGCCCATGCCCTGGCGAGGAAGACCTGCTTCTCTTCTTGCCAGTGGGGTTGGGCCAGTGCATGTGTGTGATTCCATGGGGCAGGGCCTTCCTGGTAGAAGCCCCCCCAATTATAGAATTCTCTCTGTGTGGAAATCTGCTTGTGGTCTTCAGGCATCAACCTGAAGATGTACATGTTCAACTGGGCTTTTGGAAGGTAATTGCCTCGGGGTCCTAGCAGATGTCATGTGCACCAGCATGTTTAAGTTTGGCTCTGCTGTCGGGAGTTTGTTTTTATTGGTTTCATCTTCTAGCCTCACTGTAGTTTAATGGTGCTGCACTCGATTGTGGGCTGCTGCTTGGGAGGAAGAGCAGTAGAGAGATAAATTTAACAGCAACAATGACGACGACTATGATGCTAAAAAATTGCATCACTTTGGCTAGATTGTGTAAATCCCACCCCACCCCCATGATTAAGAGGCATATCAATTATGTTAAATAAACTAACTAACTAAATAGATTGTAGCCCCTAAGGGTGAAAAGACACACAAATCTCCTGACTTTTTATTTACTTTAGAGCACTGGGGAAAGGGGAGGAGCTATTTCCCCTACTCACACAATCTCCCTGACCAGTACTGCCCTCTCCTACGTGCTATTGAACCTGCTGGAGAAAAGCCAGGTTCCCATACTGTAGCTGTCTCTTCCGCTGCACCCTGGAGGGTGATAAGAGCAATATCTGGAGGGCAATTTAGATCAGGGAATATACACAGTTTCTTTAAAGTTTTAAGAAAAACGTTGCAATATAACATCCTCCAATCTCCCAAGTGACGTTATAGTTTCACCTCTAAAAGTAAACATTTTCAGGCTTTATCAAATCAGTGAGCTGCCTGTTTGCAGCCAGGCTTTTGTGGGGGTTATTTAAAGGTGCCTTGGTGTCAGACAAAATAAAAAAAAAATCCTTCCAGTAGCACCTTAAAGACCAACTAAGTTAGTTCTTGGTATGAGCTTTCGTGTGCATGCACACTTCTTCAGATACCTGGTATCTGGTATACCTGGTACCAGGTATCTGAAGAAGTGTGCATACACACGAAAGCTCATACCAAGAACTAACTTAGTTGGTCTTTAAGGTGCTACTGGAAGGAATTTTTTTATTTTGACTATGGCAGACCAACACGGCTACCTATCTGTAATTGGTGTCAGACGTTTGAGATGCTCTGCTCTAGAGATGTTAATGGGACAGTGCTGAAAATATACAGTGTTCTTTTCTCCTTCCTGGTCTCCATATAATTCTACTTCTAATTTCTCATCGAGATCTCCTGGCAGCGTTTTTATGACCGCTTCTTGCTTGGAAATGACTAAAATCTTGCCCGCCTCACTTTCCTCCTCCTCCTCCTCCTCCTCTGGAATCTGAGTCCTGAACAGTCTGTTCATTTGCCCTCCAGATCTTACTCATGCTTGCAATCCAAGCGTAATGCCTGCACAGATTTTGTCCAGCCTCTGAGCTGCATTTGGTGATGTAAGCTGATATTTTAATTCTCTTACAAGGAATGGTGTTTAGAGGAATGACTTAAGTGGATTACTCATCTTCTGTAATAACTTGGCAGCACTCCCGTTTCTATTCCTAGACATGACGCTCGAGGCTTTGATTCCTCTCCCGCCTCTTTGGGTTGTTGCTTTTTTGTTTTTTTAATCCGAGAAATTTACGCTCATGTGTTTTTCAAAGCCTCAGCCCTCCCTGTGATGTGGCATTGGATTCTGGGAGACGTAGTTCTGTTTGCATTCAAGGCAGAGATTCCTGAGGCAGGAAAGCCAAAGGGCAGAAAAAGCTGGTGGTCAAAGCGATGCAGAAACTGGTATGGCAGGACAGAGCCGTCTCTGCTGATAAGACAGCAGAGTGTTTCTAAGAAGTGGACTTCCTATTTCTTTACAACGGAAGCCAAATGCTCACTAAGCCTTGGGCACTTTTCTTGTCAAATGGTGATTCAGAAAGGTGATTCTTGGGAAGGAAGGAAGTCACCCAATACAGATGTTACTCAGGCCCGAGGCAGACGTTTTGCACATAGATGGTCCGGGGCAACTGTCCTGCAAAAGGAGCAAGACACAACTTTATCCCTTGCGCATATATATATATATATATATATATATATATATATATATGCTTTCGTAGATTTTCACGGGTACAGGAATGCAGGTTTTGGTGTCTTCGGGTGTCTTCCCGTGTAAGAGTCGGGGTGTCTGGGCGACGTTTCGACGAGGTCTCACTCGTCATCTTCAGGCTGGTGCTTTCGGCTTCTTGTTACTGGAACAGAGCAGAATCTGGTGTTTGAGTTCCTATAAATACTGTTGAGGGGTGTGGTGTATAGCCTCCAACGTTCTGGGCAGAGAGGAAGTTCCTAGATTAGTGTGCCTTTTCTTCTTTTGTTCCTTAATTACTTGAGGGATATCTTGAGTGATTTCATGAGTGATATTCTGAATACCACTGGGTGGGTCATTAAGTGTAGATTAGTTGCTAAAGCTTTCGTGTCTTGACCTCTTGAGCTTGTGAAGAGTTTTTCTGAGAAGATGGCTGTGCTGCATTTAGTTGTGCTCTGGCTTGGCTTCGTGTATAGGGGCGAGCTGTAATTTTGTGCCTTGTGCCAGCCAGATCTGTGTAGGGATTGCAGGGGGGTGCAGCATCCGGAGGTGCCACTATAGTTTGGCTACTGGATGGAGTCTGTAATATGTCTGTGGAGAGGGTCTGGGTTTGGGTCTGGTGTGGTTGATTGGTGACGGCGTTCTGTGTGCCTCTGGTTCTGGTGTCGGTTTTTGTGGGGAGGGCTAATTTCCAGATGTCAGGCAGGCGGGACGTGTCGTCACGCTTGTTCATGTTGTGAGGGTGTTTCTCTATCTCGATGGCTTCCATGATTATTCTCTTGTGGTGATGTTCCATGTTAAAGAGCAATTTGGAATCTGCAAAATTAATTTCGTGTCCTGTTTCTTTCATGTGTTGGAAAAGAGAGGAAGTTTTTTCTTCTTTTTTGACGGCATTCTTGTGTTCTGCGATACGTGCATTTATTCGTCTGTTTGTTTGTCCAATGTACGTGGCTGGGCAGACTTTGCAGGGTATTTCATAGACCCCTTGGTTTTCGAGCTGGATTTTGTCTTTTGGGTTTCTGAGGATATTGGCTATTTTTTGGTTGGTGCAGAAGGCTGTTTTGATATTGTGTTTATGGAGGATTTTGCTAATTTTGTCTGTAGTGCCCTTGATATAAGGAAGGAGGGCCATGCCATTGTTTTCTTCTGTGTCTTGGTTTTTGGGGGGTGTTTCTTTTTGGATTAGCTTTGTAACCTTGTTTTTCTGGTATCCATTGGCGATTAACACATTTGAGAGATTCTGTAACTCAGTTGTCAAGTGGTCTTTGTCAGCCAGGCGTTTGGTTCTGGAGATGAGAGTCTTGGCTACGGAGTTTATTTGTGCAGGGTGGTGGTGTGATTGTGCATGTAAGTAGCGGTTGGTGTGTGTTTTTTTCCGGTAGATAGTGTGTCCTAGGGAGCCATCAGGTTTTTTGTAGATTAGGACGTCAAGAAAGGGGAGTTGGTTGTTGTCTTCTATTTCCATAGTGAATTGTATTTTGGGGTGTAGGCTGTTGAGATGTGTGAGGAAGCTATCTAGTTTTTCTTTCCCGTGTGGCCAAATTACAAAGGTGTCGTCAACATATCTGAGCCAAAGTTTGGGTTTGTGTTCTGACTTGTCTAAAGCATTGGTTTCAAAGTGTTCCATGTACAAATTTGCGATGACCGGTGAGAGGGGTGATCCCATAGGTGCTCCTTCTATCTGTTTGTATCTTTGTCCATTGTGGATGAAGTACGTGTTGGTTAGGCAGTGGTTGGTCAGGTCCAGAATGTATTTGGGGGGATTGTATTTGTTTTGAATGGCTGTCAAGGCTTCATTAATGGGCACTTGAGTGAAGAGAGATACAACATCGAAGCTCACAAGTAGGTCATCGGGGCTCCCTAGGACACACTATCTACCGGAAAAAAACACACACCAACCGCTACTTACATGCACAATCACACCACCACCCTGCACAAATAAACTCCGTAGCCAAGACTCTCATCTCCAGAACCAAACGCCTGGCTGACAAAGACCACTTGACAACTGAGTTACAGAATCTCTCAAATGTGTTAATCGCCAATGGATACCAGAAAAACAAGGTTACAAAGCTAATCCAAAAAGAAACACCCCCCAAAAACCAAGACACAGAAGAAAACAATGGCATGGCCCTCCTTCCTTATATCAAGGGCACTACAGACAAAATTAGCAAAATCCTCCATAAACACAATATCAAAACAGCCTTCTGCACCAACCAAAAAATAGCCAATATCCTCAGAAACCCAAAAGACAAAATCCAGCTCGAAAACCAAGGGGTCTATGAAATACCCTGCAAAGTCTGCCCAGCCACGTACATTGGACAAACAAACAGACGAATAAATGCACGTATCGCAGAACACAAGAATGCCGTCAAAAAAGAAGAAAAAACTTCCTCTCTTTTCCAACACATGAAAGAAACAGGACACGAAATTAATTTTGCAGATTCCAAATTGCTCTTTAACATGGAACATCACCACAAGAGAATAATCATGGAAGCCATCGAGATAGAGAAACACCCTCACAACATGAACAAGCGTGACGACACGTCCCGCCTGCCTGACATCTGGAAATTAGCCCTCCCCACAAAAACCGACACCAGAACCAGAGGCACACAGAACGCCGTCACCAATCAACCACACCAGACCCAAACCCAGACCCTCTCCACAGACATATTACAGACTCCATCCAGTAGCCAAACTATAGTGGCACCTCCGGATGCTGCACCCCCCTGCAATCCCTACACAGATCTGGCTGGCACAAGGCACAAAATTACAGCTCGCCCCTATACACGAAGCCAAGCCAGAGCACAACTAAATGCAGCACAGCCATCTTCTCAGAAAAACTCTTCACAAGCTCAAGAGGTCAAGACACGAAAGCTTTAGCAACTAATCTACACTTAATGACCCACCCAGTGGTATTCAGAATATCACTCATGAAATCACTCAAGATATCCCTCAAGTAATTAAGGAACAAAAGAAGAAAAGGCACACTAATCTAGGAACTTCCTCTCTGCCCAGAACGTTGGAGGCTATACACCACACCCCTCAACAGTATTTATAGGAACTCAAACACCAGATTCTGCTCTGTTCCAGTAACAAGAAGCCGAAAGCACCAGCCTGAAGATGACGAGTGAGACCTCGTCGAAACGTCGCACAGACACCCCGACTCTTACACGGGAAGACACCCGAAGACACCAAAACCTACATTCCTATACCCGTGAAAATCTACGAAAGCAAATATATATATATATATATATATATATGGTTCCTTTCAGTGTATTTGCAGCATGCAACAAAATCAGCATGGGATGTCTTTGCAGAGGGTGTTAACCTTTCCACTACGATTTAGTTGTTTCTTGTTAGCTGCATTGGTGCACCCTCTGCTCCTTCTCAGCTCTGGTGGGGCTGAAAGGATGGGCACTGATTCTCTTCTCTCTGCGCCATCAGGACTGCTGGCTAGAGAAGAGGACTCTTCTCTGGCGGTCACTTGTAGCTGAGCAAGATTGTCTTTCATGAACTCAGTCTTAACAGTGAGTCCGTAAGTTACAGTGGACTACAGGTCTGTCAAGGGAAGACACCAGCATGGCAGCAGTGACTGAATTACAAGGAAGGGGAAAGGTGGCCTTATAATGGGAACAAGACAAAGCCAAAATTATGGGACTATTTAGCTCAGTAAGAATTGCCTGCACAATTATTGGTAGCAGCTTTGCAGTGTTTGAAACTCTATTTGGAGCTGCCTGGGATTGAACCTGGACCTTCGGCATGCAAAGCAGATGTTTTAGCACCAAGGTCTTTCTCTTTCTCCCCCCACTTGAAATTTGTTTAAATATATGTATATTCCACCTTCCTTCAAAGAGTTCAAGGTGGTGCACATGGTTCTTCCCATCCCCGCTTCATCCTCACCACAACCCTGTGAAGTGGGCTAGACTGGGAGACTGTGACTGGCCCAAGGTCGCCCAGTAAGTCTTATTCCAATCACTACACCATACTGTCCCAGCCAGATGGGAAACCCACCCAGATGGGCATGGCATAAAATAATAAAATAATCATTATTATTATTATTATTATTATTATTATTATTATTATTATCCCTCCATGCTTGTTGCCAGCCTTCTGTATGGCAGCGGAAAGGTAGCAAGTGGTGCTGTCAACTGGTTAAAGAATGTTTAGGTGATCAGCTGTCTGCTGCTTGCTATTCACTATCTGTAAATTGATTTACATATTTCCATATTACTAAAACCTCAAAATATGTGCCTTTTTGAGGCTGAAGTAAACATGTGATTGTTGTTTGTGTGTGCTTCCCGACATGCAAATAATCTCTCTGTACAACAAATCTATGAACTGGCTCAGCTGAAAATTTATTTTGCTTTGAAAGAGATGCGGAATTTCTATCTGAGTTTATGTCATGGCAAGGAGTGGCAACCAGGAACTGGTGATCTTAGCCAACCACTCAATCTTTCCTTGCCAGCCACACCCCCTAATCAGATGCCACAACCATTGCCAACCTGGTGCTCTCCAGATGGACCATGCCTCCCATCAGCCCCGGCTGCCATGGCTGTTGGAGTTGTAGACCAAAACATATGGAGGGCATCGTGGTGATAAAAGACTAAGCTCAGCACATATATCTGATTGATCTGGCTGCATTCTTACACAAAAACGTAAATTGATCTCCCTTCTTTCTCAAGCAAGCTGGTTCTGCTAGTGATTTCAAAAGTTCATCATTGTAAAGTCCAGAATATTTTGGTCTCCCAAGGGGATGCTTTCAGCTGTGTTGACTTGCTTGTGTGTTAAAATCAACAAGGGATGAGGTCCTTCTTGCAGTCTAAATGAAGGTGCCAACAGTCTTTACCTTGGCAATGATGCACCTGATTGCCCAGAGCTAGAATGCAGTGGCTCTATGTTGTGATCAGTTGCTGTTTATTTGTGTTTTTGTAAATTTTCACCTAACCTATTTTGTATGCGTTTCCTATTTGCATGTAACTAGTCCCGGAGCTGTTTGACAAAGGGCAGGGGTATAAACTGACAGACTGACAGAATAAAATATGCAAGTCATAATACTTACTGCCTCCCTTATTAGGGCTGTTGTAAGAATGAGCAAGATACTATTTCTGAAGGTGTTTGGAATGCTCTTGCAGTTGCATTTATTATCCTTTTGCCAGTTGTTTGAATCGATTCTAATATTGTATTTTTACATTGCTGTAACCCAGATTGAGAGCATATAGTGAAGGATGGGCAGGGAACCAAATCTGCAATAATAATATTAATAAGAATCTTTATTTGACCGCTGACCGCTCATTTAAAGGCCCCAAGTCTCCTATGATCTGAGCCAGCCCTGGACTTCTGGAGGCAAGGATGCCAATGTCAGAGGGGCCTGCCTTTAAAACAGGGTGTGTGTGGGCAAACCCTGGTCCTTGTCAGAGGTTGCTGGACCACCCTCATCCCTGACTGATGGCCGTGCTAATTGGGTGGCTGATGGGAGCTGGGGGCCAAGGACCTCTGGAGGGCCGCACCCTGGCTTAGCCCTCCCCAAAGGCTCTGCGAGGGATTCTTCTGCCATCTCCATTGTGGCTGTTCTCGACCTGGGTCCTCAGTACTGTATAGGGCAGCACCCCCAAGCCGCCATCCCCAGCCAGATGCCCTCCAGATGATTTGGACAGCTCCCAGCAGTCCCAGGATGTCAACTGAAACACCTGGATCCTGTGGAAGATTGTTACTTTCACCACAGCAAACAAGGATGGCTGTCCCACTGGGAAGGATCGAAGAACACCTTTTTTATTAATGCTGCAGAAGTTTCCTTCTCTCAGAACCACACTTCCCAGAATCCACTCGGACCGAGCAGGCGGGTCCCTTTGGCCTGAGTGACGGCCCTTCTCCCTAATCGCCTGAGGCGGGTGCTCGGCGCCGCCCTATCAGCGCGCAGGATGAGGCGCCCGGCGAGCCGCGCTCCGCGGAGAGAAAGCGCTGCTGGCTGAGTGGTGGTGCGGACGGAGCATCACATGGGAGCTGCGGCGGGTGCGGAGCCGGGCAGGATCGGCGCTCCGGGCGATGGGTGAGCGGGCCAGCGGGGCGGGCGCTTCGGGGCGCGCTGAGGACTAGCAACTTGCTCGGAGGCGCTTCCTTTTGGCCGGCCGAGGAGCGAGGGGTGGGGGACGGAGGGGAGGGTCGGTTTGGACCCCCTGCGCTGATCCAAAGTCTTGTTTGCGTTTAGGAACCTCTGCTGGAGGGGAGACTTCTGATCGGGGTGGAGGTGGGGAAACTTGGGGTGTTTGTCGCGGGGGGGACACGCGTTTTCCCTCCTCGGAGATCAATTATAACAGTTAGTTGTTTCCGGAGAGTTGTTTCTAGCGCGTGTAGATTGCAATAAAACGAAGCCGCTTCCTTTCTTTGACCCGCTTGGGAGACTTCTCCCGAATCCGCGAAGATCCGACTTTTACCCCGTCGCCTTCCCGGGGGGGGGGGAGCGAGGAAGGAGCTGGTCTTCTTCTTCGGGATGCCTTGTTTTCAGTTGGGTCCGCTTTGGGGCGGGCCGCGGGGGGGGGGTTCCAAGCGATGCGCGACTGTTGTTGTTTTCCTGCTCGGGGAACCATCGGACCGGGCTCTAGGCAAATCCTCTTTCCCGTTTTGCGCGGCTCAGCAGATAATAAATTGGCGGCGATTAAGTTGCAAAAGTCCCTGAGTTTGCATTTCTGAGCAGGTGGAGGAAAGAACAGAGGGCGGGTTGCGGGAGGCGGGGGGACGCGGTCTGCCAAGCCAGCCAGTTTTCTTGTTGGAAATCGTCTTAGTTTGCTGTTAAAACAAAACAAGCTCCCCCCCCCGCTCCCCCCGCTTGGTATTCGGAACATGGGGCATGCCAACTCCGTCCACGTGACTGGATCCTTAAAAAAAGAAACCCAGCATAAACTTTGTCTGAAGTTTTCTTGCGTGTTTTCCCAGTACTTATAAGGAGATTTCCACCTACCGCTCCCCCCCCCCGCGCGGATTTTTTAAAGTCCTTCCTGGACTTTCTGGTAATTTTGATTTCAGTTCTCTTCTCTCTCTCTCTCCCCCCCCCCCATTTAGTCAATTTCAGCACTGCCTTCTCATATTTGGTCATTCGTTTTCCTGTTGTGGTTTTTAATCTCTTGCTGTTCTCAGCTAATTTATTGTGTCAGCTGTGAGCAAAAGCCCCCCGCCCCCCCCGCATTCCCAGAAGAGGCCTCCCCGTCCCACCACACTCCTGCCCTGTCAATCTCACGGCCCCTGAAGAGTTAAAAGAATATGTGCTATATTGAATGAAGTGTGTGCACGCAGCCCTGGGTGTATTGTACTCTGTGTCATTTCCTGAAAGTGGCTTGATCTACATTCTTTGAAGATGCTAACGGCTTTCGGCTGCTGCTTCCGCATCAGCCCAGAAATGTTTTTCTAGGTTGTTGACCTTTCTCATTTTCCCAAGAACATTTTTTTTTCACTGAATGAATAGCGCATCTGCTTGTGGAAGGACTGAGCCGGCAGTCTCCTTTCTTTCATCGGCTGCTAGGCATACCTAGGAGTGGAAGAAATAGTTGACCCTGTGAGAAAGAGGGATACAAATCGCTGCAAAATAAAACCGCATCCTGGCATCATTGGCAAAGCAGGAGCTGACCAGGAGCCAGGGAATTTGAAATGCCAGCGGCGCCTCAGCTCCTCCAGTTCAGAAGGGTGTTGCAGTCGTGGAGTGGGGGGTCCTTTAAGAAATCACCCTTGTTCACATGTACACACGCTCCACTTCCTTTAGGCCAGATGCTGTTGAACTTTTCACTCCCATCGCTCCCAGATGGCTTGTCCAATGGTCAGAGGCAACTGGAAGTGTGGGGTCTGGCAAAACATCTGGAAGGCCAGCAGTTCCCCATCCCCATTTTCAAGTGTCACATTCATCCATTCCAAATCCTGCACTGAGAAGAACTGAATTCTGCAGCCTGTATAAAATCCCACAAGCGGAGTGCATTGGCGGATCTTCTCTCTTACTTTTGCATAATTTTATTCTAGCGTTTTTTGCTTTTTGTTTCTCATTGGCATAATCTGTTCTTCCTGGGCGAGACAAATGCTCTGAAGTCCCACCTTCTACCACTGAAAATATTCCTCTGAGAGGTCGGAAGCAGTTGTCCGCATGCTTTCAAGGATATTGCTGCACCTCGAGAGCTGGGGTGGGCACTTTTATTTATTTTTTTAAAGGGAGTGTGCTGCTGGTTTCTGGACCCACTTCCACTTTCTTTGGATTTTCTGTGCTCCTGTGGAATCACATCTCTCTCCTGGCGCTGGGCATATTATGGGCCACACAGGTGTGGACGCTGGGGCCAACCTACATGTTATGCAGGAGATCCACAACTGGCTCTCCTGATGCTCCCTGATCTTACACATGCTATATAAGGAGCAGCCCACACATAGAATGAGGTCATTTGTTGGTGATGCTGAGAGGTCAATGTGCTTCGCAGGAAATTCCCTCCAGAGATGGAGTGGCCTGCTGGTCTTCTGCCTTCTCAGGCCGCATGTCACAATGCCGTTGAGATGAAATGCAGGCTGACAGTCTTGTTGCTTCACTTCCTTACGAGTGAAACAGTGATTAATGCTGCTTTCTTAAAAGCTATAGGTGGGAGGCCAGATAAGATTGTGAAAGGGGCGTTGTTCGTGGTAGAGATGCGGAAGTCCCAGCTTCAGTCCCCAAAAGCATCTCCAGGTAGGGCTGGGGGAAAAGACCCTTGCTGTGCCTGACACCCTGGAGAGCAGCTGCTGGCCAGTGTGGACAATACTGAGCTAGATGGACCAGTTGTCCAATTCAGTCCAAGACAGCTACATGTGTTTCTAGGGTGGGACAGGGGTCTGTATTCTGGAGCACGGTTGAGGAACCCATGGCCTTCCACACATTTCTGGGCTCCCAACGCTCATCAGCCCCAGTTAGCCTGGTCACTGGTGAACTGGAGTTGAACAAAATATCTCAAGGGTTGTCACATGGAAGATGGAGCAAGCTTGTTTTCTCCTGCTCCGGTGGGTAGGACTTGAATCAATGGCTTCAAATTACAAGAAAGGAGATTCCAACTAAACATCAGGAAGAACCTTCTGACAGTGGAATGGTCTCCCTTGGAAGATGGTAGGCTCTCCACCATTGGAGGTTTTAAGCAGAGGTTGGATGGCCATCGCTCATGGATTCCTGCATTGCCGGGGGTTGGACTAGAGAGTCCCTTCCAACTCTACAATTCTGTGATTCTGTGGAGGGCTACAGATTCCCCATCCCTGCTCTACAGAATGGCTTAGGCAGAGACCACCCCTCCTTCCTGCCCCTCCAACTCTTGAGAACAACAAACACAATGAGCTCATAGCCTTTAAGCTGTGTCTGATTTCTATGATTCACCCTGAAGTTTTGAAACTGATCTGTGGTTCTTCTCTTTAACTGTATTTTTTTTTTTAAACTTACTGGCACTGACAATCTTATTTCCCCATTTCATTCCCTGATGTTTTGTCATTGTGTTTGAGGTTTTTATTGCTGGGTTGTTGTTTTTAAGTTGCTTTCTCTGGAAAGAGGCTTCAAATAGCAGCTCTGAAATGGCTGTTCTGAGATCTCTCCTTGGGCAACTGCCCTTATAAGATCTGCCATGGCTGGATCAGGCCAGAGGTCCATTGAACCCATCATTCTTTTTCTTACTCAGCCAACCTGATGCCTCTGGGAGGCCCATCAGCAGGGCCTCAATGTTGTTGGTCCCTGGCATCTGGCAGCCAAAGGTAGAGTAGCCCTGAAGATGGAGGTTCCATTAGTCTTTGTCATTATGAGCCATTGAATTGGTATCCAACTAAGTTCTACTCAGAGTATGCCTATTGAAAAGAACAAACCCAAGTTAGATATGTCTGTCAACTTCAGTGGGTCTACTCTGAGTAGGACTAGCATTGGTTCCAACCCTAAGTGTATTCCACTTTTTATACAAGTCTTGTGACTTGTGGCAGAGAGTTCCATAAATTAACCTGCCATTGTTTGACGAAGTAATTAATTCCCCTTCAGTCTTTCTGGAAGGGAGGACACCATCCTGACTCCCCCCCCCATGGCATTATTTTACTTCCTTATTCTGTTTCCTCATCTCTGAAATGGGTTTGAGGCTACTACCCCACTTGGGGCCTGCACTGGGATGGGGCGGCACATCACTCCAAAAGCCTTAAATCTGCCCCAGATGGAAGGACAAATAATTGGGTTGAGGTCAGCACATTCCTCTCGCTCTCTTTGTCTCTCTCTCTGCTGAGGTTACAGACTGTGAAGCTGGTGTGCGCCCCCCTCTCCCACCCATGCGTCAATTCCACAACTCTGGATGGAAAACAATTGTTTTTATTTAAGCCGCACAGAGTCCCGCAAGCAGCTGTTTTGTATGGTGGGGGCCAGGAGGGAATTAAAAAAACAGGTGTTTTTAGGACTGTCAGAGGAAACTGAAATGCAGAGCTGTGGCTTCAGATTGAAAACCATTTTAGGTGGGGGGAGTTGGGCAGAAAGACCAGTTCCCTCTACTTCTCTTCCAGTTCACACGAGGGCTGGCTTTGCTATTCCCGCTTGCAAGAGCTTGGAGTGGCCTGTCTCATGAACAGGTGGCAATGGTGGTGGCAGAAGCAGCCAAGTCACCTCTTCCCCCCCCCCACCCTCAAATGGTGGAAGGGGGTTCAGGTGACTTTTCTAGATAAATCATTTTGGAGGTAGCGGGTGGAAGAAAATCAGCTGTTTTGGCTTTCGTTCCCAATACTAACCAAGCATCGTTCGATAGCAACCCCCCCAACCCCTCTCCAAACCAGACTACTTTTTCTGAAGTGAATGAGGGGCATTTGTCTGGAGGGGGGTGCAGAGGACTCTGCTTCCAATTTAACTTGTTTGGATTTCATGGGTATTTTACTCCCCCTGTCCCTTCCCCAAACCCACCCACATTTTTCATAAAAGATGTTCACCTTGGCACTGAGTTGGGGGGGTTACCAGTGCCACCTCCCCACGCCTCCTTTAATTCCTTGTGAAAGCTTAAAGGGGGGGGCTAAGCTGGTTTCTCCCTCCCCACCCTTTCCTTTTTTCTCTTTTTTTCTTTTTGTTTCCCAAAGTTGTCATCATGTCCAGTAATCCTCTCAGAAGCTGGACTTGTTTTGGCTGCCGTGGGCTATGATCTCATTTCCAGAGAACATTCAACTGGAAGGCTCCCCCCTCCTTTTTATAATTCTCTTCTTCTTTCTCTCCCCCCCCCCCACTGCCTCATTGTACAGTATGTGAGTGTTTAGGGTGAGCTCACTGACTCCTGCAGGGGGTCTGAGAGGGAGGGAAACATACAAACTCTTTTAGCAAACATGAGCTGGAAATGGATGAGGGGGCAGAGGACTGGAAAGGGCTCAAAACTCTGTTTTCCTTCTGTTTTACTCCAGAGAGAGAGTGAGCAGCCAGCCTCTTCCTCTGCTCCTGGGTTTGGAGTCTTTGTGTGCCCAAAGTACCTTTTGTTTATTTTTTAGACAGCTATTGCAGTGCCTTGTGCTAGGAGCCCAGTCACTGAAGCGGATTAAAGTTTTCCAAAACGGAGAAGGTTTTTACATAGATGACCACAGGTCAACAGAGGCAAAGGAGAAATGGCTTGCAGCAAGTGTGGAGACAACATACATAAAAATAAAACATGGAATAGGAATGAATAAAAAAAGGTGAAATTTTCCAAATAAATAGAGAGCAAATAATGTAGAAAAATAAAACAGCAAAACACGTCACAAAAGCCAAATCTCACAATTTGGTGTTGGGTGAGAGCTTTGCGTATTTGAATTTGGCACATTTAGAGTGATTAAAGCCTTCTGCGCCCCCTTGCCCCCCTCCCATTGACATGGGGTGGTGAATAGTGTGCAGTTGGCTTGCAGGGAAGGGTGAAATGTTTGGGAAAGGGGCAAAAGTGGCCAGAAATATGGGGGGGGGGAGTGAGGTGGATAAAACATTTGCCACCCTCAGCCTCTTCCCACCCCACCCCGTCTGCTTTGCCTCTTTTTAGAAATGGGGCCTTTCCTGGGAGGATTGTAAATTTGTAAATTTGTGGGCGCAGGGCTTTGCTTATGTGCCCACTGTGTGCAACGCCGTCCCATCAGATGTCAAGCAGGTAAAGAACTCTATGACTTTTAGAAGAGATGTGAAGGCAGGGAAGTTTCTAATGGTTATCTTACTGTGTTTTTATTATTTTATTGGGAGCCACCCAGAGTGGCTGGGGCAACTCAGATGGGTGGCATATAAGTAGTATCATCATCATCATCTCTGTGAGTTACCGTTCCTGATGACTGTATGCAAGTAGTATAAATAAGAGCATCTCTTGGTTTATCTTTCGCACTTTGCCAGCTTCTTCCCTGCTCTCCTTCCTACGTCACAACCTTCCACAAAAAGCCCTGATGCAGCTCTTCCAAATGATGACGTGTGCCGTCATCAGCTGGAAGTAGCTTGTTCCTGGGAAGCCACAATAACCTCCATCCTCCCGGGATGCTCTCTGAAAGAAACACCAATTTGGTTTTCTTGGACAGGATTCAAGTAACGTTAAGGCTGGCCAAGGATGCAGAAGACTTCCCAAAATATTGTCAAGTGCTGCTTTGTTTTGGCTAGTGAGAGAGGATGATGGACATGTTTTGAGTGTCCAGAGTCCCTCAGAAATATTACCGTAGTAAATCTTCCAATAAGTCTGTCAGAATTGCCACTGTATTGCAGATGGAAAGCTCAGGATCATGGAGTGTGGGTCACCTCAGGCCACAGAGAGTGTGGATCTGGTGAGATCTGAACCAGATTCTGTCCTCTGTGAATTTTATGTACCGAATGTTCTCCAGCTACTCCCTGTATGTTTAATATTCACTGAGTATTCAGTAGTTGTTTTGACATGTGACAATATTTTTATTTCACTGTTTCTTGCTTGGCATTTGGCAGTATTTCATAGTAGACAAGAAACGGTGGTTTTGAGTGTTGGCAGGAGGTAATATTTGACTGATAACGTTCAGTGGGATTTAGCAGTTGACAGTTGACACTTGCCAGAAACCAGACAAGATACTGAAAGGTCTGAAAACACTTGAATTTTGAGGTAAAATTTCTCTTTGTTTCTGAATTTCATGTTGAATGGTGAAATTGAAGACTTGGGTGAATTCTTGAGAGCATTCTGTTGACTTTGTGGTGATAATCCTTTGGTGAATGGATGAGGGAAGGACCGTAACTCAGTGCTTAGAGCATCATCTCCCAGGCGGGGCAGGGAGTGTCCACTGTCTGAAACCTGGAGAGTCACTGTAGACAATGTGGAGCTCGAGGGATTGTTGGTCTTACACTGTATAAGGTGCCTTCCTAAAAATGCTTCCTTAACTAATATTTCTGAATCGTCACTTTTCATTATGTAGTTTTTGATAGTTCTTTCATTATGTAAATTTGTACAAGTTTTTTCTCCTGTAAATCGCTTTGGTGTAAATTGAGTAATAAAAGGTTCGAACATTTGTGGACACTCATTTTACCCTTGCTCCATTTTAATCATTTTGGCAGGAGAGGCACAGATTAACATAAAATGGTTAGAGCATGCAGCCAAAAAGGTGATATTGCCTGACTTGGATGAAAGCTTCAAGAGTGAGGCTTTTTCACTTTCCCAAGTACCAGGAGAGTTGTTTTGCTGCCTGCAGCCCATCTTGGCTTCCCACTCCCTCAGCTGCACTGTCAGGTGGAAATGATGGGTGTATTCAATAAACCCCTGAGTGCGCAAGAGGCGCCCTGCGTCTCCACATGCAAAAAGGAGGTGACTTTTGCATTGAGAGTGGACTTTGGAGGGCTTGCTTGTGGCAGTTGGTTGACGAGTGTCTAGGAGGGAAGGATGTGGCTGGTGGGGGCAAGGCTCACACCATTCAGGAAACCACCTTGAAAGCGAAAGTGGAAACTCTGTAGTCTTGCCCGTCTGCCGTATTCGCACTTGCTCTTGTGTGCAATTGCACCTCCAGGCAGGAAACCATTGAGTTGCATGCGTCAAAGGAGACATCTCTTCTAAGAAAACCGCTCCAGTGGAGTCTCAGCTGGGGCCCCACCTTAGAGCCAAGCATCGCTGTCTCCTGCCCAGAATTTCTTGTCGGGGGCAGACCATGGAGGAGAAATAGATTCTGGGTGCTGTTGAGGCAGAGCAGCAGGAGATGGAGACAGCTAATCCATGGGCCACGTGGGGCCTGCGGGCAGAGGTTGAGATTTAGACCACATTTGTACCACACATTTTAAGCAGTACAATACCACTTTAAATAGTCATGGTTTTCCCCAAGGGATTATGAGAGCTGCAGTTTGTTAAGGGCAATGAGGGTTTCCCCTCACAGAGCAATAGTTCTCAAAGTGGATTCATCCCTCTTTCCTGGAGACTCCGGGAATTGTACCTCTGTGAGGAAAATAGGGGCCTCCTAGCAACTCTCAGCCCTTAGCAAATGGCACTTTCCAGGATGCTTCTGAGGAAGCCATGGCGGTGTAATTTGGTAGCATAGCACTTAAATGTATGGAGTGAATGTGGCCTTATGGTGGTGGAGGAGAAAAGGCAGCAGGTGGCCAAATGCTGACTGGAGGTTGCTCCTCAGCGTTTTGGGCAGTGCTGTTTCACGTCTGCTTTCAAAACACTTTGTCACGTTGTGTGTTGTTCAGTTTCATGTCTGCTGACTGATCCCTTTTCCTTAACTGGAGTTTCCAGAATCAAATCTGATTTTGCCTTTGTACGAAGCACCTCTGAACTGTGCCCCTACCCCAGAGGAGCAGGTGGCGGTGGGCAGTAGGCCTATGGCTAAAAGACCCCTGCCCCATCTGCTGGCAGCCTCTCCTCTGCCTCAAATGTCTTCAGGGGGTGTTTCTTCCTTGGTCTTCCTGAGGTGGGTTTGGATATTGCTGGGATTTAGGGTAGGGGTCCCTGTCACTCAAGGTCTCTTGATTTGAGGGGAATGGGACTTGGATCTTGGTTCTTAATGGCTTCTCAACTCTCCTCCCTTGACGCAGCACCCAGCCTTAAAGGCAAGCGGAAAAAGAAGACCATTCCCATGGCTGAGAGCGAATCCCAGAATGCTCTGGTGCTGTCCCTGGCAGAAGAGACCGCAGTGGGAAGCCCTGGCGCTGAGGAGCATCAAAACACGCCAGAGAAGCTGGAAGAAGTGGTGAGTGAAAATTGTAATAATAATTGCATCACAAAAGCCAAGAATTGAATCCTAACACATCTGTGATGATATTCTTTCAAAACCTTTAGATCCTGGCCTTTGCAAATCACAGCTAGACCAACCTTTTGCCAACCTGTAGCCCTCCAGAGCAGCCTTTCTCAACCTGTGGGTCCCCAGATGTTGTTGAACTACAACTCCCATCACCCCTAGCTAGCAAGGCCAGAGCTCAGGGATGATGGGAGTTGTAGTCCAACAATATCTGGGGACCCACAGGTTGAGAACCACTGCTCTAGAGCTGCAGGGGCTGGGGCTGATGGGAGTGGTAGTCCAAAACACCTGGAAGGCAACTTGCTGGCATTGGCATAACTCTAGATTTGGATGTCTTTGTTTAATCAATGGGTGCCATGAATGGCCACGATATACTAAACATACAGCAGCCTGCAATCTAAATTTTCAACAGCAGACATGATAGAGACATGACAAGTTCTGGTGTAGCTAGTGAACAACATATTTATCCCATTCTTCCTCTAAGAATCTCTGGGCAGAGTCTTATTTTATCCTTGCTTGAATCCTGGGAGAAAGATTAGTGATTGGCCCAGCGTCACCCAATGAGCTTAGTGGTTGGTTGGGGCTTTGAACTTGCCTCTTCCTGGTCTAGACTGAACACTCTTAGGCAGCACTCATGCAAGGACGAGCCGCAGCAAACCTTATGCTCACACACCTCCGGCTTGGCTGTAAGTGGGAGGTAGAAAGCCTCTGCTTCCATTCTAGATTAATCATTGTTTAGTGTTCCAGCCAAACCATAAACTCTAACCTATGGTTTGTTGGAACAAGCTGGTTTCATAACCTACCATTTGAAGTTGGCTTGTTTCAACAAGTCATAGGTTGGATTAACCACAGTTTGTGCAGTGTTGGATATTACAACAAACTGCAGGAAGGCATAGAAGACTTGTTTTAGGCTTATCTTCATAATACTAGATGCAGCTTAACTCTGTCACACTTGCTCTAAGTTTCAGGTGTTTAGGCTTCATTTTGTTTTGGGACAAAGACCAAAATAGTAAGCAAAGGCTCTGTGGGCTTTGAAAGCATTGAGTGAGGAGGCACAATATAGAGGCTGGATTTTGACATATTGTGGAACCATGGTTTGGGCTACCCATACTTTGATCTCCCAGAAGTACAAGCATACAGTAGGATAGACCTGCTTGTCTGTTTCTTTTTCCCCATGTGTTCTGCACTCACATCTTGAACTGGAGCAGTGGCCCAGAATGTGGTTTGTCAGTGGTCTGTAAATTCAGACATAGCAGCGAACCCCAGTTAGCTGAATCTGGTTTGAAAATCAGGTTCAAACTATGCTTTCAGGTGCTAGTTTGTCAGTCCTAAACAAGCAACTGTTTGTGGGCAGGCTCAGGTTCAAACATCAGAGCAAACCATTCTATCACCCCGAGGCTTATTCTGTAAATGGAATAAAAGGTAAAGGCAAAGGACCCCTGGACGGTTAAGTCCAGTCAAAGGTGACTATGGGGTTGTGGCGCTCATCTCGCTTTCAGGCCAAGGGAGCCAATGTTTGTCTAACAGACAGCTTTCCGGATCATATGGCCAGCACGACTAAACCGCTTCTGGTGCAACAGAACACCGTGACAGAAACCAGAGCGCACGGAAACACGGTTTACCTTCCTGCCACAGCAGTACCTATTTATCTACTTGCACTGGCATGCTTTCGGACTGCTAGATTGGCAGGAGCTGGGACAGAGCAACGGGAGCTCACTCTGTTGTGGGGATTTAAACTGCTGACCTTCCGATCGGCAAGCCCAAGAGGCTCAGTGGTTTAGACCACAGTGCCAGCCGCGTCCCTAGGCTTTAAATGGAATGGGGTGTACCTGTAGTACTTGCAATTTAGTGGCAATAAAGGTGGAATTGGAGCAAAGAAAAAAGAAAAGGACTTTCCAAAATTCCCAACTTGCATATGCCAGCTTAAATCTGAGATATTTCTTAGAATCTTGTCTGTATTTTGTTTCAGCTTTGAATAAGATAGAGAACAAAATCTTTCCTTCTTGGGGATCTTCAGGGTTGTCCCCTCGTATAGACGCAGTAAAACAAGTGGATTGCTTATCACTTAAAAATGGAAAAGTTTTGTTACAAGGGGTGCAAAATGAAAGGTTCTGTAGAATCATATAAAAATGACGGGTATTAGGACCCAGGAGCTCTAATGAAAAATCTGCACCTCAAGACGACAATCCTTCCAAGCATGATTGGAATTTGGATTCTTGGAGTGCCTGGTGCCGACTTGCCAATGATGCCTTTTCTATTTCTGCCCCTACAATTCTCATGTCACGTCTTTGACAGAAACTCAGAAAGGCTGCTGGGGTGTGTGTGTGTGTATAGGTATAAAAATGATGGCAGCACCACTAGTGCCATCTACCTGGAGTCAGGCTGTGACCCATGCCGAACACAGACCTGAATTGGCAAAAGGTTACTATTGCCCCAGAAATGCTGGCTTCCTTCAAATCAAAATGGGAAAATGGGGAGCCAGCCTTGGGGATGCATGCACCCCCCCATTTCTTCCCACATTTGCATTGACCACAGTTTTGCAATAGATCTGCAAACAGGAGTTGATTCCCACCGGAGCTGCTATCTTGACCAGGGTTTGTAAACCTCTGGTAAGAAAGGAATCCTGATTAGCATCACCCACAGTTAGCCTTGGTGCAGATGTATAGTTTAGGCTTGAAAGGGGAGGGAGAGCAAAGCATATGTTGAAGCCAACTCTCAGTTAATCATTCCACCCCCCCCCCAGCAAACTGGCAGCTTCATTTTGGGAGTGCTTCTCTGATTGCTTGTCCTGGGTCTGGCTACTGAGCTCTCTCTTGATTTTTTTTGACCTGTTTATGGAGTGACTTGGAAGTTGAATTGAGTTGAGAGAGAGCTGGTTTAGAGGATCATATCTTGGCTTAAAAACCTGCCATCATACTATAGGTTGCTGACTCACTGAGTTGGTTTGGGTTACCATTACTTTGGTTTCACAAGCCAAGAAATGAACGCACATTTTGCCCTTCATGCAAGTTGCGTTTAAAGCAGGAAATATTTTATTGACCATAGTTTAGTGTTTCATAGAAACAAGGAAACGATGGGTTGCCAGCTTTGGAACAAGCCAGGATCTTAAACCAAGGGCGGGTAGCCCTTAGTTTCCTAGTTCATTAGCGACTTCCTGGCTCATGCAAAGGGTGGGAGGCAGCAACTGCATGCTAATATCTTGGCTTGTCAACCCAAAATATAATAGTTCAAAGCAACTTGGAGTCTGCAACCCCTAGTAAGTTTGGGGGTTCATCCACCTCTCTCTCTTCACCACCCCCACTCTCCACCGTGGCACATAGACTCTTCAGTGTTGGCAGTTGAGTAGCTCACTTTTGCCTAGGTTTGTGGACAGGGTTTAAACAAGAATGGAGGAGGAGAACCTCAAATTTTGGAAACCAGAGGGTTTAGCGTCAAAAGAGAGAAACTGAAAATGCAAGTGTCGTGTATGTTGGGGAGAAGAAACCTGTGTGAACTTCTGAAATGAGCTCTCTGTTGCTAAGAAGTAGTTGGGTGGTGGTGGGCCATCCTTTTCTTCCCCTTCAATCTCTGAAAATAATTTTTGCAGAATTTGGACCACTTTGGAATGGGGCAGATGAGGGCTGACCTTTTATAGCTCAGCACTCCTAGAAAGGCATTGCAGAATGTGGGTCCATCTGTCTCATCACACTTGCATATTGCCTTCCATTCATGCATGTGACTCTCCTGCTTTATCCTCAGAACAATCCTGTGAGGGAGTCTATGTTGTGTGTGTGTGTGTGTGTGTGTGTGTGTGTGAGAGAGAGAGAGAGAGAGAGAGAGAGAGAGAGAGAGAGACTTAGGGCTACCCAGTGAATTTCATCCATGAGTAGTTTCGTCCTCTACATGACCTGGAGTGCAATTGATTAGCATGGTGCATAATGCCAGGTAAAGTAAGGCTGGAGACGGACAATAATTTTACAAGAGTGTAAAGTAAGCATAGTTCAGGGATATTTGCCACACACAAACACAAACACGTTTCTTTTGTCCTGCCACAATCGCCAGTCCAACAGGTTTTGGAAACTATATGAATGCCAGCAACACCAGTTTGACTGGATATGATGGTGGAATGAATGCGCACACTGTAGGGAGAAGCATGCTTGTATCATGTTACCTGCAATATTGGGGGGGGAGTGGCCCGTGCAAAGATACAGTGTTCTATCTTCAGCTTGAATGCCAGCAACCCTTCCTAAATTTCACAATCTCTGCAGACTTGTAGACTCTAAATTTCCTTCAGGCAGGACCTAGGTAGCCCTGCAGCCACCGCTTGGGGGAGAGAGCATTTTGCAAACACCGTCAGCTTGGCTCTCTGTCCAGTTCAAAATTAGATTCTTTTGAAAAAAGAAGCAGCCCCATAAATAGCCCCACAGCTAAAATAACATGTCTATCGTGAGCGGGGAAAAGAATAGAAAGGAGCAGACGTGTTGAGTGCCGAGCAGCTGCCTTGACCAAAAATAGCAACAAGTTTTATAACTCTGGAAAATTTAGAACAAAAAACCAAGAAAACAAAACGCAAGAAACGTTTTTTGAGCTGAGGGCGGGAGGGTGTGTGAGAGTGAGAATTTCTGCCGTTCTGTTTTCCTGGAAACAGTCCCTTGTGTTCTCACACATCCCAGCACTCTGACCAAGTTGGCAGCCTGCCCGATCCCAGGCATATAATACACTCAACATCTCTCTCTCTTTCTCTAAGCTGAACAAGCTGGCGACTCTTCGGAGCTAATAAATTGCCTCCGACCACAAAAACAGCTCTTGATGGGATTGAACAGCCGCGCTTTGTGTGCGGAAAGTGGGGCGGGGGAAATGAGACTGATCCAATCTGTGTAAGCATTCTGGCATTTCCATGGCACACGCCGCAGCTCTGCCTTGCAAGCAGAAGGTTTGTTTAAAGAAAAATTCTGTGGCTATTTCTCACCCCCCCCCCTTTGTTTAAAAACCCTGGAGGTGTCCTAGAAACCTGACAATTAAAACAATATCGAAATAACATCAGCACTATGGCCGAGCTTGACAGTACATCTGACCTCTTTAGTAAGCTGCCCTCAAGCAGACCTGGAAAGCCGTTTTCATTTCGCTCTGCATTTAATTGGCTTTTTATGCAAGCTAGTAAGGGAACACAGCTGGGTCCTTTTTATAAACAGGTGTTTATTTAGTCGGGGTGGTTTTAAGTGCATTCTAAATCTTCCTATGTTTTATTGTTTCCTCTCTTTTTGTAAGCTACCTTGAGAGGGTTTATGCCCTGAAGGATAGGGCAGGTGTCAAGTACAGTGGTACCTCGCAAGACGAATGCCTCGCAAGACAAAAACCTCGCAAGACGAAAGGGTTTTTTGTTTTTTGAGCTGCTTTGCAAGACGATTTTCCCTATGGGCTTGCTTCGCAGGACGGAAACGTCTTGCAAGTTTGTTTCCTTTTTCTTAACACCGTTAATACAGTTGCGACTTGACTTCGAGGAGCAACTCATAGAACGCGGTGTGGTAGCCTTTTTGAGGTTTTTAAAGACTTTGGTGATTTTTGAAGCTTTTCCAAAACTTTCCCGACACCGTGCTTCGCAAGACGAAAAAAATCGCAAGACGATAAACTCGCGGAACGAATTAATTTCGTCTTGCGAGGCACCACTGTAAAGACGTTTCAGCCAAGAATTGGGATTTAGCAGGCTTCCTCTTTCTCTCCCCCCCAAGCCACCTTGCAGCTTTAGTTATTTGTGGCACCGTGTTTTGGGCCACGGAGGTGCTTCCCACAATCTGCACAGCCACTAATTTTTGTTCTTTTTGCCCAGCTTTGAAGTCTGTGATCTTGGATCACCAGAAGCTGCCTTCTCCTGAAGGGGACGGCTGTTCCATTTAGCTCAGTACAGACCTGACTGGCAGTAGCTCTCTGGATTTTGTGCAAGGCAAGGGTCTTTCCCCAGCAGCCCTACCTGGAGAGGCTGGGGGCCTTTTGCGTGTAAAGCAAGATAGTCTGCGTGCGCTGGAGGTGGCGCAAGAAGGGAGCGCTGTTTGTGGACTTTCTTCAGCTTCTGCTGCAGCCCTTTCTGCTCTCTCTGGGGAAAACAGACTCCTTGTTATTCCCTTCCCCTGCTAAGTGAGTCCGGGGTTGCAGGTCACGAGTTCCAGAGCTCTGGCTTATGCAGCTGTTCAAAACCAAAACAGAGTCCCATCTGTTTTCTGTTTCTTCAAGAGCAAATGATTTTGGCCCCATAAGAAGACACTCCCCGCCCCCCGCCTGCTTTTTAAAATTAGAAACTGGTTTAAAGTATACACAGCAAAATCACAATAAGCTGGGAGTGGAAATCCAGGCAACCTTGTGGCTGCATTTTGAGCCCTCATCTGGGGGCCAAGGGTTGTGCTGTCCAACAGTTAGAGCAGTCTTTACCAATCTGGGGCCTTCCAGATGTTTTAGACTACAGCTCCCATCTGCCTGTGCTGGCTGGGGCTGATGGGAGTTGCCCTCCAAAATGCTTAGAGGGCATCAGGTTGGCAAAGGCTGACTTAGAGAAAGTCTACCAGACGTCCCCGTATTCCTGGGACAGTCTCCGGATTTACAAATCAGTCCCCTGACAAAATCTATCTATTTAGTAGGAAGTTGAAAAGTGTCCCCGAATTCATTGAAAAAAATCTGGTAACCTTAACTTAGAGGCAGGCCGGGCCAAGATAGAGTCATTTAGCAGATGAAATTCCGTACAACTAAAGAGCAGCATATAGTATTATTTTTGCATGATGATCTTTGAGGATTTCTAAGAGCTGAACACTTCTCTCTCCAGGTCGGCTCCTGAAACCCTGCAGAGATGCTGCCAGTCAGTGCTGTGCAGAAACCTGTATTTCCCCTGTGAAAATAAACTTCCATTTTCCTCTTTCCTTCTCAGGGCTCTGTAGAATTCTGTTGGGCACGGAGTCTTGCTCTTTCTCTGTCATAGACCACATTCACACCATGCAGCTATAGCACTCAAACGTGTTCTCCTCATCCAGATACCATTCCCAGACTGCCTTAACAATCTGTCACTCTTCCCAGGGAACTCTGGGAATTGTCGCTCTGAGAGGGGAATCAGGGTCTCCTGACAATTCTCAGCAACCTTAAGAAACTTAACAAAACACCCAGAATTCTGTGGGTGAAGCTATAACTGTTTACAGTGGTATCATAGTCAGGGGTGGCCCGCCCTGTTTTGCCACCTGAGGCGAAATGGGAAGGTCCTGACACCCCCCACCCCACAGCCTCACTTTCTGGGCTTACATGGCGGTGGTGGGTGGGGTGCCTGTGGGGACACCTCCCCAAAGGATTCTGCCGCCTGAGGAGGGCTGCTTCCCTCTGCCTTGTGGGCAGGACGGTCCTGATCATAGTGCTTTCAATGTGTGGTGTGAATGTGGCCGTTGTGAGGTGGCCAAAGGTTGGTGTAGGTGTGTGTTATCTTTCCAGTGAACATTTCTCTAGATATCTGCAGCCTCCCCAGCTGCTCACACTTCCTGACCTGAACAAGCCACGTGGGAGGGGCTCCCTCCTGATGCTTCCCCGCATGGGCACCCGGGAAGGCTGCAGAGCACAGACCACTTATGAGGTGATTTGTGGAACGAAGAAAGAACCCTCCTGCTGCCTCAGAAGTAAACTAAACATGCCAAAAGCCTTGCACCCAAGTCATAAAAAGGCCATCAATATTGTTCCCCCATTGGTAATTTCCAAGATCAATTCCTTTTCTCATCAACAGATGGCAAATTGTTTTTTGGAGGGGGAGCAGAACGTGAAATATTTCTTCAGCACAGCATGTGACCACCTTGAGGTCCTTGGAGAAAAGATGGAGCATAAATGTAATCAAGGATAAAAATACAACAAAAAGAATCACCATCTTGGCCATCTGCTGGGATTTATTTTCACTTCAGCTCTCTGGGTCTTGGCTGGTCTTGTGCTCCTCCTCCTCCTCCTCCTTGATTTCTCCATTGCTTAGATTTGTGTGTCGTCCTCACACCTCAGGGGTCTCCTGAAAGCAAGGCAGATGGGGCTTTGGAAGCGGGTGAGAAGAGCCCAGCAGAGGACTCTGGAGATGAGCAGGTGCCCAGCAGCGAGAAGGAAGAGGAGCAGGCCTTCCTTGTCAGCCTATACAAGTTCATGAAGGACCGCCACACGCCCATCGAGAGGGTGCCTCACCTCGGCTTCAAGCAGAGTACGTCCCTTGCCCTCCATTTTGGTTTCCCTCAGGTCCCCATTTTCCAGTGTCAAATTCAGTTCTCCACATTTCTGCAGATATTTCCATAAATTTATCTTACCTTAAAAAAAAGTATGTATTATTTATTCCAATTCTTCTGGTGCCCTAGGAAGGTCCAAGGAGCCCTCAGCCACTGGAATTTGGACCTAGTCCCTCCGAAGCTGGAGGAGTGGCAAATGGTAGCATCATGTAGTTGTTCTAAAAAATAAATAAAAAAACCAGGCATGGGGGAGGTTTAAGCCTTTCCACTCCAGCCTTGATCTTGATTACCCCCACTTCCCCATGTGTCAATGATCATTAAAAAACCCCCAAAACCTCCTCATATTGGTTCCTGTGCTAATTGCTCTGTGTGTGGTGTTTTTTCGTTTTTTAACCTGAGGTCATGGCTCTGGAGGGAAAGCTTAACCCCCCCCCCGCCCCTTGCCTCATTTTTAAAAAAGGCCATGTGATAAGTGACCAGGCCCTTTCAAGCACAACTTTGCAGCCATGAGGACCAGAGGCTTGCCTAAATGAAACCTTTGGTCTTCAGGAAGGAGGTTTTCTGCACTTCTAAGGAACTGCAGTCTGTTGTTATCTCTTGCTAAGCTGATTCCTGGATGTGTTTCTTCTTCTTCTAGTTAACCTGTTTAAGATCTACAAAGTTGTGGAAAAGCTGGGAGCCTACGAACTGGTAAGAAGAAATTATAAATCTGTCTATCATTTTTCTATCTTTCGTTTTAATTGTATCAATGTTTTGCTGTATTTTAATGATTGGTTTTTAAAATGATTTTAGCAGTTGTTTTTATCTGTAAGCTGCCTTGAGTCTGACAAGGAAAAAGCCATGGTATAAATAAATTTATAATTAGTATTGATGCAAGTCCTAGTCCAAAACCTCAGGAGGGTAGCAGATTAGCTAAGGCTGCCTTGGGTGCTTTATTTGTGTTCCACTAAATGTACCCATAGCAGCAAGCAACAGAACATAAAGCCTAAACAACACTATTTTCATATTGGTTTACAGTGGTACCTCGGTTTAAGAACAGTCCTGTTTATGAACTATTCGGTATATGATCTCTGCAAAACCGAAAGTAGTGTTTCAGTTTGCGAACTTTACCTCAGTCTACAAATGGAATCCGAACGGTGGAAAGGCACTGGCAGCGGGAGGCCTCATTAGGGAAAGTGCACCTCGGTTTAAGAATGGATTTGGTTTAAGAACAGACTTCCGAAACAGATTAAGTTTGCAATCCGAGGTACCACTGTATTATCGCCATACAATATACCATACAAATATAACAGCCACCAGTTTCTATAAGCAGTAAGAAAGGACATACTACAGCTAACACTGTTGCCATGAAAGTATTATTCCAGTTTTTGGTGAGATGGGGACATAACTGGCCACTGACAGCCTGTTTGACACCTGACAGATACCTTGTAAGTTTGTCCCAAATCTCCAGTGATCTAAAATGGCCGATTGATTGATTGATGGATTTGCCTGATTGATTTAATTCATTTATACGCTACCTTTCCACAGCAAAGGGTGCTCAAAGCATCTCTTGTTATCAAAATACATTGGCAAGGTGACGGTGGAGAAAAAGTAGTTTACAAGAACATAACAGTGAGTCAATGATGTTATTGATGCTCACAGCTGTATGAAGAACAAGGTGGGGGGGGGGAGGGAGAGAGAGGCCAGCTAGCTCTGGTGGGCAAAAGCGGACTCTTAAGCCCAGCATAGGAGTTGGGTGTGAGGCAGTGGCGATCAGAGGAGTGCCATTTTCAGCAAACACAAATAAAAACATTGCGAATCAAACCCTCACCTCAAGCAAGGTAACCACTGCAGCACACATTTAACGCACTATCATACCACTTTAAATAGTCATGGAATCCCTCCAGAAAATAATGGGAAACGTCGCTTGCTAAGGGGGCTAAAATTCCCAGAGTTCCCTGGGAAGAGGGATTGATTGTTCAACCGTTCTGGGGAATTGTGAGGGGAATTGTGGTCTCCCAACAGCACCCTTAGCAAACTGCACTTCCCGGGAAGCCATGACTGTTTAAAGTGGTATGGTACTGCTTTAAGTGCATAGAGCAGGTAGGGCACTAGTGAAATGCCGCTCCAGTTGTTGCTGCTGTCATTTAGGGCAACCTCATGATTGCAAGCTACATTTTGAATCCTGAAGCTGGGAGAGGCTAAGAAGAAGCTGCCTGCCGGATCAGACCAAATGCTCATTGAGTCCAGCATCCTGTAGCCTGTAGGTCACAGTGGCTGAGCCCACAAGCAGAAACACTCTCAAAATTGTGTTCCCCAGCAGCTGACATTCTCCTTCCCCCATCCTGCCAAGGGATGGTTTATCTTTTCTTGTGAATTGTGAATGTTTGTGTGTTCGTAATACCGACTTGGCATCTCTGGGTTTCACTCGATTGCTTCCCATTGTAGGTCACTGGGAGGCGTCTTTGGAAGAATGTGTATGACATGTTGGGGGGCAGCCCAGGGAGCACCAGCGCTGCTACTTGCACGCGGAGGCATTACGAGAGGTATTGGACTGCTGTTGCTGCTGCTTCTCTTTTCGCTAGCCTTTGCCATCCTGGCACCCTCTAGATGTTGCTGGAGTGTGCTGGCTGGGTCTTGCAGTCCAATAATGTCTGGAGGGGCCAGGAGCTGCGTGACCTACCTGCTCCTGCAAGAAAGAGACCTGCCTGGGAGGCACAAACAAGGCCAGGGGCAGAGAATGGGGTTCTCCACAGATGTGGAGGGACTCCAACTCCTGGCTGGGTGTTGTAGTCCAGCCATAACATCTGGAGGACCCCACTTCAGCTCCCTGGGCAAGACAGTGGATCTAAATGTTGCACCCAGAAAGTCTCTCTTGGATTTTGCACTTGAACTGAACTGCAAATAAATAAGCAAAGCCTTCAGTAAAATACATTTATAAGTAAGAGATCAAGCAACCACAACTTTAGTTTTGTGCTCTTTTAATTTTTGGGACTATTTTGCTTCTGCTGTGTTTCAGTAATAGGGAAGGAAAAGGTCACTTTCTGTTCCTTTCTAAGTATCTATGCCAGTTCCTTCTAAGAATCAAAAACCTGGTTTAATAAACAGAACTATTTTGCACTTCCTTCGGTATCTCCAAAAGGTACCTCATGGTGATGTGCTGGCTTTTATTTAAATGTGACTCACCAGGGGCATAGCATGGGGGGGCTTCTGGGGCAACTGCCCTGGGCACATGGGGGGGGGCTCACGCCGCCCTCCCTGGGCCAGCCCTGCACCGGTGTCACTCCCACGACTCATGTCACTTTGGTGGCAGGGGCTGGCCAGGCGCAGGGAGCTCCTTCACCCTCCGCTCACAGCCCCCTGGCGAGGGTGCATACTTCCTCCCTGGACAGGTTGTGAGCATGCTCCACTGCTGTAACTAACTGCTAAATTTAAAGCCGTTTATGGCTCTGCAGTAAAGTATACGTAGTCAAAGCTCGTAACTTGGGCTTATCAATGCTTTAGCAGGTTTTGCTCCATATATATAATTTTGGCAAGGAGTAGCTTAATGGAGAAAGGGCAGGTAATTATTCTAAAACTGAGCTTTCACTGGCAGCTTTGGGCTGGAGATACTGCTTGTGTATTTCAAACACACTTTCACCACCATGAGGATTAAACGCTTTCTTTAAAGTTTTAAAAGGACAGCTAAGATTCTTAGGAGTCAAAAATCTGCTGCGTTTGGCAGAATCTGTGGGAAATTCTGCATGCGTGGATTGGCTGTGGGGCTGAGGAACTTCAATGGCCTCTCACCGCCCCGCCATGTCATGATGTTCTTCTCCTTGGCTTGCACCTGCTCCTCAGGCTGGTCCTCCCGTACGTCCGGCACCTGAAAGGCGAAGACGACAAACCCCTGCCCCCCGCCAAGCCCCGGAAGCAGTACAAGGTGTCCAGAGAGCCAAAGGGGGCCAAAGGGAGTGGGGCTGTGGAGAAGAAGAGGGCCAAGAAGGAGAAGCCGAGGGACCAGGTAAAGCTCTCCCGGAGCTGGTGGGGTTTGGGTGCCAAAACATTGGGGCAGTGTAATTTGGGGGGACCTTATGCCTCCCGCCCCCTGGTCTTTTTTCTGGGCTAATAAATACAGTCATACATTGGGTTACAGACACTTCAGGTTGCGCGTTTTTGGGTTGCACACTGCGCCAAACCTGGAAGTACCAGAACAGGTTACTTCCGGGTTTCGGCGCTAGCGCATGTGCAGAAGCACTAAATTGCACTTTGTACATGCGCAGAAGTGCCGAATCATGACCCGCGTGCACACAGACACAGTGCTGCAGGTTGCGAACGTGCCTTCCGCACAGATCACATTCGCAACCCGAGCTTCCACTGTACCACCAATCCCTTTGCCTTGGAAGACTTTTGGAGCTTGACTGCCCTCTAGCGGTCAGTCAATAACACCCACCTTCATCTTATTTGCTTTGCCTGTTAATTCTCCTCAGGTGTCAAAGGCCAGGGTAAATTGGCGTGTGTACCTGCCCAGCACCTGGCACCTCATAGGACTTCAGGGGTGGTTTGGAGGAAATGGCCTTGTGGGTCAGAGGTGCTGTCACTGGTCTAGGAGGCTGAGCAGGAAGATTTGCAGATGGGGGAGTGGAGGAGCAGGGCTGGCAGCAATGGCCTTTGGCTTGGAAACTGGTAAATCTTAGAAGCGTGTAGCACAGTTGGCTGGAACCTTGTGGGCTTCACGATGTTGCTGAACTACAGCTTCCATAAACCCCTGCAAGGAGTCTTGGTGGCCAGGAATGATGGGAGTTTTGGTTCAGCACCATCCAGAGGGCTGAAGTTTCCCCATATCTGGTTTAGCTGGGTTGCTGTGTATTCTGCAGTGTTTGGCACTGGATCAGAACTCGGGTTCCTGATAATGGTTTTTTAAATGTAAGTTTCAAGCCTTTCTTTCCCTGAAGTGAGCAGGCAGTTCCTGCTGAAATTCCATCTGCCAAAAGTCAGGGTTTTGAGGCACCACGTAGAAAACAGTGTGCAAAAGCATTTTTATTTTCATCCTTTAATTCAGGCTGCAATAGGAGTTTGGGCTGATTTAGTTCATTTTCTTGTTTCAAGTGCAGAGAACGCACAGACCTGAGTTTCTGAGCTGTAAAGAGAGTAGTAGTAAGGAACATTCTCTGCACCCTCTGCTGTATCTTGTGGGGTGAAAACATCAGCAGGGTGGGGCTTGGCATTCTGGCTGGGGCTGAGGCAAGTTGCAGTCCAAGGCAGCCGGAGGGAACCCAGTTCACTGGCTTAACTTTCCATGCACCACAGTCCATGTTATTAGGGGCACGAAGTGCAGTTCTGAACTGGCAAGCGGAGAAGGAACAGACAAGGATTCCTTGGAAGCGAAACAGCTGCAGCGACGAATTAATAGTACAGCTTTGATATTACCTGGGGCTGCACCTCTATGCACTACATTTGCCAACCAGTGAATGGAAACGTTTCCTGTACCCCAAGTTGCCTTCCCCCCTTCCTGACAGGTCCCAATCTCCACCTGTACCGCAAATGTCTCTTTTGATTGCAGATCTTGCCAGAGAAGCCGACCCCTGATGCTGCCTCTGCCGCCAAGTCGGCCAGCGACTCCGAGCAGAGCCAACTGCAAGAGCAGCCCGAGGGGTGCCCCTCTCTTCCCTCTGAGAGCCAGGCCCCTGACGCCTGCCGTGGCAACTGCCGTGCCCACGGCTGCTCCGAGGCCTACAAGCGTCTCTTCTCCAGCTTCTACTTCAAAGGGAACCACGGCATCATGTCTCCCTTGGCCAAGAAGAAGCTCCTGGCTCAGGTGAGCAAGGATGAGTCCCTGTATGGTCACCAGAAGCACCTCAGCCACTGCCCAGAGTACAAGAAGGCCAGGATCCGAGAGATCCCTGGCTCGGACACAGAGGCTGGTCCCAAGAATCCGCTGGCCACCAGCCTCCCCCTGAAAGAGGGGCAAACTCCAGCGCGGGAGGTGGACGGGTCCATTGGCTCAGCTGGTTCCTCTCAGCCCTCGAAAGCCAGTGAAGGGGGGTTGAAAGCGTCCCCAAGTCTCACGGAGGGCCACCTGCCTCAGAAAGCAGACGACGCTTGCTGCGGGGGGCACCCATCGCCTGGTCTACCTCTCGCCAGGGGCTACTTCCACACATCCCGAGGTGAGGTCATGAAACCCATAAGTTGCCATCCTCTTCAAGGACCAGTGGAGTATTATGGTGGCTTTAAGAAGTTCCCGGAGGTGGCAGCAGCTTCCGCCTATCAGCAGCCTGGCAGCGATGTGCTGTTGAGTCGCCTGCCTCAGAAAAAGCAGGAAGGCTCCGAGGACCAGCCAGAAGATCTCCGCCGGAAGCCGAGTCAGCCTCTGCCCTCCTGGAGAGGGGATGGTCAGCAGCAAACCTCCCCCTTCCGGGTGAGCAGCCCCGGGGGCAAGAGAGGCTCCTCCCCCTTTCCCCACGCCAAGCCCTCGTGGGTGCCCCCGGTGGCCACCCTGGCCAAGGTCAGCCCGCAAGTCCTCAAGAACGGAGGCCATTCAGTTTCTCAGGCGCAGGCCGGCAGTTTGGCTCAGAAGAAACGAGCCATGGAAGAGGAGCTGTTCCTGCAGGGCAAGAGGCTGAAGGCCGTCGCCCCTTTCGTCAAGGAGGCGCAGTCCAGCAATGGGCTGGAGCGTGGCACTTCCCCCAGCGGCCAGCAGGCGGTGGCAAAGCCCAAGGCTGCTGTGCAGAGTTCAGGTTTCCCAGTTGCTCCCGTGCCTCAGGTTCAGGATATGTACAAAGGGACGATGTTGAGGCTCCCTGTGAACTTTAGCACTCCGGGGGAGCACTTGAAAGGGCAGTCGGCCTCACTGATTCCTTCCCTGTCCATCAGTCCGTTCATTATCCCGGCCTTCCCCACCCCCTTATTAACTGCTTCCGTTCAGCCCTCTGACCTGTGCCAGCCACTGGCCCACTACCCCACCTCCTACGACAGTGTGCTCCGCCACCGTCTCTACCCGGTTTCAACGTGGCACAGCCAGCCAGCCTATGCCTCCCCCCACGTCTCAGCCTTCCACCGGAACACCAAGCTGTAGCCCCCAGCCGGGAGCCCCCGGGGGGCGGCAAGGTGTTTGGACCAGGCACACCGCAAGTTGGAATCTGCAGCTGCGCTGCGGTGCCAGCATTTGGGACTGCCGATCTTTGAAGGCTCTTCCCTGGGAAAGTAGCAGGGATGCAACTGTCAGGACCGTGTAATTTTCATTTTTAAACAGAAACCAAACACTTCCACTCACCCGCAAAACTCTTGAACTTTGAAATGTATTTGTATCTGGTATGATATGCAAATGATGTGCGCGAAAGAACAACAACCACCATTAGGGAACAAAGCTCCTATAAAGAGAGATTTATAGCTGTGGTAATGCTGGGCGCAATTCCATTCCGATTCTTTCCTACATTATAAACACAAGTGCCTAGTCCTCAAGGTCTCTGTTTGAGCTGGGCTGAGAGGGAGGGGCTGAGGGTGGCTTCCTTTGTGCAGAGAGGTTCCCTGAGCCTGCTCAGAGGGGAGGGGAGCTTACTGGCCAGCAAACGGCACTCTGTGCGTGAATGGAATCCTCTCTGCAGCGTGGGAGGAAAAGAATCCCAGCCAGTCAATGGAATCCATGCCCAGTTGAGTGTTGCAGTTGCTTTGCAAGTGCACTGCACCATGGGTCTGGGAGTTGTGGAGGGTGGAAGAGAGGCTCAGGTGTGCGTCTATGCCCCCCCCCTTTCTGGGGAATGCCAGGGTTGGCTGCAGCTCTCAGCGCTGCAACCTGTAAAATGTCTCCTCTTTCAAGACTCCTTTTCACCCCTAAGCGCCTCTAGTCTCCTTGCTCAGGCTAGTTCTGCAGCATCTGCCAAAGAGAAAAGCTGTCCCACATCCATTCAGTGGGGCTTACCCCACCCTTCCATTTCCATTGCCAGGAATTGGAAATCAGGTGGTGGGGTGTTGATGTGAGACAGGTACCCTATTCCCTAAACACATTTTTTCCCTCACAGCCCAACGTGGAAATAAATAAACTGGAGGCACCTTTCACCTGTCATCCAAAAAGGTTTACATTCTGGGTGTGTAAATGCAAACAAGTCTTTGTCCTCTGTGGCCATGCCTCTCTGGATTTTGAATTAGAGGAGCATTTTTAGGATGACTCCTAGAAAAAGAACATCCAGCCTCCCACTTCAGATCATTCTCCCCATTGACAGTAGCTGAAGGTTCCAGTTGTGCCCAGTGCACCAGAATTAATGGTCCACAGTGGTGCGTGATTGAAAGCTCCGAGTGGTAATTCTTAGAGAGTTGCAGCAGGTGTCCTCCAGCCAGGGCGGCTAAGAGAGCTTTTGTGTTGTGCTGGCTGTGATTGGCAGGCTCATTTGTGACTGACAAGGCTTCTTGAAAGGGGTGGATGTCCCCTGGAGGTGCAGCAGCTTCTGGAGAAGGGAGTGTTTTGAGATTAAAAATGGAAGCCCATTCAGTCCTCTGCTACGAGAAATTGGCAGAATTTAAAAATACTTGCAAACACCCTGAAGTTGCAAGCCTGTGCGTACGTACTTTGCAATGGGCCCTGTCAGATGGGCGCGTGTAGCCTGGATAAGAGGAGACAGAGGAATTATGAGAGCCACTTTCAAATATCCAAAGGGCTGTCACATGGAAGATGGAGCAAGCTGGTTTTCTCCTGCTCCAGAACCAGTGGCTTCAAGTTACAGTGGTACCTCGGGTTACAGACGCCTCCAGTTACAAACTCCACTAACCAGGAAGTGGTTGCTCCAGGTTAAGAACTTTGCCCCAGGATTAGAACGTAAATCGCACGCCGGTGGCGCAGCAGCAGTGGGAGGCCCCATTAGTGAAAGCATGCCTCAGGTTAAGAACCGTTTCAGGTTAAGAACGGACCTCTGGAACGAATTAAGTTCTTAACCCGAGGTACCACTGTACAGTCATACCTCTTGTTACGTTTGCTTCAGGTTAAATCTTTTCAGGTTGTGTCCCGCGGCAACCTGGAAGTACCGGAAAGGGTTACTTCCGGGTTTCACCACTCGCGCATGCGCAGACACTCAAAATGATGTCACGCGTATGTGCAGAAGCAGCGAATTGCAACGGGCTTAGCAACCAGAGGTACCACTGTACAAGAATGGAGATTCTGACACTGGGAAGATCTTTGATGGTAGGTAGGAGCTGTTTGACAGTGGAGTGGACTCCCTTGGGAAATTGTGGACTCTCCGTCACTGGATGTTTCTAAGTGAGAGGTTGGATGGGTGCCTGTGAGATTTCTCCATTGCAGAGTTTGAACCTCCGGGTCCCTTCCAACTCTACAATTCTATGGTTCTACATGGAGGCAGTGGCAGTCAGCCGGTGTATTTTTCTATGCTTGCGACGGACTGCCAATTTCTCCCACTCCCTTTCCCCAAGAGCCTACACTAGCGCAAATTTAAAATAGTTGTGGACCACGCAAAGATCAGATAGACTGCTCTGTCATTACCTTATGAAAGTTGAAATAATTTTTTTAAAAAAGATTATTTAAAAATTAGGAAAGTTGGATTGCCCTGATATAGAGAGTTTTATTTAAAATTTTACAGTAGTCTGGTGCAACTACTCTTATGTAAGCAAGTGAAAGTAATTCCTTTCTCACAGCAGAAGGGTATGCAGCAATAGAGGGTCCTTGGAGCACCCCACAAGTGCCTAACCTTGGCTCCCATAGGGTCACAAGTAAGAAACTTCAGCCAAAAGATGGAAGCGAAACAGCAGCCAGTAGGCCTGATCTTTATTGTTGCAACAACACTTCCCACTACCACAAAGATGAAGCAGTCAGAAGCCCCGATCAATGGTTGTACCCGTATTTTAAAGTTTCCCATTATACACCTCAGGATGCATCATCAAGACATCGTAGAGATGTCACAGAAAAGGTGTGGTCTCAGGTGGAACCTGAGATCCAGGCATGTCACTCAAATACAGTGGTACCTCGGGTTACAGACACTTCAGGTTACATATGCTTCTGGTTACAGACTCCACTAACCCAGAAATAGTGCTTCAGGTTAAGAACTTTGCTTCAGGATGAGAACAGAAATTGTGCTCCGGCGGCGCGGCGGCAGCAGGAGGCCCCATTAGCTAAAGTGGTGCTTCAAGTTAAGAACAGTTTCAGGTTAAGAACGGACCTACGGAACAAATTAAGTTCTTAACCCGAGGTACCACTGTACAGTCTTTCACACTTCCTCCAGTACAGTACAAAGGAAAACATTTACAGTTCCCTGGTCCCTGAGTCAAGTCAAATACACTCCTTTGGCTTGTCCGGGCTTCATCCCACTATGGAGCGGGTAGGCATTGTGATTGAGATGGTTATCTGTCTTGGGGCAGGATATCACCAGGATATCATGACTCCTTGGAAGGCCCTTTAGACCTGACTGTACATATTGGGGATTATGGTGGGCTCGCTCACCCCATCCCTTACAACTCGCTTCCCTGGCTCCTAAATCCCATTGGAACTGACAAGATTGATACAACAAGTACCATATTTTTCTCTCTATAACACACAGATTTTTTTCTCCTAAAAAGGAAGGGGAAATGTCTGTGCGTGTTATTGAGCGAATGTGTGGTCCCTGGAGCCGAAAAATCAGGCAAAAATCAAACCGCGCTTCACGGAGAAGGGAAACCTGAAAAGAGGAAGCGGCTGCTTTCCTGCATTCTGCCTCAGGGTCTTACTGCCCACCCTCTCTGTTTCGTTGCTCTGTTTGCTCAAACGGAACAAAGAGCAGGGAAAGCCCCTCCTCTCCAGGCAAGCAGAGGGGAAAGCAGAGTTCCTCTCTGTGCTCCGGTGCTGCTGGGGGAGAGGGAGAGAGAGAGAGGGGGGGGGAGGGAGAGAGGGGGAGGGAGAGAGGGAGAGAGAGAGATGGCTGGCTTGGGTGGGGAGAAACTTTTGCCTTTCTTTCCTCCCTCCCATTAAATCCCTCTCCTGCATTCTTAGCCAGCTGCTTCTCTGCACACCCCTCTCATGTCCCTTCTTTGTTTTTCCTTCGCTCCCCACTTAAAATGTGGTTACAAAGCATAGATCCGTATGGATCCTCAGGATCTTTGCATTGGGTCACCCCAAATTCACCATCAGATCACATAGCATGTCCATGGCTACAGCCTACACAAAAAAAATCACGCACCCACTGTTGCCTGGGGCTGCAATGGTGCAAAAATGTGGTTACAAAGCATGGATCCACAGGGATTCTCAGGATTTTTGCATTGGGTCACCCCAAATTCACCATCAGATCACATGTCTGTGGCCACAGCATGAAGCACAAAAATGATACATCCACTGTTTCATTCAGAATGTTTTTTCCCTTGTTTTCCTCCTCTAAAAACGATGTGCGTGTTATGGTCAGGTGCGTGTTATAGAGCAAAAAATACGGTAAGTGATTTCTTACGAATTTCTAAAGTTTTCCTATAGAGCCAATACATTTATCAGTGAATTGCTACATTTGGTGTTGACACTTTCCCTGTTTTCCTTTGTCGGAGGCTTGGGGCTCAGCAGGGAGTTGCAGGATCCTGAATTGAGCTCCCCTTGCAGATGCAATGCCTTTGCAGATATGCTGCTGTTATTTTCTCTTGACGCTGGAGGATTTGACTTGGGGGGGTGAAAGGCAGGGAAATACCTCTGTGTGGTCCGTGTGTCAGTGAATGGCTTGGTGATGTGCCGCAGAGACTCGTTGGCTTTGCCTTGTGGTGTGGAGAGCAAGGAGGAAGGGTGGGGGGTGGTCTCTCACCCCACTTCCAATTTCCCAGTTACATATCCTTGGACAGCTGTGAGGAAAATCTTTCCCCCTAAGCTGGGGTAGCAGGCAGCTGTGCCAGTGAGAGAAGGTAAGCTGGATTTAGCAATTTGGGTAATTTTTGTTCTGCCTGCATTTCCCCCAATTTTGCTCAAAATTGATTTGAGCGAGAAATTCCAGAACCAGTGGGGGTATTTGAAAATTACTGCAATCTAGAAAAACAAGTGTAAAGTTGCAATGGTATTCTGTACGAAGAAAGCCCAAAGTAGGAGTCATAGTTCAGGCTTCCTCAACCTCGGCCCTCCAGATGTTTTGAGACTACAATTCCCATCAACCCTGACCACTGGTCCTGCTAGCTAGGGATCATGGGAGTTGTAGGCCAGAAACATCTGGAGGGCTGAGGTTGAGGAAGCCTGTCATAGTTGCTAACTCAGATGCCTTTGAAGAGGACTGGGGAAATTCACGGAGACAAAACTATCAATGGTGGTTGGATAGAATAACTGTGGGCTTCCCAGAAGCACCTGTGCTGGATTAGAGCAACCTTAGCTTTGACCCAGCAGGGCTGGCTCCAGCTTTTCAAGAACCACTAGATTCTGCCAAACTGGCAAGGCCAGCCCAACACATTTTGCTCCCTGAGGCCAATAACAAAATGGCACCACCCCCGTGAACCCCACTTTGCTACCAGTGCTGCTCCTGAGGGAGATCAGCAGGGTGGATCTAGAGGTGGAGAGCAAGGTGCAGGACACACAGCTGTCTTCTCCAACAGAAGGGCATGGCTAGGGAGCTCAGGAGGAAGCCCTGTGGGCACCACTGCCTCCCAGCACATGCCACCTGAGGCAGTTGTCTCACTCTGCCTAATGGTAGGACTGGCCCTGAAAAGTGACCCAAACTGCCAGGAGCGTGGTCTGAAGGTGTGCAATGCAGCAGCTCAGATGAAGCTGCCTGGAAGAGAGAATGCCTGGAAACCTCATGCATCCCACCACCTTTTGCTTCATGGATCAAAGGATGATGTTCATTGTTAGGCACACAAGTCAAGAGGCGACTTGTAGATCTACAACCAAAGGATGGAGACATGCTGCCACCTGCTTAGTCTATTATTGTTAACACTTGCTAGATTCTTTATACAAAATGAGTCACAAAGATAACAAATAAAAGCAGTTAACACCTAGAAAATTTAAAACAGCCACAACACAAAATGCCTAAGATGCACATCCAGTAAAAGGAGACCCCCCCATTAAAGGGTGAGCCCCCCCTCCCCATTATAGGGTGAGGCCAGCTTAGCTACCAGAGTCCTGAGTCAATACAAATATTTTGGCTGGGTGCCTGAAAACATAATGATGTTCCACCAGCCTTTTCCCCTGGCGAAAGCATTCCACAAATGGCTACTTAAAAGTAGTTGTTGTTTAGTCATTTAGTTGTATCTAACTCTTCGTGACCCCATGGACCAGAGCATACCAGGCACTCCTGTCTTCCACTGCCTCACGCAGTTTGGTCAAACTCACGTTTGTAGCTTCGAGAACACTGTCCAACTGTCTCATCCTCTGTCGTCCCCTTCTCCTTGTGCCCTCCATCTTTCCCAACATCAGGGTCTTTTCCAGGGAGTCTTCTCTTCTCATAAGGTGGCCAAAGTCTTGGAGCCTCAGCTTCAGGATCTGTCCTTCCAGTGAGCACTCAGGGCTGATTTCCATAACAATGGAGAGGTTTGATCTTCTTGCAGTCCATGGGACTCTCAGGAGTCTCCTCCAGCACCAGAATTCAAAAGTAGGCATGGCTAATTCCCATTGGGTGAAAGGCAGGGAGCCCAACAGTAGGTGGCACCAGAGCCTAGGGCAGGCAGAGCCAACTTTGAGTGTTGGCCTCCTGTTTGCTGAGTTCTACCAGGGCAGTGCTGAGACTAAGGAGGAGGAAGATGAGTTGGCTGAAGACAGGCTGAGGTTGGGGGGGGGGCAATGCCCCATACACACTAATGGGCCAGCCCACACCAACTCAGTGCAGTGTGTGTGTCTCTATAGATCTTTAAAAAAATTTTTTTTAACAAGCTCAGTTTTGTTACGCGCCACCCGATTCTCCACCGCAGTTGGAGGTTCCAGGAATTGCAGGTGTTTCCTTTGGAAATGAGGCACAGTGGAGACTCTGGTGTCTTCATGATATACGGTTTATTTACACATATAAGCTACCTTTCCTTACTGTGGAGGAGTCCACAGCATTACACTCAAAGCGTCTCTCTCATGGCTGCAATGTTGCCTCCAAACTGCCTGCCCCCATGGTGCTCCCACCCCCCTTTTTCTCCAGGTCCCCAACTGCTTCCTAAAACTCCACTATTTCCCCTCTGCTTACACCAGCCCACTGCAATTCTGAAACTCCCCCCTCCCAACTCTGCATTGTCTTTTACTAACTACTCAGGGTGGGTCTCTACCCCTCTGAGTTTGGCAGGCAGAGAGTCTTGTTGTGGGCTTCCTTGGTGGGCCACCCCCCGTCTTTTGCACCCGCTTAATGGTCCATCTCTTCAGGCGATTACTTCATCAGGAAGCCAGCATGGCTTGTATTTTAAAACTTTACTTATATTCAGTGGCGGAGCTTCATGCTCCGGCACCTGGGGCATACAGCAGCCGGGGGCGTGGCTGGTGCATGTCCTGGGGCGTGGCACCCAGTGCGGGGGCAGCCATGATGGCACCCCACTGGGATTGTGGTGCCAGGGATGGTGCGCTCCCCCTGCCCCCCTCTTCCTCCGCCAGTGCTTATATTTTAACATGATAAATTCTGTGCCTGGCACTCCGGAATTAGAAGGGGAATCCAGGCACCCCACAAACTTACCGTATTTTTTGCTCTATAAGATGCACCAGACCACAAGATGCACCTAGTTTTTGGAGGAGGAAAACAAGAAAAAAAAATATTCTGAATCTCAGAAGCCAGAACAGCAAGAGGGATCGCTGTGCAACGAAAGCAGCAATCCCTCTTGCTGTTCTGGCTTCTGGGATAGCTGCACAGCCTGAATTCGCTCCATAAGACGCACACACATTTCCTCTTACTTTTTAGGAGGGAAAAAGTGAGTCTTATAGAGCAAAAAATATGGTATAATACTTTTATAGAATTTTCTAATGTTTACTGTTTAATACAGACAAAACATTTAAATGCTCAGAAATCAAGATGCATCTAGGTATACTGCCTCCCCTTTCAAATGACTAGGTAGGCTGGACTCACCCTGGCTCTCTCTTTGTGGCACATGCCCCCTTCATTCCACAACAAACCGGTCGCTTCAGTCATTCCAGAATAACAGCTTAGGCACAAGTCATGATGCATAAACTCTAAAGGAAACAATTTGTCTCATTAGTTACCCATGTCTGGCCATTTCCTCCGAAGATCCAAAAGGCACCCTGGATCATTCTTCCCCTGTGCTAGAAATATTAGCTCCGTTTACTCCTTGGGGCTCCAAATGAGTCCTTGTTTCTTACAGGATGGGCATTATGTTATGTCATCTGTTCATTTGTTTTTATTTAACCCAGTAAGCTACATTGGCAGAGCAGAAGGTTTGAACTCTGATATGAACTACTCACCCCACTGGCTCCTGCAGAGGGCTTGCCTTTTGCTGTGCCTCTGCAAGCATCAGCTGACCCCTGGACGCCGGAGTCCCATTGTGGACGGGTATCTCAGCGTATTCCTGTTTTTGTTGTGTAGTGTCACATTCACCACACGATGGCAGTGTTGTTAGAGACTGCGGGAACAGAGGCTGCCTTCATTTTTCAGCAGCAGTTTTCAAACTACTGATGCAATAGAGCCAGGAGAGAGAAAACTATTAGGGTGGGGCATGAACAAGGCCTGATTCTGGCAAACCTTTTGCGCTAATGGAGCACAATCTTTTGGGAAGCTTTCCTGTGCAAAACCCACTGAAAGGAATAGGAGCTATAAAAGATCAGGGTACCTTCAGGGTTGCAAGGCCTTCATTGGGCTTTCATATGGAAATAGTGCCCTGTAAGATTGCATGGGTGGCACAGGTGGCACTGTGGTCTAAACCACTGAGCCTCTTGGGCTTGCTAATCAGAAGGTTGGCGGTTTGAATCCCCACGACGAGGTGAGCTCCTGTTGCTCTGTCCCAGCTCCTGCCAACCTAGCAGTTTGAAAGCACACCAAAAAGTGCAAGTAGATAAATAGGTACCACTCTGGTGGGAAGATAAATGGTGTTTCCGTGCGCTGTTCTGGTCTCGGTGTTCTGTTGCACCAGAAGCGGCTTAGTCATGCTGGCCACATGATCCAGAAAAACTGTCTGTGGACAAACGCTGGCTCCCTCAGCCTGTAAAGCGAGATGAGCGCCGCAACCTCAGAGCCATCTGCGACTGAACCTAACTGTCAGGGGCTCTTTACCTTTTTAAGATTTCATGGAGCAGCTCATTGGCGAAGAACAGGCAAAAGCTCCTAGGTACAAGCTCCCAAGGCCTCTCAGCTAAAAAGGCTGCAAAAGACCTTTCTCTGCCCCAGCCCTCGAAGAGCTCTTGCTAGTCAGTACCAACACTGCTGGGCTAGAGATCAACAAACAAATCTTAGTAAAAGTCAGCTTTGTATGCTCGTCAGCAATTCAGTTTCGTGGTGAGAGATGGCATTACGGCTTCTTAGGGAAAAGCCCTCTGGTCCAACTCCTCCAATACTGGCTATGCCTAGGCAGGAAGGAGAAGAGGATTGCCTGTCTCAGTGGCGCTTTGCTTTAGCGTCTTATGCTGGTGTTTCAGCTATCTAAAGTCATGCCCAGAATGAGTGGGACCAGAGGTAAAAGGTGGACAGGTTACCTTCCAGCCCAACGAAACCCAGAGCTTTTTATAGACCTATCTCCCACCTAGGGAGGCAAGAGACTAGGAGGACGCATGCATCCCATCCTTCCGCCCCAGGTAGTGCAGAGCTGGGTTGGTGATGTGTGTGTGGCCCAGGGGGAGTCCTGGGAGCTACATAAAAGGGCCTAGAAGGCCGCCTAGAATCCCAGGCTCAAGGCTCCTCACCCTCGCTAGATTGTCACTCAAGTTACAAGCCCATATATAGACTTTTGAAATTGCCACCCTGTAGCGCAGGCTTCCTCAACCTCGGCCCTCCAGATGTTTTGAGACAACAATTCCCATCATCCCTGACCACTGGTCCTGCTGGCTAGGGATCATGGGAGTTGTAGGCCAAAAACATCTGGAGGGCTGAAGCTGTGGAAGCCTGCTGTAGCTCAAGACCACCCCCAATACATCATACATGTTCGGTAGATTTATTGCTTTATTGTTCTGCGCCCAGCCACGCTTCCCCTGGGAGCCTCTGTAGATCGTAAAGCAATTAGCAGAATTACACAGCGTCTGTGTTGAAAGGGCAGTAAACAAGTCCCACACGTTTCTTCTGTCCTACTATCCCTTTATTTGCTCAAAAGTAGCATATTTACAGTCAATAACAGCCATCAGATTCAAGCTGCATCTTCTCCCTCTGTTTGCAGCTACGCAACAAACTGCTTTCGCTTTTCACTCAGCTCACAGCATTTCAACCTGCTTTCCTCATGTCGTGGCTTACTTCCCTTGTAAGCGCCTCCTCTCAGGCTTGAGGCACAGAAGGTTAACCCTTCACTACACCCAACACCCCCTCTTGCCTTGCGCCTGAGGGGAGAATCGACCCTTGGTCGTCCCAAACCCAGACCTTCGCAAAACTCCCCATGTCTTTGGAAGGTGAGTGGCTTCGTGAACCCATCAGCTAGGTTCTTGGCAGAGGGACAATACCTCAGCGCAACTAATCCCTCCTGAACACTCTGGCACACATTCCGAAAGCGAATGTCTAGGTGTTTAGTTCTGGCCTTGAACTGACCTGACTCTGCCAAACGCAGGCATGGTTGATTGTCCTCGAAAACACGTATCGGCAGACAATCCACTTCGCAGAGTTCCTGCACTAAGCAAGCATAGAACTCTACTTCTCTGCACACCTCTGAAAGAGCACTGAACTCAGCTTCAGTGGATGAGAGCACTATAAGACTTTGCTTCTTAGACCTCCATTCAACTACTGAGTTCCCAAACTTCACCACTAGGCCAGACACAGACTTATGATCCTCAAGATTAGCCCAATCCGAGTCCACAAAACAAGTCAGTTTGACTTCTCCTTGTGCCGGCAACCTAAGACAAAAGTCTTTGGTTTCCTGCAAGTACCTCAGAACTCTCTTGATGCCATTCCAGGCTTGCACACTAGGGTTTGAAGCTTCCCTGCTGAGCAGATTGACAAGTACAACAAACTCTCTAGGGCTGACTGAAACACTTCAGTATTTTCGAACGCAGCGCGTTCTACTTGCTGGCTGTCCTTTACAAAACTAGTCTCCATAGGACTTCTCACTCCTGCACAATCACTCATCCTGAATTTCTGAAGCAATTGCTCAATTTTATCTCTCTGCCTGAGCAAGAAGCTTCCATCCTGTGCACGCTCAACATTGACACCTAGATAGGCTTTGACAGCACCAAGCTGTTTGAGCTTGAACCGTTTACCTAGCTCTTTGGCAAACTTCTCTGCCTGTTCATCTGTCTCTGAGAAAAATAACAAGTCATCAACCCAAATCTGCAAATACTCTTGCGTTGCCCCTGAACCTCTCAAATAAAAGCAACTATCAGCAACACTTCTCCTGAAACCTAGCTCTTCTAAGGCTTCATTCAGGCACATGTTCCAGTTTCTGGCAGATTGACGTAATCCATAGATGGATTTGTGCAATCTCCACACAACATCCTGCCTCAAGTTCTCAAACCCTGGAGGAGAAATCATGTACAGCTCCTCCTGGAGATCTGAGTTAAGGTAGGCAACATCCACATCAAAGTGGTTTACCTTCCAGCCTCTCTGTGCTGCACAAGCTAAGAGAGTCTCTGCTCGTGACGTTGGCGAATACACCTCCGTGAAGTGTATTCCCTTCCTCTGAGTAAATCCTCGAGCAACTAACCTGGCTTTATACTGTGGCTCTCCAGCGTCAGTGGGTTTCAAGCTGTAAACCCACCTGCAACTCACAGCCTGCTTTCCTGGTGGCAACTCTGTGAGTGAGAACACACCTAGATCTTTCATGGACTTCATCTCTTTGTCCATTGCCCTGTGCCACTTGCCTGCTTCTTCCTCTGGTAAACTCTGAATAGCCTCGAAGGATTCAGATTCACATCTGGCTGAACCTACCCAGACGCCTGAAGCGTCGAACCGATCAGGAGGCCTCCTTGTCCTTGCTGATCTCCTCAGTGTGAATCTTGGTGACCCTGCTGCTTCATTGGGTCCAGCTAAATCATCCTCAACTTCAGTGTCTTCCCCCTCTGACCTGCTGCGCCTCTTGGGCCTTACAGCTGGTACAGCAGGTGAGGAAGGCTCACTCTTTGGCTCAAACTTGACACTTGCCCGAGGAGGTGCTCTAGGTTCCCCCCTTTGAGGGATCCTGAGCTGTCCCTGCCTTGGACTCTGTCCCTGTGGTGGACCTTGTTGCTCTGGACCATGGTCCCCAGCACCAAGTTCCTCTTCCTCCTCAACGTCTGAGTCGTAGAACTGCTGTGAAATCACGCTTCCAACCAGCTTGCTCACAGAACTCAGCGCTATTGCTGATAACCAACCTTGACTGGTTTCCACTTGGGTACGCAAACCGCCAGGCCTTTGAGCCAGGCTCATACCCTACAAAGATCATTCTTTTAGATCTTGGCTCACCTTTTTTGTGTAGAGCCTTTGGAATAAGCACCCAAGCCTCACAACCAAACACACGAAGGTAGTGTACCTTGGGCTTCTTTCCATGCAGTAAGAAATACGGTGTGTTTCCTACACTAGAGTTGTACACTCTATTATGCGTATGGACCACAAATCTCCAAGCTTCAGACCAATATTTCTGGGGTAGCCCTGAGTCCCACAGGATCGCAGATACAGCTTCCTCCACCGTCCTGTTCTTTCTCTCTGTGACCCCATTCTGTTGCGGAGAGTAAGGAGCGGTCAGTCTGTGGCTAATCCCCTTCTCCCTAAAGAAATCCTGTAAAGCAGAACCAGTGAACTCAGCACCTCTGTCACTTTGAAAACCACGAACTTTCGTGGAAAAGGTTACCTCAACTGCGGTGATCCAATCCCTGATCATTTTAGCCGCCTCCCCTTTCATTTTCAGAGAGAAGGTCCAAGCAGACCTCGAAAAATCATCAATCAAAAGCAGAGAATACTTTGATCCTCCCAGTGACTCAACTGACATGGGGCCACACAGATCTGCATGAATTAATTCAAAGGGTTGTGTGGTCTGCCTCTCTGACTTTGGATATGAGCATGTCACAATTTTCGCCTGTTTACATGCATTGCAATCTAAAAATTTGTCACAAACATTAAATTTGCACCCTTGTGTCAGCTCTGGTGCTTTCTGAAGATATCTCCAATTCAAATGGGCGAAGCGTCGGTGCCAAATATGTGAACAACCATGGTGAGGCGCCACATTCACACATTCGCCCTTCACATCTTCGGTGTCATCCCCTCGTGTGGAAAAAGGCACATTTACAACAAACAAATTATCTTTAGACTGTACTGTGTACACGTTTCCCATCCTTGGAAAATTCACATTTGTCACCTGCAAAAGAGACATGAAAACCATCAACGAGTAGATCATGCACACTTAACAAACAGTTAGTTAAACCAGGCACTGCATAAGCTTTGACTTCATGCTTAAGAAAGGGACAGAAGAAAAAAGCCTGTCTCTGTTAGTCTTTTTCTGCTTCTATTCGCAATCGTTACAAATTTCTGAGTTTTTACTGTCCTGCAATTTCTCAAAAGACTAGCACTTCGCTTTCGTCACGTCCTGGCTTACTTCCCTTGTAAGCGCCTCCTCTCAGGCTTGAGGCACAGAAGGTTAACCCTTCACTACACCCAACAATATATACATCACAGAAGAGGCAGTCTACGGCAGAAAACCTGTCTGCCAAGCTACCTGATAATGGTCACTGATTGCATTGCTTGCGCAGTCTGACCATTCTTTTGTGATGGTAAATACTCAGTTTCTGAATCCAGGTCACAGGTTCACCCTATTCATACACAGATACACCCTTAAGACAGGATTTGTGAGCAAAGAGACAATGGGGAGGTTTTCCCATTTCCTTCGTCCTTGCAGAGAAACTTTTGAGGTCAATTTGGGAGAATCAAAATGGTTTCAGGACTGTTTTTGTGTACTGTTTCAGACATGTGGTTTATATATTTATGTACAGTGGTACCTCTGGTTACGTACTTAATTTGTTCCGGAGGTCCGTTCTTAACCTGAAACTGTTCTTAACCTGAAGCACCACTTTAGCTAATGGGGGCCTCCTGCTGCCGCCATGCCGCCGGAGCACGATTTCTGTTCTCATCCTGAAGCAAAGTTCTTAACCTGAGGTACTATTTCTGGGTTAGCGGAGTCTGTAACCTGAAGCGTATGTAACCTGAAGCGTATGTAACCCGAGGTACCACTGTATGTGTTTGCCTGGTACATTTATGAACATTTATTTCACATCTTAGACCTTATAATTCTCATAACCCTGTGAAACCAGCTCTCTTCATGTTTAGGACTATTATACAACTTGAACAAGGATAAAGCTTCATGGCTGCCAGCTGGGATGGCTGTGTTCTTCCTCTCCCATCACAGGCAGTGATGCCTCTGAATGCCAGTTGCCAGAAACCACAGGAGGGAGCAAGGCTCATGGGCTCAGATCCTGCTTGTGACCTTTCCAGAGGCACCTGCTTGGCCACCGTGAGAAGGGGATCCCGGCCCAGTTGGGCCACTGGCCTCTTCCAACAGACTTTCCTCGTGTTCTCAGTTCATGGAATAAGGAATTTGTGGCATGTCCACATGCCACCCTCGGATGCATTTGCAATCTCTTGCTCTTTGCTAATGGCAAAAGGGCCCGTCTTGAGCTGCTTGGCGCAGGACTAATTTATTTTTGCAGGGATAAATGCTTTTAAATGAGCAGCTGCTGCTTGTTTTGCCCACACAATGATTTGCCAACTTGCTTCTTAGTGTCAGTTTCATTCACGCTTGGCTTCTGTTTTGACAAACAGACGTTTTGCTTTTAATTTCTTTTTTCGTTGAGTTATGTGGGAAATAAAAAACCTATACCAACTTAAAACAAATAAAGAAACAAAAACCCAACAGAGCAAATGTGTTTTCTGTAATCGGTTTCAGGAGATGATAAAATTGGGTTTCAATTTACTGGTTGTTCTAAATTGAGTTTTGATGAAGACTTCTTTTCATTGCCTCTGCCTTTGCAGATGTTCTTTTCCCACTTACAATTGATTCTGACCTTGCTACCAGCCCATCTCCTCACCCAATGTCCTCAGCTGCCACATTTTGAAGTGTGTGTTGTGTAGGTAGGGCTGCTGCAAATTTCCCCCCTCCAATCTGTCTTAGGGCAAGTGAAGGGATGAAAATACCTGAATGTGTTTGTGGGGAGAGGGAAAAGTAGGCTGCCAGTTGTGTTTACCTCAGTTAAGTAGAGTGGCAAGCTGCGCAGGCAGTTCTGGCACTTGGCATGTTTGTGAACATTCCTGTCCTCCTCCTCTCCCTTTGGGCTCTCCTCACCGGTCCCAAACCAGGCAATCCTCTGGCAGGAAAACAACAACAACAACAACAACATTCCAAGTAGCTTCTACATTGAAGGTTGGGGCTCAGTGTCCCAGACTTTGGTGGTACCAGAAAAAAAGCAAGAAAAGAAGAAGCAAAAAAGCCCTGCTTTCAATTGTCCCTTGTCCTTCTCCCCAACCGTCAGGTGAGAGAGTGGGACCCACCCATTTGTCTTCTGACACAGATTCATTTCCTTTGTTGCCCTAATGACACATACTTAGGCCTTTACCCAGAAGCTGGCCTGGCTATTCCAAAAACTGAATCTTTGCTGGATCCAGGAATTAGAAGGTTCTGACAAGTCAGGGGAATGCCAGAGTGGACAAGGATGGCATGAAAGGCAAGGGGGCTTCCATGGAAAAAAACACGGAAGTCCTACCTAAATGAGAGAAAGGAGGGGGAACTCATTATGCAGTCAAAACAGAAGCATCATTTTATAATTTCCCTCATTGCTCAGGAAAAAAGTGAAAAACACAGAGTTGTGGGAATATGAGATTGGCTGCCCCCCCCCATTGTTACATACGAAAGGAGTTGGCGTGGGATTTTCAAAGCTTAGAAACATGGCTTGGAGGGGTCATCAAGCTTATAGAACTTATATTCACACGCCTGTTTATCCATCACAGCTTTGCACAAATGCCACCATACCTAACAATAAAAGAAAATCAGTTACCTTCCAAAACTTGCAGGAGTCTTTTAAGGAGACGTGCTGTGATTTAGCAAAAGGTTTTTTGGTGAAATTTCTCTCATAAAGTAGCTAATAGCTTGGGAATCCAATTCAGTGTAGCAGATTCTTGCATTCCTGTGAGTTTGTATGTGTGATGCGGAAGACAGACTTTAGTATGTTAAATAGTGGGCAGTAAACGTCCTTGCAAAATTGAGCCAGCAAGATAGCCTGGTGGGAAGAATCAAATACTGCAAGATAAGCCTCTGGCACTGAAAGCAGCCCTGGTCTTAAACTCTGTGCTTCTTCCCAATAAATCTCACTTGGTGGATCTGGAGCTTATTCCTGGCTTTGAGGATTTCAGCTTGGACCAATATGTGGGATAACCAACCTCATGTAACCAACATGCTTAAGTCTAATTAATGTAGAAGTGGTTCATACTATAGGATAAGCTGTCCTGCCAGACGTAGCTATGTCATGTCCCTTCCCTTGGGGGGAAATAGGTAACCAAGCCTGTTCTTCCCCTCCAGTCTACCTGAGAAGCTCAACAAGCTCAGCTGCATGGCTTTCACCAGCCACTCTTGAGTTCCTCCGCCAATAATCTAGGAACTTTAACCACTTTTATAACAAAGCTAGTTAGCACCTGGGGCAGCCATTTGCCTCAGACAGCAGATCCACCCCTACCTCTGCCACTGTGCCGCTGCCAGTCCTTGACATTGTGCCCTTGCCGCTGTTTCCTGGTGGCAGCCTGGTACCTTTTGAATGACATGTGTCAAGCAAGAGAGGCAGCTCCCAATTTTTAGGGCTGGCTGAAACCGGCAGTTTCATTTTTCATTTTTCTAGCTGTTTCAGTTACTCTCAGTTTCTCTGTTTCTCATAATAAATAAAAAAAAATAAAGTCCCTTTACAACACTCTCTGACGATAATGAGACGTGTTACCGGAATCTTGACTAACGATTTGCTGGTTTATTATGCAATTCCTGCAGTACTCATATGCCCAGACTGTCCTTATCTAACAAGGACATTGTTTCCCGGCAGGAGTTCATGGGAAGTCACAAAGCCAAGTTTATGTCAACATGTCCCAATCACGTGTCCTCCAAATTTTTGGACCACAACTCCCAACCAACTCTCCTCAGCCTTTGCCCACAGAGCCAGTCGCCGTGTTTTGTTTGTTTTTATTTTACTTGAGAAAATTTATAGGCCACCTGATTGTGAGGAAACCTCTAAGTGGTTGTTGCTGTTCTTATTTCAATTTCTTACCTGCCCCTCACCACAAGGTCCAAATTGTAACCCCTTAAAAATAAAATATTTAAAACAGTTAAAAACAAGTTAAGAGTCGAGACAGATTAGGGATTCTACTGGTTTACTACCTGCCTTGCTGCCCAGCAGTCTCCTTGCCTGAACTGGTTTTGAAGGCGGTGTGGAGGCTCGTTTTGGTGAACTTTTGCATCCATGCTGAGGTGACTGGCTGTAGGGAGGCTCAGGACTACATGGCTGCCATGACGGCCATGGGGTTGTCCCGACACGTCACTGGCCATTGGGCAGGTCACACTCTGGCAGGCCACACATGTGGCAGGTCACACTCTGGACCTTGTTTTCTCAACTGGGGAAGAGGGTGATCTGAAATTGGGGGACATTGACATCAGTGCCTTGCGTGCCAAGACCCTGTGACTCTGCAGTTCCCTAATGGGTGAATAACCAGACCAGACAACAGCATATGGGTTTTATGGCTTTGAATACGCCACAACTTTATTGGTTACAGATGTGAATGGTTTGGCAAAGGCACTGAGTGAAACTGAATTACATCACTCCAGCCTGCTAAGGGTAAACCACCAGTAGGGGGCCCTATGACCTCCATCAAATAGGGGTACTCCTGAGGGCTCCCCATTGGAGAAGAGCTATGGCCTTAGCCCCCACCTTGCTGGCGGACCATGGAAAATGCTGGTTATTATCATTATCAATATTATTTAGTCTTCTTCTCCTTCTCCTTCATTTATTTGCATTTCCAATACAATTCAAAATTATTATGTATTCATTTACTTTCAAAGATACAAACCTTAGTGGACTTCCCTTGCTCTCCTTCCATGGCTCCTGTTACAATCCACCCCCTCCTGCATCTTCTTAGTTTTTCAGTCCTTTCTCTTTTACTCTCCTTATCTCTTGTTCTTACTTACACTCCTGAAGCTGCTAACAACCTGCTAAGTTGTTGTTGTTGTTGTTCAGTCGTTTAGTCGTGTCCGACTCTTCTTGACCCCATGGACCAGAGCACGCCAGGCACCTCTGTCCTCCACTACCTCCTGCAGTTTGGTCAAACTCATGCTGGTAACCTCGAAAACACTATCCAACCATCTCGTCCTCTGTCGCCCCCTTCTTCTTGTGCCCTCCATCTTTCCCAGCATCAGTGTCTTCTCCAGGGAGTCTTCTCTTCTCATGAGGTGGCCAAAGTACTGGAGCCTCAGCTTCAGGATCTGTCCTTCCAGTGAGCACTCAGGGCTGATTTCCTTAAGAATGGATGCGTTTGATCTTCTTGCAGTCCATGGGACTCTCAAGAGTCTCCTCTAGCACCATAATTCAAAAGCATCAATTCTTCGGCGATCAGCCTTCTTTATGGTCCAGCTCTCACTTCCATACATCACTACAGGGAAAACCATGGCTTTAACTATACGGACCTTTGTTGGCAAGGTGACGTCTCTACTTCTCAAGATGCTGTCTAGGCCTGTCATTGCCCTTCTCCCAAGAAGCAGGCGTCTTTTAATTTCGTGGCTGCTGTCACCATCTGCAGTGATCATGGAGCCCAAGAAAGTAACATCTCTCACTGCCTCCATTTCTTCCCCTTCTATTTGCCAGGAGGTGATGGGACCAGTGGCCATGATCTTCGTTTTTTTGATGTTGAGCTTCAGACCATATTTTGCGCTCTCCTCTTTCACCCTCATTAAAAGGTTCTTTAATTCCTCCTCACTTTCTGCCATCAAGGTGTGTTGCCTGTTTATAATAGTTTCCCATGTAATCTATATAAACTCTCCAGTTCTCCATAAACCTTTTCTCATCTTGATTTCTATTTAGTTGCTTTTGCAAGCAGGCAAGCAAGAAAGCAAGCAAACCAACAAACCATGAACGCTGAAACTTCAATATCATCTGTGAAACATTCAGTGGTCTTTTCCAAACTGTCTACATGGCAGCAAAAGAGCGAGTGCCTTGGGCACATTCCATGGCCGCCCTGCAGGTGATACTGAGGCTATAGCAAAGAAACTGAGGAGCATTGAACTTGTAAGGTAATCAACTGTGATAATAGCATAATCTGTTATGGTAATTTTTTACTTTAATTGTTGTCCTTATTGTTATTAATGTATCTGCTGTCATAAAACTGCCTCATTGTCAATTACACCTCAATATATTTAAGATAAATGTTAAAAAGTCTCCATGCATCCATTATTTCAAGACGGCACACAAACATCATTCTTCCCCCGCCTAAAGATAGCTATGTCTTTGTACACAATAATATTCTGAAAAACAAATTGGGGATCATGTAATGTTGCATAATTGAATGTAATGCATAATTTTAAATTCTTTTAATCTTTTTCTTGCTAGGTCTTATTACCTAGAATCATAGAATCATAGAGTTGGAAGAGACCACAACGGCCATCGAGTCCAACCCCCTGCCAAGCAGGAAACTGTCAGAGCACTCCTGACATATGGTTGTCAAGCCTCTGCTTAAAGACCTCCAAAGTAGGAGACTCCACCACACTCCTTGGCAGCAACTTCCACTGTTGAACAGCTCTTACTGTCAGGAAGTTCTTCCTAATGTTTAGGTGGAATCTTCTTTCTTGTAGTTTGGATCCATTGCTCCGTGTCTGCTTCTCTGGAGCAGCAGAAAACAACCTTTCTCCCTCCTCTATGTGACATCCTTTTATATATTTGAACATGGCTATCATATCACCCCTTAACCTCCTCTTCTCCAGGCTAAACATGCCCAGCTCCCTTAGCCGTTCCTCATAAGACATCGTTTCCAGGCCTTTGACCATTTTGGTTGCCCTCCTCTGGACACGTTCCATTTGTCAGTGTCCTTCTTGAACTGTGGTGCCCAGAACTGGACACAGTACTCCAGGTGAGGTCTGACCAGAGCAGAATACAGTGGCACTATTACTTCCCTTGATCTAGATGCTATACTCCTATTGATGCAGCCCAGAATTGCATTGGCTTTTTTAGCTGCCACGTCACACTGTTGGCTCATGTCAGGTTTGTGGTCAACCAAGACTCCTAGATCCTTTTCACATGTACTGCTCTCAAGCCAGGTGTCACCCATCTTGTATTTGTGCCTCTCATTTTTTTTGCCCAAGTGCAATACTTTACATTTCTCCCTGTTAAAGTTCATCTTGTTTGTTTTGGCCCAGTGCCCTAATCTGTCAAGGTCGTTTTGAAGTGTGATCCTGTCCTCTGGGGTGTTAGCCACCCCTCCCAGTTTGGTGTCATCTGCAAATTTGATCAGGATGCTCTTGAGTCCATCATCCAAGTCGTTGATAAAGATGTTGAATAAGACCGGGCCCAAGACAGAACCCTGTGGCACCCCACTAGTCACTCTTCTCCAGGATGAAGAGGAACCATTGATGAGCACCCTTTGGGTTCGGTCAGTCAGCCAGTTACAAATCCACTGAGTGGTAGCATAGTCAAGACCGCATTTTACCAGCTTCTTTACAAGAATATCATGGGGCACCTTGTCAAATGCCTTGCTGAAATCAAGGTAGGCTACATCCACTGCATTCCCTTCATCTACCAGGCTTGTAATTCTGTCAAAAAATGAGATCAGGTTAGTCTGACATGACTTATTTTTCAGAAATCCATGCTGACTATTGGTGATCACAGCATTCCTTTCTAGGTGCTCACAGACTGTTTGCTTAATGATCTGCTCCAGAATCTTCCCTGGTATTGATGTCAGACTGACTGGGCGGTAATTATTTGGGTCCTCTCTTTCCCCCCTTTTGAAAATAGGGACAACATTTGCCCTCCTCCAGTCTGCCGGGACTTCGCCTGTTCTCCAGGAATTCTCAAAGATGACTGCCAGTGGTTCTGAGATCACATCTGCCAGTTCTTTTAATACTCTTGGATGCAGTTCATCTGGCCCTGGAGACTTGAATACATCTAAACTAGCCAAGTATTCTTGTACTATCTCCTTAGTTATTCTGGGCTGTGTTTCCTTTGCTGAATCATTTGCTCCAAATTCTTCAGGTCGGGCATTGTTTTCCTTATCGGAGAAGACTGAGGCAAAGAAGGCATTGAGGAGTTCAGCCCTTTCTGTGTCCTCTGTTTGCATTTCACCATCTTCTCCTCTGAGTGACCCCACTGTTTCTTTGTTCTTCCTTTTGCTACGGACATACCCATAAAAGCCTTTTTTGTTGCTTTTAACCTCTCTAGCAAGCCTGAGTTCATTCTGTGCTTTAGCTTTTCTGACTTTGTGTCTACATGTGCTGGCTATTTGTTTGAATTCCTCTTTGGTGGTTTCCCCCCTTTTCCATTTTTTGTACACATCCTTTTTTAATCTTAACTCAGTTAAAAGTTCTTTAGATAGCCACCCTGGCTTCTTTGGGCACCTTCTATGTTTCCGTCTCATTCGTATTGCCTGAAGTTGTGCTTTTACTATCTCCCTCTTAACAAACTCCCAGCCATCATGAACTCCCTTTCCTTTTAGTATTACTGTCCATGGGATCTCACCCAGCACTTCCCTAAGTTTTACTTGTCAGCATTTAAAGTTTCTGTCCAATTTTTTTTTATTGATTTCATGATACAGCCAATTTTCATAATTTTTTAAAAAAATTTTTATTGCATTTCCATTTTATTTATTCAGATACAATCAAATTATTCCTTCTATTAATTTTCTGCTCATTTGAGCTTAGTGACTTCCCTCCATCCCACCCATTGCTTTCAAAATTCCTCATCTATCCTTGCATTTATACATTATTCGAATCTACATTTTCTTTTAAAATTTATCTCAATCTTTAAATAAAAGTAAAAAAGGTACTAATTGTAAACATTACAAGACTTTTTACAATCCTGTGTTGTTAATTGATTACAATGATCCTTTAAATATTGTGTAAATTTATTCCAGTCTTCAATCTTCATAATTTTAAATACCCCAAAACTAAAAAACAAGTCTGCACGTTTAGGAAAAAACAAACCTATAATAACCAATATTAGTTTAAATTTTAAGATGAACAATTTTGTTTCATTATTTTTTTCTATCACAGCTATGGATTGTAGGGAAGTTGTACTCAATAGCCATTCCCCCCCCCATGTCCAAAAAATGTAAAAATTTGTTACAAGACATAAAAACCCCCATAACTTTGATTCTTTGTTGAGAAAGAGCATGTCTTTGTAATAATTTTCACCATCAAAAACTTTTGATTCTGTCATGCCCACATGCTGAAAATCGAGGTTTTCTAAACCTAGTTTTTCTACCAAAAACTACATCTATAATTTTTTTTAAGGCATTTATAAAATCTTTTGAGTGCTCGTGTATTTTTTCCTGAAATCCTCATCATGTTATTGAGCTCTGTGTAAAATTTCAAAGAAATCTGATCATTGGTTATGGAGGGGGGTGGTGGAAACTGTACACAAGGCTGAAGGTCTCAAGAGGGACAGAATCACAGATTTCATGAAACTTTGAAGTGCTATAAAATTAAAACTCTTTGAGATAGAGGGGAAAAAATTAAGGGGGTTTCTTTCAACCATAAGGGAAGGGTATATAGTTTCATCAAAATCCAAGGCGGTGGGTGACATGACCGCGTTGAACTGACGTGGAATGACCTGGTGGTGTGTACGCAAAGAGCTGAGAAAAAGGAGGGGAAGGGAGAGAGGAGGGGTGAAGGTGAAAATGGGGGTGCAAAGGGGATTCCAAAAAGGAGGGGGGAGGAGGCAAGGAAATAGGATGGAATATTGTTACGCACAACCCCAATCTCCACAGCAATGTGAAATTTCAGGGGTTCCAGGTGCTTACCTCGGGTTCCAGATTACTTTTGGGATTGAGACAGGAGAGGCTGCAATGGCTTGATAATATTTGGTTTATTTACATACATGTACAACCTATGGTGGAGGGGTTTCCAGGATTACATTCCAAGAAGGTCCTACTTTTCCCATTGCTTCCTCCTCGGATCCAAACTCCCAGCTCCCACTCCTCTCCCACCCCCACCCCTTCCTCCAGCTTGCAAACTGCTTGCAAAAAACCAACTGTTTTCCCTCTTCCACTTATATCAACCCCACTGCAGTTCTGAAACTCCCCCCTCCCAGCTCTGGCATTGTCTTTTGCTAGCTACCCAGGGCTTTAGGTGAGGCTCCACCTGTCAGGGACTGGCTGTGTGATGAGGAGTGGTGGGCGGCACCAGCCGGGGAACCCCCAAAGGAAACCACAGGAGGAAGGCTCAGAGGCAGGGAATTGGGGGTGAGCAGGGAGAGCAGGTGACAGGGAGCAGTTCAGACTCCGAGGCTGAAGCAGAGGAGGGAGGTCAAGAGGCTGTCGAAGAAGCCAGGGAGTCTTCCTCTCCTGCTGCAACAATCTCCCCTCCCCACTGGTCTCCAAGAATGTGCAGAGTAATGAGGAGAGCAGAACAGAGGCCAGAGGCGCTCAGGCGCAGCTTGAGACGGCTTGGGAAGCACCCAGGAGAGGAGGAGAAAGGGTGGAAGGCAAGGACCTTCAGTGCTGGCAACTGTTCCATAGGGGCAAGACCTGCTGGAAAGGGCGAAGGTGAAGACAGGGGTGCAAAGTGTGGCTGCAGAATACAACAGAGAAGGGACTTCATAGATAGGGTTGAGAAAAGGAAAAGCGAGCCCAATTTTATTTGCTTGATGAAGAAACATGTTCTCAGGGAGGTTGCACAAGGCGGCCAGGTTTGGGCTGCGGTGGGAGTTGGGGAGAAAGTCCAAGGATCCCTTTCACTTTTCTTGTTAAAACATTGGAGGCGCAGGCTGAGAGCTGAGTCAGTGATTTCTTTTTGGCCTGCAACTCCACATTTTGGAATAGGATACCAATAAAATCTATAGTAGTGGATCCACCCCATCTGGCGAGCTATACCTGCTCTGAACATTGGCCATGAAGGGGGCTGATGGGAGCTGGAGCCTGACCACATTTGGAGGCCATAGGCGCATCACTCTGGCTGTAGATAATATAGTAGTACCTCGGGTTAAGGGCTTAATTCTTTCTGGAGGTCCGTTCTTAACCTGAAACTGTTCTTAACCTGAAGCACCACTTTAGCTAATGGGGCCTCCTGCTGCCGCTGCGCCGCTGCTGCTCTTATCCTGAAGCAAAGTTCTTCACCTGAGGTAATATTTCTGGGTTAGCGGAGTCTGTAACCTGAAGCGTATGTAACCTGAAGTGTATGTAACCCGAGGTACCACTGTACTGAGTTATATGCAGTGCTACTTTTCTAGAAAAAGAGGTGCCAAAACTCGCTATGAACACCTCCCTTGTTCTCTTATGGTGGTGCCCACCTGAGAGGTGCCAGAATTAAGTTCTGGCTGAAAAAGTGCCCTGATTACATGGACCAATGGATGGACCATCTGAGGCAGCCTCCTGTGTCCAAGGCCAAGCCGTCCTCTAGTGGCATACGTGGGGAGGAAGCTTTTGTGAAACTCATAATTGCCTCCAGCCAGATTAGTAATTAACTAGAGGTTTTTTATTTGGTGTTCATCTTAATAATAAAAAATTTCTGAAGCTGGTCAAATGCTACCATTACCCAGCTTGGCACAAAAGAAACCTCAACTAATAGTGATGAAAACTATTTGTCAATTCAGATCTGAGGCACTGTTAATGGGTGGCTACCTAGACTGGATGGTTGAGAGGTTGCCTGCTCTTGACGGGGTTACACAGGTTTGTGGAGAGTCCAAGGGCTAGACAGTGAGGAGGAAGACATTTGACCACCCTGCCCCCCAGGCTGAAGTCCCCATGCCTGACACTGGTTAAAGTGGGGTGAGGGTTGGTTACTGCCAAAGAAAGGGTTATGCCAACAGAACCCCCAGTCAGCAGAGGCCTCTCTCCATTTCACTCAGTGGAAATAAAGATGTCCTTTCATTAGCTATGGATTTTATTTTTTATTTTTTAAAGGTCAGAGACAGAGGGGTGTGTAACTCCTCAGTAGTATTCCAGTCCTCATGTGTGACAGGAGCACAAAACGGGTTTGTTAAGGCATATCATCACATGGCTTGGAGGGGTCGTCTTGCTTATAGTATCTGTATTCGCATGTTTGGAGATCAAGAACTCCTGTGCATCCCTCAACATGTCCAATGCCACCATATCTGAAAAAAATCACACATAGAATCATAGAATTGTAAAATTGAAAGGGACTCCAAGGGTCTAGTCTAACCCCCTGCAATGCAGGAATCTCAGCTAAAGCATCCATGGCAGATGGCCACCCAACCTCTGCTTAAAAACCTCCAAGGAAAGTGAGTCCACAACCTCCTGAGGGAGATTTTTCCAGTCAAACAGCTCTTACTGGCAGAAAATTCTTCCTGATGTTTAGTCAGAATCTCATTTCTTGTAACTTGACTCCATTGGAATGAGTTCTACACTCCAGAAAACAAGCGTATTCCATCTTCCATGTGACAGTCCTTTAGATATTTGGAGATGGCTACCATATCTCCTCTCAGCCTCCACTTTCCCAGTTTAAACATACACACAATTCCCTTAACCAGTCTTCCTCATAGGGCTTGGTTTCCAGACCCTTGATCATCTTGGTCACCCTCCTCTGCACACCTTCCAGCTTGTCAACATCCTTCTTAAATTGTGTTGCCCAGAACTGGACACAGTATTCCAGGTGTGGTCTAACCAAGGAAGAATACAGTGGTACTATTACTTCCCTTGATCAGTACACTCTACTTCTGTTGATGTAGCCTAGAATAGCGTTAGCTTTTTTGCTGTTGCATCACACTGTTGAGTCATGTTAAAATTGTGGTCTACTAAGCCCCCTAGATCCTTTTCCTATGCACTACTGGCAAGCCAGGGGTCCTCCATTTTATACTGATGCATCTGATTATTCCTTACATTTGTCCTTTACACATGTGTAAAGTGAACTTATCTTAATTTGTAGCAGCCATTTGGGGAACTGTGCGGCATAATAATACTAATAATACTAATACTAATAATAATAATTAATTAATTTATACCCTGCCCATCTGGCTGAGTCTCCCCAGCCACTCTTGCTCGCTCCCAATCAAGTGTTAAAAACAATAAAGAATTAAATATTAAAAACTTCCCTAAACAGGGCTGCCTTCAGATGTCTTTTAAAGATAAGATAGCTGCTTATTTCCTTCACATTTGAAGAGAGGGTGTTCCACAGGGCAGGAGCCACTACCGAGAAGGCCCTCTGTCTGGTTCCCTGTCATCTCATTTCTCGCAATGAGGGAACTGCCAGAAGGCCCTCATCACTGGATCTCAGTGTCATTACAACACAAGTGACAGCCACCGGCTGCCTCTAGACTCTGTCTGCTTTCATTCCTTACCTGCTCTGCAGGTAAAGAGTCAGCTGCCACTGCTATTGTTTTGGGGACAACACTTTCAAAGTGGTAAATAACTCTATACCTGGCACAGCACCGCATCTCATTTGGATGGCAGCTACACTCCATGCACTCAGCTGTATTCCATGTAGACCCAAATGGATGTGTCTTCCCATCATACGTATCAGTACATCCAGCTGGAGTCACATTTGGGTCTATGAAGAAGAAGAAAATACCCTTTTAGTTTTATCTGCAGTTGTGCCAAAATCACCAAATATCAGCAAAGTCCAGCCCTGCCACAACATGCAGTTATGTAATCACTGATAGGGATGGGTGCACCTGTCAGATTTGGTTTGCATGATATCTGCAGCTGGTTCAGAGAGAGACAAAATAATGGACACAGGAAACTGGTATTAGGTAGAATTAGGCCACAACTTTATTGATTACACGCAACAGTAGGTTTGGCTAAGGCACTGGGCATGCATCCAGTATCAGACAACCCACATCATGCCACTTGAGAGGAACCCAGTGAGGTCAGCCCTGTGCTGGGGAGTCACCACCCACATGGATTGGGTGCTATGACCCTGCACAGACTGCCTTTGGGAGAGGTGTATTGGCCTATTGGTCCCCCAGTGGACTCCCGGGCAGAGTAACTCCTCCTGTACCTCTCTAATGGGGGAGCCCAGTGACTAAGGATCTAGTCCAATGCTTTATATGCCCAATTTGCTATGAGGCAAGCAAAAACCTGCAAGCCGGTCAATTTGCTTGCAAGAGAAAATTCCTCCCTGGCCCGAATATGGTGACTGAGTAAAGCATAGCAAAGTCCATACACAAACTCGCCCGCTCCCCCAATGAGTGTGCCCTACAGACTGGGTGTGTGCATAGAAAATCTCGTGACAGTCAGTGAAGAGGGTGGCTTGCAGCTCCCCTCGTGCACATGCCGTAGTGCGAAAGCCTGGGCTCCCACCCTGCCCTCCCTCAGTTAAGCCTTCTTTTGCAGGTTAACCTCTTCTCCACAGGTACGCAGGCGCTGCTACGTTACGGTTGCTGTTGAAGGGCTGGAAAGGAATTTTTCTGCATTGGCAGATTTTGCCTTCCCCGTAGCAAAACGTCACAACTTTGGCGGTTTCAGGCCTTGGCCAGAATCCTTTAGTCTGCCTTCCCTAAATGGGGGTGGGATGGGGGGGCGAAGCGGTGACCCACGCCACCACCCCCGCAGCGGCGATCCCAGGGTTCCCCAGGGGTTCTTTTGAGGGGAGGCATTCGTCATACGCCGTTAGGTTGTCATTGCTCTCCTCCTGCGATGGTGGCGAAATGGGGGGGCGGACTGTCTGCTTGAACAGACGTTCTCCAGAGCCAGCCCAATCCCCACATATTCTGGATAACCCTGATGTTCCCCAGATCCCTGGCCGGGGACTGGGAGGGATAAACACCCAATGCCTAAGCCAAGGTCTCCCTACAGCTGAAGTTTCAATAAAGTTGTGGCCAAATTTTAATCCCATAACATGTTGTCTTGAGTCATTATTCCACGCAGGTGTCGCCCAGGGTTGGGGGGTCTCCACCTGTCCTCACAATCTAAATAAATCAGTTATTTGTGTATGTGTCTTATATTTTTTTGATGTCTTTATTATCATGGATAAAAACAAGTATATTCCACTGTGACCCAAAAACAACCCCCATTCTCCCAAGAAAACGCAGGCAAGGCACCTGAGGCCCCCAAGTCACTTGGGTCAGCTGAGATTAAGGCCACATGAGCAGCATCCATTGAAAGCACTCGGAGGTCACTTTCACAGTCATGGTGTCCCCCAAATCATCTTGGGAAGGATGTGAAGGGTGCTGATGGGTGCCCTAGTCCCTTCTCCAGATTGCCTGGGAAGTGTTAAACTACTCTGAAAGTGTAGCTCGCTGAGAGGAATTGATACATCACCCAAAATATTGCTGAGGAATTCACTTCCCTGGGGCTGCAGGGAAGTGGCGTTTTCTGCCTCGGCGCAGCTGTAGTCTGGTCCTGGGGGTCCATGTTTCCCTCCCTGCGTGGCCGTTGGTGCCTCTCCCTTCTTGCTAAAAAGCCCCCGACCGCAAGGTTGCTAAAGATGCCTTATGACTGAAGCATGAACAAACACAAATTTCTTCAGAAACAGATTACCTGGGAAGGTGGGACTGGCCTTCCTTGGAAGTTTTAGAACCGAGACTAGATGGCCTGGTATTCTTTAGCTGTGCCCTCCAGAGTGGGAGAGGCAGATGCTTTCAGGACCAGTTACACACAACACACACACACACACACACACACACACACACACACACCACACACACACACACACACCACACACACACCACACACACACACACACACACACACCACACACACACACACACACACACACACACACACACCACACACACACACAGAGACACACACACAGTTAAAGAGGCCTCTGTGCATAAAAGAATAAACATGCAGCCTAAATGGGTTCTATACAGAGATCTATTCAGCTTTCAGGAAAATGCATGTAAGCTTAAAAAGTTCAACAAAATTTGAAACTTAGTGAGCAACTAAGATGTGCAGATGGTTTCTATCTACAAAGAACTAGCTCAAATGTATAAGAATGTATCAAAGAAATGTTGCAAATGCAAGAACTGTGAGGGGTCATTTTATCACATTTTAGACACAAATTGAGAATCTTTTAAGGAGGACTGCTTAAAGCAGGCATGGCCACACTTGGCCCTCCAGATGTTTTGGGACTACAGTTCCCACCATCCCTGACCACTGGTCCTGTTAGCTAGGGATGGTGGGCGTTGTAGTCCCAAGACATCTGGAGGGCCAAGTTTGGCCATGCCTGCATTAAAGGGAATGGCCATACCCAGGGCCGTCTTTACCCGGGGGTGCAAGGGTGCAGAGCACCGGGCGCCGAATTCTGGGGGGCACCAGGCGCCCACCGATGAAGCCACCTAAGCATATTGTATTGAGCTGCACTGCGGCAGCGGGGTCAGCAGCACCTTCGACACGACTGATCTTGCGCCGCATGCCTGCCGCTCACCAAAGCTGGGAGGAGGGGGAGTGACAGGAAAGAGGGAGAGACAGAAAGAGAACGCGCCTATCTAACGATGGGAGTGTGCGCAGGCTCCGGAACCTTCCCAAGAAGAACTCGTATATGTGTGCTCACAAGGGCCCTCCCAGCTCTTCTAGAAAGAAGATTGCTCCCACAATGAAAGTGATTCATAAAGATCAGGCAGGCTTTCTCCCAGGCAGACATTTGTTTGCCAACACAAGGAATATTATTGACATTCTGGAACTTTTGCAAACAAACATTAATACAAAAGCAGTGTTAATTTTTATAGACGCGGAGAAGGCCTTTGACAACATCTCATGGAAGTTCATGAAGAAAAACCTTGAAGGGATGGGAGTGGGACGGGGGTTTGAAAATGGCATAGATGCAATTTATTCAGAACAAAAAGCTAAATTGATAGTTAACAATGTGGTGACACAAGAGTTTAAGATTGAAAAAGGAACACGATAAGGTTGCCCTATTTCCCCTTTGTTATTTATCTCAGTCCTGGAGGTGCTCTTGAATATGATTAGAGGGGACCGGTTGGTTGAAGGAATTCAGGTCAGAGCTAAACAGTATAAACTCAAACCTTTTGCAGATGACCTGGTTTTGACACTACAGGAGCCAGAATCTAGTACGAAAAGGGTTTTAGAATTGATTCATGAGTTTGGTCGGGTGGTGGGATTTAAACTAAACAAGCAAAAAACTAAGGTATTGGGAAAAAATTTGACACCTTCAGAATCAGAAAGGTTTCAGAAAGAGACAGATTTAAATGTGGTTAAAAAGGTGAGATACCTAGGGGTGAACATGACAGCCAAGAATCTGAATTTATTTAAGGATAATTATGAAAAATGTTGGTCAGAAATCAAAAAGGATCTAGAAAGTTGGTCAAGATTGAAACTTTCCTTGTTGGACCGAATTGCTGCTATAAAGATGAATGTATTGCCAAAAATGCTGTTTTTGTTTCAGACCTTACAGATTGTTGATAAGGTGGAGTGTTTCAGGAAGTGGCAGAGAGATATCTCCAAGTTTGTCTGGCAGGGCAAAAAGCCCAGAATAAAGTTTAAAATATTAATTGATGCTAAAGAAAGAGGGGGGTTTGCCCTGCCAGACTTAAGGTTGTATTATGAATCAGCAGCTTTCTGCTGGCTGAAAGATTGGCTGCTTCTTGAGAACACTGATGTTTTGGATTTGGAAGGATTCAACAATGCTTTTGGATGGCATGCATACTTGTGGTACGACAAGGTTAAAATTCATAAGGCTTTTAAGAACCATATTGTCAGGAAAGCAGTGTTTAATGTCTGGACAAAATACAAAGACTTACTAGAAAACAAAACCCCAAGGTGGTTGTCACCAATGGAAGCTAAGGCCCGGAAAAGACTCAATATGGAGGCCAAATGGCCGAAATATTGGGAAATATTAGAAAAAGATGGAGATACTTGGAGATTGCAGAGTCTGGAGAAATTAAAGGGTAAAGTGCGAGATTGGCTACATTATGCTCAGATTAAGAAGGTTTTCAATTCGGATAAAAAGATAGGATTCCAGGCAGAAAAATCAAAACTAGAAACAGAACTGTTAGAACCTAAGACTAAGGTACTTTCAAAAATGTACAACTTGCTGCTAAAATGGAATACACAAGATGAAACGCTTAAATCAGCTATGATAAAATGGGCACAGGACATTGGGTACAATATTATGTTTGCTGACTGGGAAAGGTTATGGACCACTGGTGTGAAGTTCACGGCATGTAATGCCTTGAAAGAAAATGTTATGAAAATGATATATAGGTGGTACATGACCCCAGTCAAGCTTGCAAAAATATATCACCTGCCTGATAACAAATGTTGTAAATGTAAGGAAACTGAAGGAACATTCTTTCACCTCTGGTGGACCTGCCCTAGGGTTAAGGCTTTCTGGGAAATGATATATAATGAACTGAAAAAGGTATTTAAGTATACCTTCTCTAAGAAACCAGAGGCCTTCCTTCTGGGTATTGTTGGTCAGAGGGTGTTAAAGAAGGATCGAACCTTTTTTATGTATGCAACAACAGCAGCAAGAATACTCATCGCAAAACATTGGAAGACCCAAGATTTGCTCACCGTGGAAGAATGGCAGACGCAACTGATAGATTATATGGAACTGGCAGAAATGACTGGCAGAATCCGAGACCTGGGAGAAGAGGCAATGGAAGAGGACTGGAAGAAGTTTAAGGACTATTTACAAAAACATTGTAAAATGTATGAGTGTTAAGAAGGATGCAGGACTGAAAATAACACGGCACCAGCAATTTAGTTGAAAGAAATATGAGAATAAGTGAGATCCGAGAAATAAGATAAATTTTGGAACAACATTATGTCTAAACTAGGTATTTAAGTATTGGATAAAAATGTTTAAAGCTGGGGACATAATATTTGAAAACTACAAAATAAGAGTTGAAACAAGGTGATAATTTGCTGTTTATAACTCTATAACTGGGAACGCAGGAATGGGAGATGTGAGGAAGTCCAAAAGCTTAAGAAAAGATGAATGTTGGATATTTGATTTTGTGGTGTTTTTGTTATTATATGTTATTCTTTTTGCTTTTTTGTTGTTTTTTGTTTGTTGCATTTGGGTGAGGGTGTTATATGTGTTTGGTGAATTTAATGTTTAAAATCTTTAATAAAATATCTTTAAAAAAAGAAAGAAAAGAGAACGCGCCTATCTAGCGACGGGAGTGTGCGCAGGCTCCGGAACCTTCCCAAGAAGAACTCGTATATGTGTGCTCACGAGGGCCCTCCCAGCTCTTCTAGAAAGAAGATTGCTCCCACAATGAAAGGCTGCCCGAGACGGCTCTCCCACGCATGCGCACAATGCCCGCCCGTCTCATCTTCCAGACACCTCCTTACGACTGTAAGCGCATGCCTGGAGTCTTTACACTTTACAAGTGTTCTTTGTCTTCTTTAGAAAAGCTGGTTTTAACCAAAAAACACACAAAAGCCCTCCTTTTGGAGCTGCGCAGGTGTGAGCTCTATTTATCAAATGTTAATAGTGACACAGGCATAATAAAAGTTAATTTGGGAGCTAAAGTAAATTTGGGGCGGATCTTTGCACCCCAGTGGCGCATATGCTAAAGATGGCCTTAAATAGACTGTAATCTATTTAAGAAGTTATTTCCCATACGAGAAGACCATAGTGGGGATTGAAGTGTAAGAAAAGAGCAGAACATATTAAGAAACATGCTAAAGAGGATGAAATTGGATAACTGGGTGATAAGCATCAATGTTGGGTGAGCGGGAAGTCACTAGTTTTGTTGAATTGGAAAATAACAAAATGTAGGAAAACACATTTATATAGTGAGATAGTCGCCTTTGGCTGGACTGGACAGGGGTCCTTTATCTCTCTCTCTCTCTCTGTGTGTGTGTGTGTGTGTGTGTGTTCAAAGCATCAAATCATCCTTTGCTCATATTAATAGGCTGCTTGACAATGTTGCCATTTTTTATCTCTGCTTTGAAGGGGCCAAGGAAGCAAAACCCATGGGGCAAAACAATCAGTGGTAGGATGACTTTCTGAAAGAGGCAAAAGAGAAGGAAAATCAGCAGATGACTATAACAATTCTAAGGGACGCGGGTGGCGCTGTGGGCTAAAGCCTCAGCGCCTAGGGCTTGCCGATCGAAAGGTCGGCGGTTCGAATCCCCGCGGCGGGGTGCGCTCCCGCTGCTCGGTCCCAGCGCCTGCCCACCTAGCAGTTCGAAAGCACCCCCGGGGGCAAGTAGATAAATAGGTACCGCTTACCAGCGGGAAGGTAAACGGCGTTCCGTGTGCGGCTCTGGCTCGCCAGAGCAGCGTTGTCACGCTGGCCACGTGACCCGGAAGTGTCTTCGGACAGCGCTGGCCCCCGGCCAATAGATGTGAGATGGGCGCACAAACCCCAGAGTCTGTCAAGACTGGCCCGTTCGGGCAGGGGTACCTTTACCTTTACCTTTATAACAATTCTGGGTCTATCAAGATCTGGAGATCATTTGCTTGCTCATTTAGCTGTGTTTTTAAATTAAGCCATAAGATTAAGCTGATTGCCATTTTAATGAACTGTGTCAGAAACAAAACCGGCTTCTTTATCTGCTTTTGTAATCAGGGAAACTGATGGGAGTTGCACTCCAGTGAAATCTGGAGGAGGAACTTCAGCTCCACTGAGATGCACAAAAAGGCATCTCACTCAATGGCAGGGGCAGACTTTAGGAATATGGCGTTTGGAGTGAGGACAAAATTTGGCGCCCCAAAGATTCATTTGGCACCCTTCTGCCTCCCACCTTCCATTCAGCGCATGCTCTCAAGTGCATTATGTCATAGTTGTGGCGACTCAACTATGGTTTAACTTTGAGTAGGTACCCGTAGAAGTAAAGGTTTTATTATTAATACCTGGATGGGGGAACTGCCTACACCAGCCTCATTCTGGCACTCTCAATGAGCTACCCAAGAAACAAGAGTTGAGCTATACTGTGGTTGTGTCTTTTTTTCAGCGTCAAAGACAGTTTGGGATAATTGGCTAGAGCAGAGGTTTTCAGCCTTTTTGAGTCCACAGCTCCCTTGACCAACTACATTTTTTCTGTAGACTACTGTGGGGCTCAAGAGCCCAGTTATGTCACCTCTTTCCTGCAGAGCTGGCAGCCCCTCTCCCTCCCTTGTGGAGGGTTCCCTCAGCCTCCTCTCTTCTCCCCCCTCCTTGGGAGTCCTCTGGGCAGCCGCAGCTGCTGCCCCAGGTCCCTGAACTGCCCCCCCTGCCCCAAAGAGAGGTGCCTCCTCACACTGCCCTAGAAGCACCTTTCGCCTGGGGAGCTTGTAGCCAGGGCTGCTGCAACAAACAGCTGTGAAAGCCTTTGGGAGGCAGAGACATGAGAGGGCATCAGAGGAGGGAGGGAAGGAAAGAGGGACAGAGGCCAGTGTTGCCCGTGGCACCCCTGACCACCATTCAAGGCACCCCAGGGAACCATGCCACACTGGTTGAAAACCACTGGTCTAGAGCAGGCATCCCCAAACTCGGCCCTGCAGATGTTTTGGGACTACACTTCCCACCATCCCTGACCACTGGTCCTGTTAGCTAGGGATGATGGGAGTTGTAGTCTGACGGGTCGAGTTTGGGGGTGCCTGGTCTAAAGCAAAGTGGTGGGAGGACAAAGACAATCATAGGGACATAGGAAGCTGCCTTTTGCCGACTCAAACCATTTACTTGGAGCAATGCCATTATTTAGGGAAGACTGCATTCCTTTGTCACGCTTTGTGAATTACTGAATAAATGGCTTGGTAAGAACTTTCATCCTTTCTCTGCCTCTTGGCTGCCACTGTGGGAGGGATCTGATCCTCCAAAGCAAGACACTCCCCGGACCCTACAATCACCTTCTGAGGCCCTTCTTCATGTGCCTCCTTCCCAAGAGGTCCAGTGGGTGGGAGAGGTAGTTTCCTTTTTCCTTTTCTTTTTCTCCTCCTGTTTTTAGTAGGTATTTTGTGTTTTTATTTTGTATTTTTACCACCCTGAGACCTTTGGGTGGAGGGCAGTATACAAATATAATAAAAATAAATGTTAAAAGGTGAGTCTCTAACCCTTCTAGGCAGAAGGTTATGAAGCACTGTAGCAGGAACCCCCCCACCCCAATCATTCCGTTTGCACAAACTTCACACACACTCACACTCACACACTACATACGCCACATTTCTGTTATAAATTCATAGAAAATCAACCATACATCGGATTTGCACTGTTCCATTTTTATTTACTATCAAAGGAGGGTGGCTTGGTTTCTGGTCAGCCATAATCCCTTCAGCATACCAGCACATCCACAGGAACCCTGCCCAGTTGCTATGTCAGCCTTGATAATCCCAGACAGAAGACAATCAAAATGACAAAGAACTTGCATATGGTAGTGGATTCAGCACAGACTGAAACAAAGGACAATGATCAGATCTTCCCTCTGGGGGCAGGAAACTGCAAACTCCCCATTGTCACCTGGAAAGTACTCATGGGGAGGGGGAAAGGAGGAACCAGCTGGGTGACAGGACACTCAGGTTACCACCACAACTCCTCCCTCAACCCCTCCTTTCTGTAATGTATGCATGATGTCAACCCTTTCTGTAATGTATGCATGATGTCAACCCCTCCTTTCTGTAATGTATGCATGATGTTTCTGGGGGTGGGCTTGAGCTAGAGGAGGGGAATTTCAAAAGTTTTTATAAGGTCTTGCAGACCATCTTTCTGGGTCTTTCCTCTCTCTCGCAAGTGAAGGGAATACCCTGTTGCAACAGTTCAATAAAGGCCAAGCCTACAGGCTGCTGTTTTGCTCCAAGTTATCCTGGTTGGTGTCTTTACTTTTTGTCCAAGGGAGCCCTCAGATTTTTCCGTTAACAGTTGGCGACCACGAAGGGACACTTGGTTCTCCTGCGGAGGTGAGGAGGGAGATAGAGGGGATCAGGCGCCACTGGGCAACCTTAGCCCAGGGATCCTTCTTCCTCTCCCTGCCTCCTCTTTGCGGGCGGTAATCAATCGTCACCAAAAGCTCAACCAGGGGAGCAAAGGCGAGGTCAAGCCGGCTAAAAAAGAAAAGGATCCTGGGATTCGCGGGGGACATCTTCGAACGTGAGTATGGTTTGAAGTAAATACATTGGGAGGGGGGTGGAAAAGGAACATCTCCATGACAGCCAGACTTTCCTTCTTTCATTTCCGACGTTCCCTCTCGGGGTCGGCCAGGAACGTTTTAGCTCTATTCTTTTCTCCCCCGATTCTCCCCTTTCGGAAAGTGGCCAGGGAGGTTGCGGAACCTTACTGTCTGACGTTCCCTCTCGGGGTCGTCCAGGAACGTCAAATCCTTTCCCTTTCCCTCCCCCCAATTCCTTACGCGGAAGGTGACCGTGGAAATTGGGGTACTATTACTGTTTTCCGACGTTCCCCCCCCGGGGTCGTCCAGGAACGTCTTAATCTCTCTATCCCTTTTCTCCCCCGTTTTCCGTCTTGGAATTGAGTCCGGGAAAGCGTGGCTCTTTTACTGTTTCTCTGACATCCCTCTCTCGGAGTTGTCCAGAGGAGTCTTTCAAGTATTCTCTTACTCTCCACCTACCCTAACTATGCAAATGAAGCCACCCCTCCTGCCTGGCGACCTTTGTTAGGGATGACCCGGGTATGTGAGAACGCAAGGTTGTTTGCTCCCCTTTCAAAACTTTGTTTTCTCGGACCCCCGATCTGGCACTGCACAGCGCAGGCGTCCAGTAGGGAGCCCAAACTTAGTCTCAAAGGCTAGGCAGGAGGCTGTTGTGGAGGGTAGAGGGGGAAATTGGGGCCCCACACTAGGATTAGTCTTGTGAAGCAGCGCTGAGGAAAAGGAATTTTAGTTTTGTGGCTGGAGTTTTCTCGGGCAAGGAGTCCCGTGGCTGAAGTTTTCTCGGGCAAGGAGTCCCGTGGCTGGAGTTTTCTCGGGCAAGGAGTCCCGTGGCAGAAGTTTTCTCGGGCAAGGAGTCCCGTGGCTGGAGTTTTCTCGGGCAAGGAGTCCCGTGGCAGAAGTTTGAGTTCATGTATAAGATTTCTTGAAATGAGTTTGTAGCTTGTAGATAAGTAGGAATTGTGTTAGTCAAGGGTACTTTGAGTACTGAAAGGATCTTTTTTTCTGTCCCCCCTTTCTTTCCCATTGCCCCTCCTCCCTTGTGTGTGTGTGTTTCCACTCTTTCTGTCTTTAGCGTACTTCGTTAACGAAAAAAAAAGCCCAATAATAACATATGAGAGAATGGGAGCTCACTAAACACCCTAGCTGGACTCCTCCTGGCAACAAAGCTTCCATGAAGCCTTTTTGCCCCAGAGAGGATTCTAATATGCCCCTCCAGCTTGTCATTTCCAATTAGAGAAAAATAGAAATAAAATAAAGGGGCAAAAATGGTCAAATTTGTGTTGTTAAACTATAACCTAAAGCTAGAACATGAAACTGTAAACTTAATGGTGCTCAGAAGGCAGTAGATATAATAACAGCCCAGCCTGAGAGCCCACGCATTGGAGATCTTAGTTTCTCTTAAAAAAAAATAAAAATGAAAAATGAATGAGAGATGCACTCAAAGATTTAGAAATATTTCAAGGGTTTGTATTTACATTGGCCTTGGCATCCACAGACTGTTCTTAAATGCACATAGTTTTAAATTGCAAGCTTGCTTCAAAATTTTAAATCTAAGGAAGCCATGTTGAGCCTTAATCAACCTTAAACAAGACAAAAAATTGAGAATGAAGTGTGCAAATGTTTGTTATTTGAAAGAGGCTCTAAAAGAGAGTTTTCCTCCCAGGTGGTAAAATCCTGTATACGTGCTACTTGTGTTCTGAAAGGAGGATTACCCCACCTCCTTCCTCTAGTAAGTGAGGAGGGTGATTTAAGTCTAATGGTAAATGATGTTTTGTTGTAACTTTTGAGTTTGTGAGTACACCTGTGTTCCAGTCTATTTTGGAAGGTGAAGCTAACCTAATGTTTCTGCTGCAAAAGCCTAGTTGAGCCAATTGCTCCCTCAAGCTAAAATGCAGTGTATGTATTTCATTAAGCATATGCCTATGAAAGTATGGTGTTCCTTCTAAGAAAAATATGTGAGTCCAGTTTTAACTTTGATTTGGTTGGACAGAAGAGTTATTGTAAGGCTCCTGATATCAGTCTCTATAAGACTTCCTGGCCTCTTTTCTTAGAAAATGCCCCCCCTTGCTTCATTCTGTCTCTTTCAGGGTTTTTTCTTTTTCTTTTCTTCTTCTTACTTCTGTGCCAGGTAAATTTACTCCCGAGTAAGCTTCCTTTAAAGGAAACTGCAAAGGGGGGGGGGCATAGATTAGGCTTACTATTCCTCAGTTGGGTATTTTTATTTTCCTCTTCCTTAGTACATGGTAGGAGCATAGATGTTTCCTTTCCCAGCTGTAAATCCGTACTTAAATGTGTATGCCTCTTTGGTAGTACAAATCTTGCTGCGAAATCTTGCTGTGAACCCTATATTTTGGAGGGTTGGACTAGATGACCCCAGGGTCCCCTTTCAACTCTCCCAATTTGTGGCTGTGTGGAAGGACATGTGTCTGCAAGCATTGGAGGGTACTTCTTAAATTCTGGTGAGGTGATGGAGTTGAAATTCAACCTAGCTTTGCTCTTTAGTTTTAAAAGGTGAGAGGTGAAGCCCAACTGGTAATATCAAGCATTTGAGTGATTACAGTGTTTATCATTTTTGTCTACTATTTAAAAAATCAGACTTAAAAGTCTACTCAAAGTTTCAGCACATACGAATACATAGGTGCCTTGACCATCCATCCTGTAAATCAAGGGCAGTAAAAATTTGTCTGCAAATGGTAAGGCTGAAATGACTGAGAATGTTAAAAAAAAATCCTATGAATTCTAACTCTGGCCATTTTTACTCATAAATAAGAGAGCGGTTGATTGTTCCGCGAATGGCCAGAGGGATATTAGCCCTTTCCTGTACATAAAGGAAGCAGTCTCTTTTGCTTGGGCTGAAATTGCTAGTTTTGGTGAATACTTAAATTGCTGAGTTTCTCTTTTTTGTTTAAAATCTAACCCTATTTTTTAAAATCTACTCCATACCCTTCCCTTCCCTTATTCAAATGTTAATTTAGCCAAAGGATGCAACATTTTCAATAGTATAAAACGTTTGCTGAGACATGAACTCTGCACATGCACAGAGGCTAGATCAGCTAAAGAAGAGAGAGAGAGGAAGGGGGGAACTGTAAGGGGGGAGAGAGAAGGTTTGGAGAAACCCATTCAAATTTCCTTATGTAAAACTTGGAACCATTGAGGGAAATCACTCTTAATGTGTTTTGCTCCAGGGGCTACGTAAGACAAAAGGGTTCACCTCCCCAATGGAATTTAAATTTTATAAGTTTTTTTTTTTTGGTGTGTGTGTGTATATGCCTATGTATTTTAGGAACAGCATTTCCTGACAGACCTCTCACATGAAATAATTTTCCCTTTTAACAGAGTGTCCTTTCTTTTCTCCCACAGCACAAATGATAATGAGGGGATGCAAACAGTGATTTAAATACTCTATAAAAAGTAATTGCATTTGTTTTCCTTTTGTCTTTCTTCCCTTAAAGCCAAACAGTCACTTTCTTTCTGTTCAGCAAAACAAGTCTGAATCCCATCTATCTCTTTGTGGCTTTGACATTTTTTTTAGGTTACAAATAATTTGTTTTCGTTTATTAAGTTCGTTTTATCAGTTCTTCCATTATATATATGAAATTAATCGAAGCACAACCAAACATTGTTTGTGGAATGGTATTGTTTACCTTTTTGCCTGAGCATTTCTTAATTCTGTCATTTTGGCTAGTGCAAGGTACTTGTACAACTTTAAATTGCCATTCATTTTTTCTTGGTATTAACTCATTTCTCAGTATTAACATTACAGCTGATGTTGTCACATCAAGAAACACTATTTTATTTTCATTTGGGATGTTAAAATGCCAAAACAGATTACTTCAGGTTACTTATTAATTGTGTGTCTTAGCATTTATTTATTTTTGGTTCCTCATAGCTCATTTTGTGTGTGTGTGTTCTACTTTGGGGACATGTTCATCACATGTTGAAAGTCAGTTTCATGAAGTTCTTTTATCAGATAGCACATGGTGAATTTAAAGTTTTTTCCCCATTGTTTTCCCATTTTTTTCAGTCCAGTAGTAATCTGTGTGGTTTTGATAATATCTTTGTACTATTTAATAATAGTTCTTTTCTGAATCTGATGTCTTTGTGTCAAGTCCGTTTTCATCTAACTGGTAATCTAATTTTTTACTTTCTTTTTATTTTTTAACCTTTCTTGTATTTTTTACAGTTCTCTTTCTCTACATGTGGAGTAATTTTTTATTAAGTGAAGGAAAGCAAACAAACTTAGCAGATAATAACAGTAATTATGTGGAAATGTGATCATAATATTGAAATAAATAAAATGCTTAATGTGCTAAGATTTTTAATTATCTGCAGCTTCCCATGGAAACTGGAGGACATCCTTTCTGCCTTTTGCCCCTTCCTTGTCTAACTGTCCTTTAAGTCTCCCCAAAAACCCTGCCCCCTTACAGGATATCACTTCTACAGATGTGCAATGATGAAAAGCAGCAACAACCCCTCAACTCAGTTCTTCGCCATCACAAGACCAGCAACAACAGACACCAAAGTTTTCAAAGTGGCCACAGCTATCTCTTTCAAAGGATATAGACTGATGGGGAGTGGGGCTGACAAAGGGGGGAGGAGTTGAATTGCAAGGACATTTTCTCACTTTTGAAACTCAAGCCTCTGTGCTCCAGGATTCAAAAGATACATACGTAAAAGATCACAATTGTGTCAAGATATGCAACTGTTATTTAATTAGTTTGTTTTGTATTACGTGTTATTACGTAGGAATGTTGAAACGTGTCTGACAGTGTGTTATTTGTGGGGGGGGGGCTATTTTGTGTGTAATTGTTTTTATGTTTAATGTCTTATTCCTTACACCCCAGTGGAGGATTCTCATACATTTTATGCTTTTTAATAGGTCAGGCTATTATGTAGTCCAATGTTTAGAATTAGATAAATTTATAACCACATTTCGTTGTTCCACCTGCACTCTGCCAACTTCCCTACCCATTTTAAAATGTGCTAAAACTCGCTTTACCAAAGAGAAGCTGATAAGATACATGAAGGTGCATATGCTTTGGTTTAGCAGGAATGATCCCTTATAGAGTTAAATTGTCTTATTTGGACAAAGTGCCCTTTTAAGAACGGTTTTCCTTTAACAGACTGGTTTGAAAGGTTGAGAACCATGGGCACATAAATTCAAATTGGACTCAGTTTGAATTGGGCAAGTGTATCAGATGGAGAATGAATGACACCCTGTTAAGAGATCAAGAGATTGTCAAAAAGGCCCAAAAAACTCTAAAAGATTACTTTGAAATAAACTTGAACACTTCGGTGGAAAAGAGAATAATCTGGGACGCAAGTAAAGCCGTAATGAGAGGGTTTCTGATACAGCAGAATACGATCAAGAAAAAACTCTGGAATGGAAAAAAGGATAAGATATTAGAGAAGATAAGAGATGAAGAGAAAAAATTGAGACTAAAACCAAAATCTAAAGAGATTCTAAGAGAAATTAAGTTTTATCAAGCACAATATGTGAAATTAATAAATCAAGAAGTGGAATGGAAAATTAAACAAATGAAACAAAGATCTTTTGAATCGGCGAATAAATGTGGGAAACTGCTAGCATGGCAGTTGAAAAGGAGACAAAAATTGAACTTTGTCACCAATCTGGAGGTTGAAGGGAAAAATATACAGAAACCGGAAGAAATAAGAAAGTGTTTCCAGAAATATTTCAAAAAACTTTATACGCAAGGGCCTCAGGAAGTGACGGAGATAGACCAATTTTTGAAAGCAAATGGATTACCAAAACTATCTCAAGAAAAGAGAACAATCTTAAATGATCGAATAACACAACAGGAGATTGAGAGTGCCATTCAGAACATGCAACTTGGCAAATCTCCAGGCCCAGATGGGCTTACCTCCAAGTACTATAAGACTCTAAAAGACTACTTGATACAACCACTAATGGAGGTTTGTAACCAGATTATGGAGGGGAAGAAGACACCGGAAACGTGGAAAGAAGCTTTCATCACATTGATTCCTAAATCGGAAACTGAAAAGACTCAACTAAAGAACTACCGTCCCATCTCACTCCTAAATGTGGATTACAAAATTTTTGCAGACATTTTGGCAAGTAGGCTTAAAAGAGTGCTAAATGAAGTAATTCACAAGGACCAGGCAGGCTTTCTTCCAGGCCGACATTTGTTTGATAACACTAGGAATATTATTGATATTTTGGAACTTTTACAAACAAATATCAACACAAAAGCAGTGCTAATTTTTATCGACACGGAGAAAGCCTTTGATAACATTTCTTGGAAGTTTATGAAGAAAAATTTGGAAGGGATGGGAGTGGGACAGGGGTTCGAAAATGGTATAGAAGCAATTTATTCAGAACAAAAAGCTAAACTGATAGTGAACAACGTGGTGACAGAGGAGTTTAAAATTGAAAAAGGAACATGACAGGGGTGTCCCTTATCCCCTCTCTTATTCATTTCAGTCCTGGAGGTGCTTTTGAACATGATAAGGGAGGACCGGTTGATAAAGGGAATATTTGTCGGAGAGAAACAATATAAACTGAAAGCTTTTGCAGATGATTTGGTTTTAACACTACAGGAGCCAGAATCTAGTACAAAAAGAGTTTTAGAGTTGATTCAAGAATTTGGTCGGGTGGCGGGATTCAAGCTGAACAAGCAAAAAACCAAGGTTCTGGTTAAAAACCTGACACCTTTAGAAACAGATGAGTTACAGAAAGAAACAGAACTAACTGTGGTTAAAAAAGTGAAATACCTAGGGGTCAATTTGACTTCCAGAAACTTGAATTTGTTTAAGGATAATTATGAAAAATGTTGGCTTGAAGTTAAAAAGGACTTAGAAATTTGGTCAAGACTGAAACTTTCCTTGTTGGGTAGAATTGCAGCAGTAAAAATGAATGTATTGCCAAAGATGCTGTTTTTGTTTCAAACCCTTCAGATTGTGGACAGAGCTGAATGTTTTGGTAAATGGCAGAAGGATATTTCGAAGTTTGTTTGGCAGGGCAAAAAGCCCCGAATAAAATTTAAAATACTAACTGATGCAAAAGAAAGAGGGGGATTTGCCCTGCCAGACTTAAGGTTATACTATGAAGCAGCAGCCTTCTGCTGGATGAAAGATTGGTTTTTATTAGAAAAAACCGATGTCCTAGATCTAGAAGGGTTTGACAATGCTTTTGGGTGGCATGCATATCTGTGGTATGACAAGGCTAAGATCCACAAAACATTCAAAAACCATATTGTCAGGAAAGCAATATTTATGGTCTGGTCAAAATACAAAGACTTATTGGAAAGTAAGACCCCGAGGTGGCTATCACCAGTGGAGGCTAAGGCCCGAAAAAAACCCAATATGGAGACCGGTTGGTTGAAATATGGGGAAATGTTAGAAAAAATAGGAGACAATTGGAGGTTACAGAGCTATGAAAAAGTAAAGCATAAGGTGCAAGACTGGTTTCATTATGCTCAAATCCAAGAGATTTTTAAGTCGGACAAAAAAACAGGATTCCAGGTGGAAAAATCGAAACTAGAGACAGAACTGTTATAACCTAAAACTAAGGTTCTCTCGAGAATGTATAACTTGCTGCTTAAATGGAACACTCAGGATGAGACAGTCAAATCAGCCATGATAAAATGGGCTCAAGACATTGGGCACAACATTATGTTTGAAGACTGGGAAAGGTTATGGACCACTGGTATGAAATTTACGGCATGCAGTGCCTTGAAAGAAAACATTATGAAAATGATATACAGGTGGTACATGACCCCAGTCAAGCTTGCTAAAATATACCATTTGTCTGACAATAAATGTTGGAAATGCAAGGAGGCTGAAGGGACATTCTTTCACCTCTGGTGGACCTGTCCAAAAGTGAAGGCCTTCTGGGAAATGATTTATAATGAGTTAAAAAAGGTATTTAAGTATACCTTTCCAAAGAAACCAGAGGCCTTCCTCCTGGGCATTGTCGGCCAGAAAGTGTTAAAGAAGGATAGAATTTTTTTTATGTATGCAACAACAGCAGCAAGGATACTCATCACAAAATATTGGAAGACACAAGATTTACCCACACTGGAAGAGTGGCATATGCAATTGATGGACTATATGGAACTGGATGAAATGACTGGCAGAATCCGTGATTTGGGAGAAGAGATCGTGGAGGAGAACTGGAAAAAGTTCAAGGACTATCTACAAAAACACTATAAGCTATATGAATGTTAACAATTTGCATGAATTGAAAAACCAAGCTCCAGCAATAAGATTTTGTATATTGGAAATTAAGATATGATTAGGAAAGGACCAAAGTTTAAAATAATATGTTGTTTTGTTTAAAGTAAAAGTAAATTGATAATAAGTATTTTGAACCCAAAAGAGAATTATTCGAAAGTATTAATAACACATGAAGCAAGCTATTAATTTGCTGACATTTTATTGTTAAGAAAGCAAGGTGAGGGAGACGTGGGGAAGTTCAGTAAGATTTGGAAGGATGCAACTGAAAGTTGGATTTCTTTGGTTTTTCTTCTTTTCTTCTTCTTTTCTTTTTTTCTTTTTTTGGTTGTTTGTTTTTTGTTATCTGACATGTTATCTGGAAAAAAGCAATAATTTTTTTTTTTTAAAAAAATATGAATTGGGCAAGTGTATCCAGGCTGCAAATAGCTTTTTGGTCCTTAAAGTGCAAGTGAGCAACTTCCCATGACTGCAAGACCAGAGCCTGTAATAATAATAAGAAATCCCATGGATTTTGGCCAAGGCAAAGACATTTCTCTCAGGACGTGTCCGAAACCTGTGCCAGCTGTGGTGGGTGCCAGGCTACATGATAAATATGAAAGCCCTAAGTGGATTCACCAGGGATTGCCACTACTGCGACACCATGCCGATGTGAGACCACAGAAGAGCTACCTTGACACCTGAGAACACAAAAATGGCAGGGGGGGGGAAAGCAAACTGCACTTTTCAGTCATTAGTGGACCTTCCTGCTAAATGTAAATCATAGATCACTATTGAGAAAATATTTCTTCCAAGGTGCTAGAATACCACAAGTAACTGAGCAACAAAATATTAATTTACGTGATATCCTATGTCTAACTATGTGCACTGTTACACCATTATATTTCTATGCATATATCCTTAAAGTAGCATGATATCCAAGTCCCTTTCAGGTTCACATGGACACACACATCTGGGACGGAGAATACCAGGTTATTATTTACCACCTTAAATTGTGCGGAGAAAAGGATTGCAAAGTAGCCACCTTTGCAATCTTATCTCCGAAGGGGGGAACTGTAGCAGGAACGCCCCCACCCCAATCATTCCGTTTGCACAAACTTCACACACACTCACACTCACACACTACATACGCCACATTTCTGTTATAAATTCATAGAAAATCAACCATACATCGGATTTGCACTGTTCCATTTTTATTTACTATCAAAGGAGGGTGGCTTGGTTTCTGGTCAGCCATAATCCCTTCAGCATACCAGCACATCCACAGGAACCCTGCCCAGTTGCTATGTCAGCCTTGATAATCCCAGACAGAAGACAATCAAAATGACAAAGAACTTGCATATGGTAGTGGATTCAGCACAGACTGAAACAAAGGACAATGATCAGATCTTCCCTCTGGGGGCAGGAAACTGCAAACTCCCCATTGTCACCTGGAAAGTACTCATGGGGAGGGGGAAAGGAGGAACCAGCTGGGTGACAGGACACTCAGGTTACCACCACAACTCCTCCCTCAACCCCTCCTTTCTGTAATGTATGCATGATGTTTCTGGGGGGTGGGCTTGAGCTAGAGGAGAGGAATTTCAAAAGTTTTTATAAGGTCTTGCAGACCATCTTTCTGGGTCTTTCCTCTCTCTTGCAAGTGAAGGGAATACCCTGTTGCAACAGTTCAATAAAGGCCAAGCCTACAGGCTGCTGTTTTGCTCCAAGTTATCCTGGTTGGTGTCTTTACTTTTTGTCCAAGGGAGCCCTCAGATTTTTCCGTTAACAGCACAATGTGCATTTTCTAAGCAACTTCTGTTAAATGAGCCAGCCTGGCCTCTCATGTCTGTCAGAGGTTTCAGCCAAGTCAGAATTGTGATTGGTGAGTTCTTTGGACACCAAGGAATCGGAGCCCCCAACATCCTAAAGGTAAAGGGACCCCTGACCATTAGGTCCAGTCGTGACCGACTCTGGGATTGCGGATGTCAGGGGCTCAGGGACAGAGGCACAGGGGAGAGAGGAAATGGAGAACGAAGGGGAAGAATCTGAGGGCAGCGTAGGGGAGTATGACAGTGAGCCGAGAGATTCCATGAGCTTCTCCAGCGAATCAGAAGATTCCCAGAAGGAGGCGCCGATGGTCAGGGCAAGGGGGGTCCCAGGGGGGACACACCAGAAACAAGGGGCCAGCGGGGACTCCCAAAGCAGCAGCGGGAGATCAGGACTAGCTTCCCCACCAGAGCGTAGTGGGGGGGAAGAGTCCCATGTGTCAGGGCCAGCGTCTCCTCCAGCAGGGGGAGAAGATGAGTCAGGACTGACCACGCCTCTATCGGAGAGTGGGGGAACGGAGGGGAGGTCAGGTCCAGCTAGCCCCCCCGAAGGGGGAAGCAGTGACAGGAGAAGTGTAACGGTCAGGAGGAAGGTTGCCGGCTCGGCGCGTGCGCCAAGTTCGAATGTACAGGCGCGTGGGACAGCAGAAAACCCGGATTGGGAACCAGGTCCTAAAGCCCGCCGGAGGCAGGGGGAAGACTCAGGGGACTCAGCGTCAGAAGAGTCTAGGAAGGGCGAGACCCCAGCTGACAGGCGGAACCAGAGGAGGAAAGAGCAAAGGAAGAGGTGGAGCAAGGCTAGAGTCTTAAACTGGTGTCTGGGGGAGGAGATTCAGACGGAGCTTCGGCGGTCTAGAGCTTCAGACGTAGAGCTGCACGCTACGGCTGTGAAAGTGAAACTGAACTTCAATAAAGACTTTTGTATATAACAACGAACTGGTCCTTTGTGAGCTGGGACCTCGGGCTGCTCTGACAGCAGCGCTCATCTCGCTTTATTGGCTGAGGGAGCCGGCATACAGCTTCCGGGTCATGTGGCCAGCAGTGCATGGTCTTCCCGCTGAAGTGGTACCTATTTATCTACTTGCACTTTGACGTGCTTTCGAACTGCTAGGTTGGCAGGAGCAGGGACTGAGCAACGAGAGCTCACCCCATCGCGGGGATTCAAACCACTGACCGTTTGATTGGCAAGTCCTAGGCTCTGTGGTTTAACGCACAGCGCCACCCGTGTCCCTCCCAACATCCTAGCAGGGCCCAATTTCTAATGGTGCAGTTAGAGTAATTGCACCTGAACCTTTGCTAGCCTGGGCCTGTAGGATGAGCTTTCTTTTTAACAAAAGGAAGTCTCTAGCCCTTCTAGAAACAAATTATTTTGACAAATAATGTGCAGGCAACCATCTAAGCTGAGGGCTGATAAGCCAACGCAAAGCGAGGGCTGAGTCTAATGATTCTTCTGGTTCTGCACTTCCAGCTACAACTGGCTCTGCTGTTCCTTCCTCCACTCCTTTCTGGAGGGAAGCCCTTGCCTTGGCAGATGCTGTGGGACTAAAACAGGGAGGGACTTTGGGGGTGCTGTTAGGGGTACGGGAAGTGCTGTTCACCACCTCTGCTTTGGCTGCCCATGAAAGGGCCTTTGAAAAAGCATGAGAGTTAGAAAGTGTCACACCCACCAGCCTTCCCTTTACTTTGCAACCCATGGAAGGGCTTATGGAAAATGTGGAGGGAGACATTTTCTTGTCTGGGAGGGGGAAGTCTTTTTGAAAAGGAGGGAGCAGACATGTCAGGGTCTGATTCCCTCCTCCTTGCTTTGCCAGGCAGCTGCTCTGGCCACGGAGGAGTGGGTTTTGTTATTGCTTGAAAGTGTTTGTATATGTAGTGCTGGAGGAAGAAGGGCAGAATCCACCCACTTGCCAGTTTTGCTTTGCTGCCTGCCAGCCACATGGAGCTGCAGGCAGGCAGCTCCTTTTTTTCCTTTTAAAAGTGTGTGTTGGGATGCGGAGCAGTGCAGGAATTGCCTGTTGCTTGTGTTGCTCCTTGAGGGACTTTTTGAAAATGCCGAGGTGGATTGGAGGCAGAAATAGGGGGGTCAACCCATGGCTGCCGTGTTTCTTTTCTTGCCTGCTGACATATGAAGCAGGCAGCTACCTGAGAGGTGCCTCAGTGCAATATGAGAGAGAGAGGGGAGGAGATGGGAATGCTTTTTTGTTCCTGCTGCCTGCTGCACAGCAGAGGTTGTTGCAAAGCGGTTGCAGGAGGCCACCTAGTTCAGAGGCCTCATCAGCCCCATCCATGTTCTACTTTTACCTAATTGTCCCCAAGCTATTGTTGTTGGGGGCAGTGCAGATGTGCTAGTATAATCATTATCAGAATGGAAATGAATATCTCCATTTCCATGAAAGTTATGGAATATCTCCATAACTTTAAAATAAACAACATATCAAATTAAGCAATATTTAATAATCCACAGACGCGGGTGGCTCTGTGGGTAAAACCTCAGCACCTAGGACTTGCCGATCGTCAGGTCAGCGGTTCGAATCCCCATGGCGGGGTGCCCTCCCGTCGTTCGGTCCCAGCACCTGCCAACCTAGCAGTTCGAAAGCACACGCACCCCCGGGTGCAAGTAGATAAATAGGGACCGCTTACTAGCGGGAAGGTAAACGGGGTTTCCGTGTGCTGCGCTGGCTCGCCAGATGCAGCTTGTCATGCTGGACACGTGACCCGGAAGTGTCTCTGGACAGCGCTGGCCCCCGGCCTCTTAAGTAAGATGGGCGCACAACGCCGGAGTCGGACACGACTGGCCCGTACGGGCAGGGGTACCTTTACCTTTACCTTTAATAATCCATTGCCTGGTGTGCTCTGGTCCATGGGGTCATGAAGAGTCAGACACGACTAAATAACAACAATAATCCATTAGAATCTTAAAAGCTGCTGATAGCTGAGATAGGCATGTCTGTCACTTTCATTATGATATGTACCAAATTCTACGTCTTCTGGAGATATTCATTGATAAGTTCAGACCAGAACCAGAACCCAGAACAGGAAAATCATGTTAAATGTTATTAGACCAGGATAGTGTTGAGTTCTGCAAGAGATATGGCTCTAGATATTTGTCTTTACAGCCTCACCTCAAGAAGGATACTGTCAAAAAAAGGCCAGCAAAATGAAGAAGGGGGTGGAGCAACTCCCCCAAGGAAAGATTGCAGCATTTGGGATTTCTTACCCTAGAGAAATATATATAGGTTGTCTCTTTAGATTGCTTTCACAAAATAAAATATGCTTTTTATTATTAATTATGAAGGTCACAAGGCTATAGGACTAAAGCAGTTAGGGCATAGGTTGCTATTGCTATTTCAAAATAGCTGTGGCTAAACATTCTATAGGGCGTTGTTTCTTTAGAAATCACGAGGTTAGAGACTTTTTAGTAAGAAAAACAAGTTGTTGCATGTTTCTGAAGAAATTGGGTATCTTTAGCAACCTTATGGCCAGGGGGTTCTAGCAAGAAAAGGAGATCTTGCCATGCTTCAATCATAAGGCATCTTTAGCAACCTTGTGGTCAGGGGCTTTTTAGCAAGAAGGGAGAGGCATCAATGGCCACGCAGGGAGGAGAACATGGACCCCCAGGACCAGACTACGGCTGCGCCGAGGCAGAAAACGCCACTTCCCTGGAGCCCCAGTTAAGTGAATTCCTCAGCAATATTTTGGGAGATGAACGTGGGTAGCGCTGTGGTGTAAACCAGTGAGCCTTGGGCCTTCCGATCGGAAGGTCAGTGGTTCAAATCCCCGCGACGGGGTGAGCTCCCATTGCTTGGTCCCTGCTCCTGCCCACTTAGCAGTTCAAAAGCACGTCAAAGTGCAAGTAGATAAATAGGTACCACTTCAGTGGGAAGACCATGAACTGCTGGCCACATGACCCAGAAGCTGTACGTCAATGTGCAAGTAGATAAATAGGTACCGCTCCAGCGGGAAGGTAAACGGCGTTTCCATGCGCTGCTCTGGTTTCCCCAGAAGTGGCTTTGTCATGCTGGCCACATGACCCGGAAAAACTGTTTGTGGACAAACGTCAGCTCCCTTGGCCAGTAAAGCCAGAGTCGTTTGCCACTGGACTTAATCATCAGGGGTCCTTTAGCTTTACCTTTTTACAAGTAGTATCAATTCCTCTCAGCGAGCTACACTTCCAGAGTAGTTTAACAATCAATGCCTCTTCCTAGGCAAGTCTGGAGAAGGGACTAGGGCACCCCTCAGCACCCTTCACATCCTTCCCAAGATGATTTGGGGGACACCATGACTTTGCTTTATATGTAGTGCTGGAGGAAGAAGGGCAGAATCCACCCACTTGCCAGTTTTGCTTTGCTGCCTGCCAGCCACATGGAGCAGCAGGCAGGCAGTTCCTTTTTTTTCCTTTAAAAAGTGTGTGTTGGGATGCGGAGCAGTGCAGGAATTGCCTGTTCCTTGTGTTGCTCCTTGAGGGACTTTTTGAAAATGCTGGGGTGGGTTGGAGGAAGAAATAGGGGGGTCAACCCATGGCTGCCGTGTTTCTTTTCTTGCCTGCAGACATATGAAGCAGGCAGCTACTTGAGAGGCGCCTCAGTGCAATATGAGAGAGAGAGGGGAGGAGATGGGAATGACCACTCCCCGCATAAAACGGGGGGTGCCCTTTGTGTGGACACGTGCAGCCCCTGGATCTGGAGCGGCTCCATCAGCATAGGCTTGGCTTTGCCTTCCCTCAGGTGGGATACCTGGAGGTCTCTTTTTTTATATATAAAATTTTTATTGGTTTTACAAAGTTTTAATAGACATAAACAAACAAACAAACACACAAACAAACAAACATGTATAATTTCATATCCTTTTTTCCTTAAACCTTACTTCATCGACTTCCCCATACCTCCCCTCTCTACATCCCAATTTCAAAAATTATTTCAGCAAATCCTAACAAAACTTAATTTTATCAATTTTTTCCCTTATTCTTTTCTTTTGCTTAATCTTTTACAGCTGTAACCCCCATTTCCCCCTAGAACCTCGACATTTTAACATTCATTAATTTTGCAATGTTTCTTAAGATAAATTTTGAATTTCTTCCAATCTTCTTCCGCCGTCTCTTTCCCCTGATTGCGGATTCTGCCAGTCATTTCAGCCAGTCCCATATAGTCTATCACCTTCATCTGCCATTCTTCCAGAGTGGGTAGATCTTGAGTCTTCCAATACTTTGAGATAAGTATTCTTGCTGCTGTGGTGGCGTACATAAAAAAAGTTCTATCCTTCTTTAGCACCAATTGGCCGACTATGCCCAGGAGAAAGGCCTCTGGTTTCTTAGGGAAAGTACATTTAAGTACCTTTTTCATTTCATTATATATCATTTCCCAGAAAGCCTTAATCTTCGGGCACGTCCACCAAAGGTGGTAAAAGGTACCTTCAGTTTCTTTACATTTCCAACACTTATTATCAGGCAAATGATAAATTTTTGCTAGCTTGACTGGGGTCATGTACCACCTATAAATCAATTTCATAATATTTTCCTTTAAGGCATTACATGCCGTAAATTTCAAACCGGTGGTCCACAACTGTTCCCAGTCAGCAAACATAATGTTATGACCAATGTCCTGTGCCCACTTAATCATAGCTGATTTAACTGTTTCATCTTGTGTATTCCATTTCAGCAACAAGTTATACATTCTAGACAAGTTCTTAGCATTGGGTTCTAACAATTCTGTTTCTAATTTTGATTTCTCCACCTGGAAGCCAATTTTCCTGTCTTGTTTGTAAACCTCCATTATTTGATAATAATGGAGCCAATCTCGTACTTTGGTCTTCAATTTTTCATGACTCTGTAATTTCAATTTATCACCCTCTTGTTCCAAAATTTCCCAATATTTCGGCCATTTAGCCTCCATATTGAGTTTTTTCACAGCTTTAGCCTCCATTGGCGACAGCCATCTAGGGGTTTTGTTTTCCAACAGATCTTTATATCTGATCCAGACATTATATAATGCTTTCCTAACAATGTGATTTTTTAAAGCTTTATGCGCTTTAACCTTATCATACCATAAATATGCATGCCATCCAAATACATCATTAAAACCTTCCAAGTCCAAGATATCTGTATTCTTGAGGAGCATCCACTCTTTCATCCAGCAGAACGCTGCTGACTCATAGTACAGTTTTAAGTCCGGCAGGGCAAATCCCCCTCTTTCCTTTGAATCCGTTAAAATCTTAAATTTTATTCTGGGTTTTTTGCCCTGCCAGACAAATTTTGAAATGTCCTTCTGCCACCTCTTGAAACAGTCAATCTTGTCAAGAATTTGCAATGCTTGAAACAAAAATAACATTCTAGGCAATACATTCATCTTTATAACTGCAATTCGGCCTAACAAGGAAAGCTTCAAATTTGACCATATTTCTAAATCCTTTTTAACTTCTGTCCAACATTTCTCATAGTTATCTTTAAATAGATTCAAATTCTTAGATGTCATATTAACCCCTAGATATTTCACCTTCTTAACCACTGTCAGGCCTGTTTCATTCTGAAATTTCTCCCTTTCCATGACTGTTAAATTTTTCTCCAAAACTTTAGTTTTTTGTTTATTCAGTTTAAATCCGGCGACTTGACCAAATTCTTGAATTAACTCTAAAACTCTTTTCGTACTAGTGTCTGGCTCTTGTAATGTAAGTACCAAGTCATCTGCAAAGGCCTCAATTTGTACTGTTTAGACCCCTTTAACCAGCTGGTCACTTCTAATCATATTTAGCAAAACCTCCAGGACTGATATAAAAAGTAATGGGGAGATTGGGCACCCCTGTCGTGTCCCTTTTTTCTATTTTGAATTCCTCAGTTATCACATTATTTACAATTAACTTGGCCTTTTGTTCAGAGTATAGATACCTGGAGGTCTCCGCCTACCCCAGTCAGTTGTCCAATCCCACCTGGGGGAAGCATTGCCAAGGAGATCAGGCCAGGTAGGGGAGGGATTACCTGCCCACACAATAGAGGGAGGATCTTACCTGGGAATCCTCACTTGGCTCCAGAGCTTCTCCCACCCTACCCACCCTCAGTTAATGCCTTATTTTGCAGGTTAACTTTTCCTCACAGGTTTTGCAGGTTAACTTTTCTTCACAGGTATGCGGGCGCTGCTACGTTAAGGTCGCTGTCAAAGGGCCGGAAAGGAATTTCCATGCATTGGCAGGTTTCGCCTTTCCCGTAGTAAAACGTCACAACTTTGGCAGTATCAGGCCTTGGGTGGAATCCTTTTCTCCATCTTCCTCTTTGCAGCGGCAATACCAGGGTTCCCCGTTAAAGGGGTTTCTGAAGGGAGGCTTTGACCGTACACCGAAAGGTCGTCATTGTTCTCCCCTGCGGCATCGTCATAACGGGGGCGGCTATCTCTGCTTGAACATATGTTCTCCAGAGCTGGCCCATCCCCCCCACTGGATAACCCTGATGCTCCCTAGGTCCCCCGCGGGGACTGGGGAGGGAGAACGCCTAATGCCTGAGCCAAGGTCTACCCACATTTGAAATATAATAAAGTTATGGCCAATTTAATCCCATAGCACGTTGTCTTGAGTCGTTATTCCACATGGGGGGGGGAACCACTCGGGATCTGGGGACTCCGCCTGTCCACGAAATGCCCTTTTTTGTTCCTGCTGCCTGCTGCACAGCAGAGGTTGTTGCAAAGCGGTTGCAGTTCAGAGGCCTCATCAGCCCCATCCATGATCCACTTTTACCTAATTGTCCCCAAGCTTTTGTTGTTGGGGGCAGTGCAGATGTGCTAGTATAATCATTATCAGAAATTAAATCGTCTTGATCTATTCCCTGAATCTTCCAAGTCGCCCCCCCCTTGTATGGGGAAGGGGGTTCCCAGTGTGGAGGCATCAGAATTGTTATAAACTTTCCCCAGATAATTCACAAGTTGCCTTGGGAGGCAGTAAATAAGTATCATCATCATCATCATCATCATCATCATCAGCATTGTCACCATATTTCCCCCCATAGTTCCCAATTTTTTTGGGGGGGGGAGGGGATTTCAGAGGCATAGCACCACCTTTTCCTCCAGCAGGAATTGTTCCCCAATTGTTTGGGGAGGGGAATCAGAGTGCAAACCCAGAAATACTATTGTTGTCGACTCACCCCCCACAATGTCGACATAATCATATTTGTTTAAGTGAAGGAAGAGGGCCACAAATAACTATAAATCCACACCTGCACTTCCCTGGGAGTTAGCACAACTGAATTCAATGGGACTTACTTCTGAGTAGACATAACGAGGATGGGAGCCACAGATGGCTTTGTGATGGGCCATTTATTCACTACATTAACTTTGCCTATTATTATTATTATTATTATTATTATTATTATTATTATTATTATTATTAATTATTCCCCACCCATCTGGCTGGGTTGCCCCAGCTACTCTGGGCTGCTCCCAACACACACAAAAACAGGATAAAATGTCAAACATTAATAATAACCATCTGATCCAATACAAAAAGTCACAATAACTTTAAAATAAATAACATATCAAATTAAGCAATATTTAATAATCCATTGCCTGGTGTGCTCTGGTCCAATGGGGTCACGAAGAGACGGACATCTCTAAACAACTAAACAACAACAATCCATCAGTCTCTAAAAAGCTGCTGATAGCTGAGATAGGCATGTCCATCACTTTCATTATGATATGTACCAAATTCTGCAAGTAGTGATATCAAGCAAAGACAACAGATACACACCGAAATGCATATATGACTGATTTATTCAGATTCTCTTACATGAAGGGAATTTGGGTGGGATTTGTAAAGCTCAGGGACAGGGTTTGGAGGGATCGTCCAGTTTATAGAACTCATATTTACATGTGTTTGGATTTACCACTGCTTTACATCCCGGAACATCAACAATACCACCGTACCTAAAAAGAAGAAGAACAATGTGTAAACTAAGGCTTCCCTGAGCTTATGGAGATCTTGTAGAGGAGCGCTCCTTTCTCCTGCTCGCTTAGGACATGCCAAGAATGATTGGCACTACCTGGCAGAAGAGCAGTTTTGCAAGATGTTTGTTCGATCCAGGGAAAACCAATCCCTTGGAAAACATTTGCCCTGAGGCCAAATTCACCTGGGGAACCCAAGCTGAATGCACAAAGGACATGTCTTGGAAAATATGCCATTGCATGTTGCTGTACGATGACCCTCCACCCCCCACTATGTTTGCGGTGGTTGAGGGCAGCACCCATGCACAAAAAAGGGTGTAGCAAAATGTTGGTGCGAAACCAAGAGGCCAGCCAGGAGGGAGACAGAAGGAGACAGGAAGGTGCAGGAAAGAGGAGGGGTCCTCTTCCATTGGGTGCATCGGGGTCCCTCTCCCCAGCACCAACTCCTAGGTGGTCTCCGGTTGAGAGGATCTGGGACTCAGGGAGATCCCAAAGTCCAAGCTTCAACGCAGCGAATGCCTGGTCATCGGATGATTGGAAAGGCACTCTAGACATGCTCAATTTTATGCAACCTATCTTCAGATGTAAAGATTAATTGGGACACCCGTCTTCAGCTAATTCCGTCCCTGAATGTTTATTGAGCAGAAGGTCTTTCAGAGAGAACGGAGCAAAATAATTTGAAAGAGATTAATAGACCCAGTGCCATTCTGGGTATTTGGCCTACCTGGAACAGCAGTCCATTCCACTTTCACTACATGTGCATTCCATGCACTGCGCTGTATTCCACTTAGAGCCGAATGGATGCTTGCTGCCATCATATGGATCGGTACACTCAGTGGGCAGTACCGGCTTACCTAGGGAGAGAAATCCCATACATTTAACATCAATGCAATCAGAAGCTGCTGCTCACCACAATGCAGAGACTGCGCAAGAGAAGCACAGTGACTGCAAATTTTCCACTTGTCCAACTCCTGGGCATCTGTCTTGCTTATTCTGCGGCCATGCAGTCTCCTGCTTGCATATGCAGACGGTGGTTCCAAGCTTAAAACAGGGTGGGAGTGAAAGGGGTGCCCTGTGGATGGGGAATCTGGCCGTTTCAATTTCTATCAGTTATTATTATTACTATTTATATACCACTCTCAGGGCAGTTCATAACCTAAAAAACACAAAATACACAAAAAAGGTAAGAGCTTAAGCAGGGACTCATCAATGAGAAGATGAGACGGGAGCAGTGTCAGGTCATTTTAGACTCTGAGCAGCATCACAACATCCGGAGAAGTGTAAATTTTGAAGGTAGCTGCACTTTGGTCTGTGTTCTGGTTCTGCAAGAGCAGATTTGGTAGGTGTATGCTAAAATATGAATGGGGTGCATTTCCCCCTCATCTCTAGTCAGGAACACATTTTTCAAACATTAAATAATTATTTGGCCATGAATAGGTTACATATTAACATTATGTTGCTGTTTACTTACCATCTTTAATCTCTGCCTTGTGCTCGCTGAATGTGCAGAATCCCTGACACAAGGCAAGTGTGAAAGACAAGGCAGTCAGGCTCAAGAGGATTTTCTGCAAATAGACACACACATACACACATCGTTCAGCATGATGCTATCATATATTTATATGTAGAACCTCTCATTCTGTTTAAAAATGGATTCTATGTGACTAAATTTTACTCAGAGTAGAGCCACTGAAATTAATGTGCCAAAGTTAGTCTTCTCCATCAATTTCAATGGATCTACTCTGGGTATGACTCGCACTGGATTAAACCCTAGGCCTTTGTAAAAATCCCTCTATATTAAGCTTCTACACTTGAGTAGCTGAGTTGGGTCATTTTATTCTTAAGAGGGATTTTTAAGAGGGACGGTTCCAGAATTACAAAAGCCATCCCGGCTTTGGATTTGATCTCCAAATGTGAGCTCTAAAGCTATAGAGCAACCTTTCAGCAACCTTTTTCAGCCGTGGGTCAGCCCACCGTCCCTCAGAGCATGTGGTGGGCTGGACTATATTTTTGGGGGAAATATGAACAAATTCATATGCCCTGCAAATAACCCAGAGATGTATTTTAAATAAAAGGACACATTCTACTCATGTAAAAACTCCTGGACTGTCCAGGGGCCGGATTGAGAAGGCGATTGGGCTGCATCCTGCCCCTGGGCCTTAGGTTGCCAACCCTGCTGCAAAGCACAGACTGTGCCTGGAAAGAGCAGAGGAAAAGTAAATGTGGATAAGCCTTCAGATAAGCCTGGAGTCTGAGAAAGCCTCAGCAAGTGAGGTACTTCATCCTCATAATTCTGAATGCCTTTGCACACCCCCTCTCCACACACAAATCTCCCTTTCCACCATTTAAACCTAATCTAGATTAAAGAAAAAATTGTGCACCAACCGTCCCCAAAGCATTCCACTTACCATCTTGGTTTTTCAATGAGTTGCTGGCAAACCCTTACTGGGAGGTGCAGGAAAGAGCTCTGGTGTCCCTCCTGTAAGTCTGTGGAGAATCCCATGCCCCCTTTTATACAAATGGGAAGGAGGAGGGGCAAAATGAGAGGGATGGAGGCCCTAACTCGCCAAGGAAATGCTTGGCAGGAAGAAAACATTTGCTTCTGCTGACATAAATGTTTCCAAGAACAGCTGGGAGAGTTCTATGTCTTGCGGAGATATTCATTGATAAGTGCAGTTCAGAACTAGAACTGGGAACAGGAAAATCAGGTTAAACGTTATTAGACCAGGATAGTGTTGAGTTCTGCAAGAGATATGGCTCTAGATATTTGTCTCCAGGGCCTCACCTCAAGAAGGATACTGTCAAAAAAGGCCAGCAAAATGAAGAAGGGGGTGGAGCAACTCCCCCAAGGAAAGATTGCAGCATTTGGGATTTCTTACCCTAGAGAAAAGGCAAGTAAGAGGTGACAGAATACAGGCATATGAAATTAGGAGAGGGCTTTCATCCACTACCAGTCACTGTTCTGCCTCCGCAAGTCAGTCATCTGCCAAAGTTGTGACATTTGCTCTGAGACAAGCAAAAGCCCATTAACAGTAAGAGCTGTTCGACAGTGGAATTTGCTGCCAAGGAGTGTGGTGGAGTCTCCTTCTTTGGAGGTCTTTAAGCAGAGGCTTGACAACCATATGTCAGGAGTGCTCTGATGGTGTTTCCTGCTTGGCAGGGGGTTGGACTCGATGGCCCTTGTGGTCTCTTCCAACTCTATGATTCTATGATTCTATGATTCTATATATATGCAGGAATTTTCCTGCATTGGCAGGTTTTGCCTTCCCCGTAGTAAAATGTCACAACTTTGGCGGTTTCAGGCCTTGGCCAGAATCCTTTAGTCTGTCTTCCCTAAATGGGGGTGGGGTGTGTGTGAAGCTGTGACCCACGCCGCCACCCCCACAGCGGCGATCCCAGGTTTCCCCAGGGGTTCTTTTGAGGGGGAGGCATTGGCCATACGCTGTTAGGTTGTCATTGCTCTCCCCTGCGATGGTGGCGAAATGGGGGGCGAACTCTCTGCTTGAACAGACGTTCTCCAGAGCCAGCCCAATCCCTACATATTCTGGATAACCCTGATGTTCCCCAGAACCCCGGCCGGCGACTGGGAGGGATAAACACCCAATGCCTGACCCAAGGTCTCCCTACATCTGAAGTTTCAATAAAGTTCCGGGGTGGCGCCATCGACAATGGCGGACTCCCTCTGATCTGGAGGGACTAGCTCCACGCGAAACGGGTCTTTTCCGCTACGGCGAAGCGGGGACCCTTTCAAAAATCACAGGTGGATGAAGCCTGTGACCATGGGACTCGGCGGGCACCTTTAGCGCCCCCCCAACCCGCAAAGGAACCCAGTAACGGGCTCCGGAGCGGAGAAGGGGAAGTGGCACGGTGCTGAGAGTCAACTGCTTCTTCCGTGGAGTGAAGCCGCACAGCCGTTGCCGGAGAGCGCTGCCTTTTTCCTGGGAAAATTTGCCTTCTAGAATAATCACCCGTGAGTACTTAAACTCGGACAATTGGATTTTAAATAAGGACTTGTGAGCAGAAAGGAAAATTGGACTTAAAAGTTTACCTCAATTTGGCACTGAAACAGGAAGGTCTAAACAGGAAGTCAGCCTTCCGTTTCTTTGTAGATAGATCAAAGCAAAGACATGGCAAACCAGAGCCCAGAAAATCGCTTGTAAAAGATTAACTTTCATCATTTAAAATTGTTGAACCCCCTTCGGAAGCAGAAGAAGAGGGGGGATTTTTTTGGACTGTTTAAATCTGCAGAAGTGAGTCTAAAGTAAAGTAATTTTCCACCGTCTTGATCCTGGAGCGGGGTGTCAGGACTGACGTTCTTTTTTTTTTTGAAGCTCATTGACCAGAGACAAACGTTTTTGACAGATAGCTATAAGAAGAGAAACATTGATTCCATTGTTCCCCTTCGCTTTTTAAAGGAACAAATATTGACAAAATATCTGAAAAAGGAAACTTTGTTGTTAGACTTGTTTTTAAAAGAAAAGAACAAATAGAAGTTTTCCCCCTAGAGGGAGACTGTGAAACTGTAATTAACTCCGGGGAGCTTGCAGCTGTTACAGATTACAATTGTGGGAATAGACTTCTGACCTTGCAGGACAATGTATTTAGAAGCTCTGCTGTGTGCTTTCTCTAAAACAAATGCCCTACTGGAACAGCTACATGAGAAGACGGATTTGATGACAGATGCGATCAGAAATTTTGAAGAGGCAGTGGGAAATTATATGGATCCCACCCAGGAATTAAATCAGGAGTGTGCCCTGACGGAACAGATGAGGGAAGAGGATGCTGCTGAATCTTGGGTGCCAGAGACAGAGGGAGCTGTGGCCCAGCAGGAACATGAGCTTTTGGATTTGACAAATGAACTTGGAAAAAGCCAGATTTGGAAAGATAAAGTTTGGTTTGGTTTGGAAATGGGGGGTTGGATAGACCCCCCTATGCAGGGATGTTTGGAGTTTTCAAGTCTGGCAATGGGCCGTGAGATGTTTGGGGTTGTGGGGGCTCTTAATTTTGGAGGGTTTTTGAAATATGTTCTTAAATACCACATGGAGTTTAGTGTGGACTATGGAAAAGGGGCTGATTTGTTGAGAAGGGTTAAAAGCATTGTTAAGCTGGAGTTCCCACAAGTGAATGGAGCAGGACACAAAGGAAAAAACAGTTATAAATATGAAGAAGAGCCACGGAAAGGACATGGAAGAGACTTAAGGGCCTCGGATACAAGGTTACCAGGTTAATGCGCTAGATCGATGGGATAATAAGGACTGACAAATCCCGGGACCAGGAGAAAGGGACGCTGGATGAAAATTGGATTGTTTTTATTTCTTTTTTTTTACTACTAGGATTGTTTTATAAAATTGATGAATGTTAGAAACATGTTGGAACGAAATTACTTGACTTTAGCAAAAATGTTTAAAGAATTATGTAAGAATATTATGGTTATGAGAAGTTGGTAAAAATAAGATTTAAGTTTTAAGATTTAAGGTTTTTTATAGTAAGATAAGATTAAAATAGATTAAGGTAGTGTAATGACAGAATATTATGAAATATGGAAAGGATTTGCTGCGGCAATTAACAACTAGGATACAAGAAAAGGGAGGAGGAGGAGGAGGTCAAAGAAAGAAGGTAATGACAGTTGAGGATTTGAGAATGATGGATTTGTTTTTGAGTGTTTGTGGTCTATTTTTGTTTTTTGAATTTGTATTTGATGTGGTTTGTTTTTTCTTTGTTTTTTTTTCTTTTTCTGTTTTCTTCTTTTTTGTAATTCTATAAAACTTTCAATAAATATCATTTTTTTTTAAAAAAAATGAAATTTCAATAAAGTTATGGCCAAATTTTAATCCCATAACACGTTGTCTTGATTACAGATAGGTAGCCGTGTTGGTCTGCCATAGTCAAAACAAAAAAATTCCTTCCAGTAGCACCTTAAAGACCAACTAAGTTAGTTCTTGGTATGAGCTTTCGTGTGCAAGCACACTTCTTCAGAACATATTAAGAAACATGCTAAAGAGGATGAAATTGGATAATTGGGTGATAAGCATCAATGTTGGGTGAGTGGGAATCACTAATTTTGTTGAATTGGAAAATAACAAAATGTAGGAAAACACATTTATATAGTGAGATAGTCGCCTTTGGCTGGACTTAATTGTCCAGGGGTCCTTTACGTGTGTGTGTGTGTGTGTGTGTGTGTTCAAAGCATCAAATCATCCTTTGCTCGTATTAATAGGCTGCTTGAGAATGTTGCCATTTTTTATCTCTGCTTTGAAGGGGCCAAGGAAGCAAAACCCCTGGGGCAAAACAATCAGTGGTAGGATGACTTTCTGAAAGAGGAAAAAAGAGAAGGAAAATCAGCAGATGACTATAACAATTCTGGGTCTATCAAGATCTTGGGATCATTTGTTTGCTCATTTAGCTGTGTTTTTAAATTAAGCCATAAGATTAAGCTGATTGCCATTTTAATGAACTGTGTCAGAAACAAAACCAGATTCTTTATCTGCTTTTGTAAACAGGGAAACTGATGGGAGTTGCAGTCCAGTGAAATCTGGAGGAGGAACTTCAGCTCAGCTGAGATGCACAAAAAGGCATCTCACTCAATGGCAGGGGCAGACTTTAGGAATATGGCGCCCGGAGCGAGGACAAAATTTGGTGCCCCAAAGATTCATTTGGCACCCTTCCACCTCCCACCTTCCGTTCAGCGCATGCTCTCAAGTGCATTATGTCATAGTTGTGGTGACTCAATAACCCAGGGTTTAACTTTGAGTAGGTACCCGTAGAAGTATAGGTTTTATTATTAATACCTGGATGGGGGAACTGCCTACACCAGCCTCATTCTGGCACTGTCAATGAGCTACCCAAGAAACAAGAGTTGAGCTATACTGTGGTTGTATCTTTTTTTCAGCGTCAAAGACAGTTTGGGATAATTGGCTAGAGCAGAGGTTTTCAGCCTTTTTGAGCTCTCTTGACCAACTACATTTTTTCTGTAGACTACTGTGGGGCTCAGGAGCCCAGTTATGTCACCTCTTTCCTGCAGAGCCGGCAGCCCCTCTCCCTCCCTTGTGGAGGGTTCCCTCAGCCTCCTCTCTTCTCCCCCCTCCTTGGGAGTCCTCTGGGCAGCTGCTGCCCCAGGTCCCTGAACTGCCCCCCCTGCCCCAAAGAGAGGTGCCTCCTCACACTGCCCTAGAAGCACCTTTCGCCTGGGGAGCTTGTAGCCAGGGCTGCTGCAACAAACAGCTGTGAAAGCCTTTGGGAGGCAGAGACATGAGAGGGCATCAGAGGAGGGAGGGAAGGAAAGAGGGACAGAGGCCAGTGTTGCCCGTGGCACCCCTGACCACCATTCAAGGCACCCCAGGGGGCCATGGCACACTGGTTGAAAACCACTGGTCTAGAGCAGGCATCCCCAAACTCGGCCCTGCAGATGTTTTGGGACTACACTTCCCACCATCCCTGAGTTGTAGTCTGAGGGGTCGAGTTTGGGGGTGCCTGGTCTAAAGTAAAGTGGTGGGAGGACAAAGACAATCATAGGGACATAGGAAGCTGCCTTTTGCCGACTCAAACCATTTACTTGGAGCAATGCCATTATTTAGGGAAGACTGCATTCCTTTGTCACGCTTTGTGAATTACTGAATAAATGGCTTGGTAAGAACTTTCATCCTTTCTCTGCCTCTTGGCTGCCACTGTGGGAGGGATCTGATCCTCCAAAGCAAGACACTCCCCGGACCCTACAATCACCTTCTGAGGCCCTTCTTCATGTGCCTCCTTCCCAAGAGGTCCAGTGGGTGGGAGAGGTAGTTTCCTTTTTCCTTTTCTTTTTCTCCTCCTGTTTTTAGTAGGTATTTTGTGTTTTTATTTTGTGTTTTTACCACCCTGAGATCTTTGGGTGGAGGGCAGTATACAAATATAATAAAAATAAATGTTAAAAGGTGAGTCTCTAACCCTTCTAGGCAGAAGGTTATGAAGCACAATGTGCATTTTCTAAGCAACTTCTGTTAAATGAGCCAGCCTGGCCACTCCTGTCTGTCAGAGGTTTCAGCCAAGTCAGAATTGTGATTGGTGAGTTCTTTGGACACCAAGGAATAGGAGCCCCCAACATCCTGAAGGTAAAGGGACCCCTGACCATTAGGTCCAGTCGTGACCAACTCTGGGGTTGTGGCGCTTATCTTGCTTTATTGGCCGAGGGAGCTGCCGTACAGCTTCCGGGTCATGTGGTCAGCATGACTAAGCCGCTTCTGGCAAACCAGAGCAGTGCACGGAAACGCCGTTTACCTTCCCACCGGAGTGGTACCTATTTATCTACTTGCACTTTGACGTGCTTTCGAGCTGCTAGATTGGCAGGAGCAGGGACTGAGCAATGGGAGCTCACCCCGTTGTGGGGATTCGAACTGCCGACCTTCGCAACGCAGAGAGAGGGGAGAGTCTAATGATTCTTCTGGTTCTGCACTTCCAGCTACAACTGGCTCTGCTGTTTCAAAGTGTGTGTATAGGGTGAGGCAGGGCACATTGATGCAAGGGGCACATTGATACACCAACACTATTTCAATTTTGAGAAACATTATTTGTGTCGTGACATCACTAAAACGTTTCTAGACATGTGTGAGTAGAACAGCTGAGACCGCGCCGCCCACCAGTTAGCTGTTATCATTTAATGAGAGTAGGTGTGTTTTTAGCGTGGCCAGCTCAACTAAAAAATTACATGAAATGTAATAGTGTTCCAATGCTGTTTTACATCGTATATAATAATATGACCGAATTTCAAGTGTCATATCTCAGGGAAAAAACAGAATCTTGTATGTTTGTCTTCTCCATTCTAGAAGATAAGGCAAGTATTGATTTCAAGAATGTTGTTTTGCAGTTGCCAAAACCAAATTTCTCAAAGAGCACATCTCAAACATCATCTCTTTATACTTTTTCTGTTGACTTCAGTGGATATAATGTGCAATAGAAGCTAAACATTAAGTAATTATCTTATTTCTTGTAAGTATTTTGTTTAAATTACTATTTTTTAACCATTTAATGTGAGTTCTTATACTTTTTAAAGTTTTTTCAAAGTTTTTTTTTAATGGATATGTGTTTGATGAAAGATTAATATAGGTTTTGATGTTAAGAAAACCTGCCATAAAGTCTATGATATGTGTGAAACACTGTTAGTTTCGATAGGTTATTTGGATTTTAAGTAATAAATTGTATGCCTAATTATGATCTCTCACAATAAAAATTGTTTTTTTCATTAATTTTTTGTAAAGTTACCATTCTCATAAAATTTACACTTTGTATCAAAGTGCCCCATCCAATGTATCAAAGTGCCCTGTAGGTGTAGCAGAATGATACAAAACTCATTTTTTTTTACTAAAGTCATTGAATTCTCGTTCTTCTAGCTATAATGGTTCTTTTGATTGCTATTATAATATTGATTAGTTATGCCATGCATAAAGCAAAAAAAACAAAAAAACAAAAACAAACCTCATTTTTGTTACATAAAATATGATATTGAATTTTTCTGCATCAATCTGCCCCACCTCACCCTATGTAGTGCTGGAGGAAGAAGGGCAGAATCCACCCACTTGCCAGTTTTGCAGTGCTGCCTGCCAGCCACATGGAGCTGCAGGCAGGCAGCTCCTTTTTTTCTTTTAAAAGTGTGTGTTGGGATGCGGAGCAGTGCAGGAATTGCCTGTAAATCATCTTGATCTATTCCCTGAATCTTCCAAGTCGCGCCCCCCCCCCTTGTATGGCCACCTAGTTCAGAGGCCTCATCAGCCCCATCCATGATCCACTTTTACCTGATTGTTCCCAAGCCATTGTTGTTGGGGGCAGTGCAGATGCTCTAGTTTAATCTTTATCAGAAATTAAATCGTCTTGATCTATTCCCTGAATCTTCCAAGTCGCGCCCCCCCCTTGTATGGGGAAGGGGGTTCCCAGTGTGGAGGCATCAGAATTGTTATAAACTTTTATAAACTTTCCCCAGATAATTCACGTTGTCTTGGGAGGCAGTAAAAAAGTATCATCAAGATCAGCAGCAGCAGCATTGTCACCATATTTCCCCCCATTTTTTTGGGGGGAGGGGAGGGCATGTATTTCAGAAGCATAGCACCACCTTTTCCTCCAGCAGGAATTGTTCCCCAATTGTTTGGGGAGGGGAATCAAAGTGCAAACCCAGAAATATTATTGTTGTCGACTCACCCCCCACAATGTCGACATAATCATATTTGTTTAAGTGAAGGAAGAGGGCCTCAAAGAACTATAAATCCACACCTGCACTTACCTGGGAGGTAGCAAAACTGAATTCAATGGGACTTACTTCTGAGTAGACATAACGAGGATGGGAGCCACAGATGGCTTTGTGATGGGCCATTTAGTCACTACATTAACTTTGCCTATTATTATTACTATTATTATTATTATTATTATTATTATTATTATTATTATTATTCCCCACCCATCTGGCTGGGTTGCCCCAGCTACTCTGGGCTGCTCCCAACACACACACAAACAGAATAAAATGTCAAACATTAATAATAACCATGTGATCCAATACAAAAAAGTCACAATAACTTTAAAATAAACAACATATCAAATTAAGCAATATTTAATAATCCATTGCCTGGTGTGCTCTGGTCCAATGGGGTCACGAAGAGATGGACATGACTAAACAACAACAACAACAATCCATTAGAATCTAAAAAGCTGCTGATAGCTGAGATAGGCATGTCCATCACTTTCATTATGATATGTACCAAATTCTGCAAGTAGTGATATCAAGCAAAGACAACAGATACACACCGAAATGCATATATGACTGATTTATTCAGATTCTCTTACATGAAAGGAATTTGTAAAGCTCAGAAACAGGGTTTGGAGGGGTCATCCAGTTTAGAGAACTCATATTCACATGTGTTTGGATTTAACACTGCTTTACATCCCGGAACATCAACAGTACCTCCGTATCTAAAAAGAAGAAGAACAATGTGTAAACTAAGGTTTCCCTGAGCTTATGGAGATCTTGTAGAGGAGCGCTCCTTTCTCCTGCTCACTTAGGACATGCCAAGAATGATTGGCACTACCTGGCAGAAGAGCAGTTTTGCAAGATGTTTGCTCGATCCAGGGAAAACCAATCCCTTGGAAAACATTTGCCCTGAGGCCAAATTCACCTGGGGAACCTAAGCTGAATGCACAAAGGACATGTCTTGCACAATATGCCATTGCTGTTGGCTTTTTGCAGTATGGTAGCGCTGCAGAGAGCTTGCTGGGGAGACCATGCATTAAAAAGAAAGGACTCAAAAATAACTTAAAGAAGGTTTTAATAAGAAAAACAAAAACTCCATTTACACTAAATACATCAACAAACCAGACCCAACCACCAACCCATCCCCCAGGGTAATGGGAGAGCTAGGTGCTGCTCCTTATATACTACACCCAGATGCTGACACACCTTAATCAAATACAACTCAGCAGCACCTGCTATGTTTCACAGCTGTAAAGCTGGGTCTCGTTATCTTGCTCTGGCCCTTGCTTTGGCCCCTTAAAGACATACACATGGAGTGGAACAATGATGAACCTTTACATTTAAAGAAACCATTCAGCAATTGCATGTTGCTGTACGATGACCCTCCACCCCCCACTATGTTTGCGGTGGTTGAGGGCAGCACCCATGCACAAAAAAAGGGTGTAGCAAAATGTTGTTGCGAAACCAAGAGGCCAGCCAGGAGGGAGACAGAAGGAGACAGGAAGGTGCAGGAAAGAGGAGGGGTCCTCTTCCATTGGGTGCATCGGGGTCCCTCTCCCCAGGACCAACTCCTGGATGGTCTCCGGATGAGAGGATCTGGGACTCAGGGAGATCCCAAAGTCCAAGCTTCCATGCAGCAAATGCCTGGTCAGCGGATGATTGGAAAGGCACTCTAGACATGCTCAATTTTATGCAACCTATCTTCAGATGTAAAGATTAATTGGGACACCCGTCTTCAGCTAATTCCGTCCCTGAATGTTTATTGAGCAGAAGGTCTTTCAGAGAGAACGGAGCAAAATAATTTGAAAGAGATTAATAGACCCAGTGCCATTCTGGGTATTTGGCCTACCTGGAACAGCAGTCCATTCCACTTTCACTACATGTGCATTCCATGCACTGCGCTGTATTCCACTTAGAGCCGAATGGATGCTTGCTCCCATCATATGGATCGGTACACTCAGTGGGCAGTACCGGCTGACCTAGGGAGAGAAATCCCATACATTTAACATCAATGCAATCAGAAACTGCTGCTCACCACAATGCAAAGACTGTGCAAGAGAAGCAAAGACTGTGCAAGAGAAGCACAAATTTTCCACTTGTCCAACTCCTGGGCATCTGTCTTGCTTATACTGCGGCCATGCAGTCTCCTGCTTGCGTCTGCAGACGATGGTTCCAAGCTTAAAACAGGGTGGGAGTGAAAGGGGTGCCCTGTGGATGGGGAATCTGGCCGTTTCAATTTCTATCAGTTATTATTATTATTACTATTTATATACCACTCTCAGGGCAGTTCACAACCTAAAAAACACAAAATACACAATAAAAGTAAGAGCTTAAGCAGGGACTCATCAATGAGAAGATGAGACGGGAGCAGCGTCAGGTCATTTTAGACTCTGAGCAGCATCACAACATCCGGAGAAGTGTAGATTTTGAAGGTAGCTGCACTTTGGTCTGTGTTCTGGTTCTGCAAGAGCAGATTTGGTAGGTGTATGCTAAAATATGAATGGGGTGCATTTCCCCCTCATCTCTAGTCAGGAACACATTTTCCAAACATTAAATAATTATTTGGCCATGAATAGGTTACATATTAACATTATGTTGCTGTTTACTTACCATCTTTAATCTCTGCTTTGTGCTCGCTGAACGTGCAGAATCCCTGACACAAGGCAAGTGTGAAAGACAAGGCAGTCAGGCTCCAGAGGATTTTCTGCAAATAGACACACACATACACACATCGTTCAGCATGATGCTATCATATATTTATATGTAGAACCTCTCGTTCTGTTTAAAAATGGATTCTAAACTAGTTTGGATTCAAACTAAATATGACATAATAGGCATCACTGAAACCTGGTGGGATAAGTCCCACGATTGGAATGTAATAATGGCGGGATACAATCTATTTCAGAGAAACAGACCAGACAAGAAAGGAGGAGGAGTGGCGTTATATGTCAGGGATGTGTATACCTGTGAAGAGATCCAAGATTTAGAACCTCAAAGCCAAAGTGAGAGCATTTGGGTCAAAATTAAGGGAGAGAAGAATAACAGAGACCTCATTGTGGGAGTTTACTATAGATCCCCAAGCCAAACGGAGGACATAGATGATGCCTTCCTGGAACAGATGGCCAAGCATGCAAAAGGAAGGGAGATAGTAGTAATGGGGGACTTCAATTACCCGGATATTTGTTGGACGTCAAACTCAGCCAAGAGCATAAGGTCAAACAGATTCCTCACTGGCCTTGCAGACAACTTCATTGTCCAGAAAGTGGGGGAAGCAACAAGAGGAACAGCCATTTTAGATCTGGTCCTAACCAATGTTGATGACCTGGTTAGTGGGGTAGATGTGGAAGGATCATTAGGCGCGAGTGATCATGCTCTTCTGAAGTTTACTATACAGCGGAAAGGAGCAGCCAAGCATACTAGGACTCAATTTCTTGACTTTAAGAAAGCCGACTTCATAAAACTTAGGGAAGTGCTGGGTGAGATCCCATGGACAGCAATACTAAAAGGAAAGGGAGTTCAAGATGGCTGGGAGTTTGTTAAGAGGGAGATAGTAAAAGCACAACGTCAGGCAATGCCAATGAGACGGAAACATGGAAGGTGCCTAAAGAAGCCAGGGTGGCTATCTAAAGAACTTTTAACTGAATTAAGATTAAAAAAGGATGTGTACAAAAAATGGAAAAGGGGGGAAACCACCAAAGAAGAATTCAAACAAATAGCCAGCACGTGTAGACACAAAGTCAGAAAAGCTAAAGCACAGAATGAACTCAGGCTTGCTAGAGAGGTTAAAAGCAACAAAAAAGGCTTTTATGGGTATGTTCGTAGCAAAAGGAAGAACAAAGAAACAGTGGGGTCACTCAGAGGAGAAGATGGTGAAATGCAAACAGGGGACACAGAAAGGGCTGAACTCCTCAATGCCTTCTTTGCCTCAGTCTTCTCCGATAAAGAAAACAATGCCCGACCTGAAGAATTTGGAGCAAATGATTCAGCAAAGGAAACACAGCCCAGAATAACTAAGGAGATAGTACAAGAATATTTGGCTAGTTTAGATGTATTCAAGTCTCCAGGGCCAGATGAACTGCATCCAAGAGTATTAAAAGAACTGGCAGATGTGATCTCAGAACCACTGGCAGTCATCTTTGAGAATTCCTGGAGAACAGGCGAAGTCCCGGCAGACTGGAGGAGGGCAAATGTTGTCCCTATTTTCAAAAAGGGGAAAAGAGAGGACCCAAATAATTACCGCCCAGTCAGTCTGACATCAATACCAGGGAAGATTCTGGAGCAGATCATTAAGCAAACAGTCTGTGAGCACCTAGAAAGGAATGATGTGATCACCAATAGTCAGCATGGATTTCTGAAAAATAAGTCATGTCAGACTAACCTGATCTCGTTTTTTGACAGAATTACAAGCCTGGTAGATGAAGGGAACGCAGTGGATGTAGCCTACCTTGATTTCAGCAAGGCATTTGACAAGGTGCCCCATGATATTCTTGTAAAGAAGCTGGTAAAATGCGGTCTTGACTATGCTACCACTCAGTGGATTTGTAACTGGCTGACTGACTGAACCCAAAGGGTGCTCATCAATGGTTCCTCTTCATCCTGGAGAAGAGTGACTAGTGGGGTGCCACAGGGTTCTGTCTTGGGCCCGGTCTTATTCAACATCTTTATCAACGACTTGGATGATGGACTCAAGGGCATCCTGATCAAATTTGCAGATGACACCAAACTGGGAGGGGTGGCTAACACCCCAGAGGACAGGATCACACTTCAAAACGACCTTGACAGATTAGAGAACTGGGCAAAAATAAACAAGATGAATTTTAACAGGGAGAAATGTAAAGTATTGCACTTGGGCAAAAAAAATGAGAGGCACAAATACAAGATGGGTGACACCTGGCTTGAGAGCAGTACATGTGAAAAGGATCTAGGAGTCTTGGTTGACCACAAACTTGACATGAGCCAACAGTGTGACGCGGCAGCTAAAAAAGCCAATGCAATTCTGGGCTGCATCAATAGGAGTAGAGCATCTAGATCAAGGGAAGTAATAGTGCCACTGTATTCTGCTCTGGTCAGACCACACCTGGAGTACTGTGTCCAGTTCTGGGCACCACAATTCAAGAAGGACACTGACAAACTGGAACGTGTCCAGAGGAGGGCAACCAAAATGGTCAAAGGCCTGGAAACGATGCCTTATGAGGAACGGCTAAGGGAGCTGGGCATGTTTAGCCTGGAGAAGAGGAGGTTAAGGGGTGATATGATAGCCATGTTCAAATATATAAAAGGATGTCACATAGAGGAGGGAGAAAGGTTGTTTTCTGCTGCTCCGGAGAAGCGGACACGGAGCAATGGATCCAAACTACAAGAAAGAAGATTCCACCTAAACATTAGGAAGAACTTCCTGACAGTAAGAGCTGTTCGACAGTGGAATTTGCTGCCAAGGAGTGTGGTGGAGTCTCCTCTTTTGGAGGTCTTTAAGCAGAGGCTTGACAACCATATGTCAGGAGTGCTCTGATGGTGTTTCCTGCTTGGCAGGGGGTTGGACTCGATGGCCCTTGTGGTCTCTTCCAACTCTATGATTCTATGATTCTATGATTCTATGTGACTAAATTTTACTCAGAGTAGAGCCACTGAAATTAATGTGCCAAAGTTAGTCTTGTCCATCAATTTCAATGGATCTACTCTGAGTATGATAAGCCTGGAGTCTGAGAAAGCCTCAGCAACTGAGATACTCAATCCTCATAATTCTGAATGCCTTTGCACACCCCCTTTCCACACCACAAATCTCCCTTTCCACCATTTAAACATAATCTAGATCAAAGAAAAAGTTGTGTGCCAACTGTCTCCAAAGCATTCCACTTACCATCTTGGTTTTTCAATGAGTTGCTGGCACACCCTTACTGGGAGGTGCAGGAAAGAGCTCTGGGGTCCCTCCTGTAAGTCTGTGGAGAATCCCATGCCCCCTTTTATACAAATGGGAAGGAGGAGGGGCAAAATGAGAGGGATGGAGGTCCTAACGGGGGAAGGAAATGCTTGCATCAGAAAGAAATATTTGCTTCTGCTGACAAAAATGTTTACAAGAACAGCTAGAAGAGTTCTACGTCTTCCGGAGATATTCATTGATAAGTTCAGACCAGAACCGGGAACAGGAAAATCACGTTAAATGTTATTAGACCAGGATAGTGTTGAGTTCTGCAAGAGATATGGCTCTAGATATTTGTCTTTACAGCCTCACCTCAAGAAGGATACTGTCAAAAAAGGCCAGCAAAATGAAAAAGGGGGTGAAGCAACTCCCCCAAGGAAAGATTGCAGCATCTGGGATTTCTTACCCTAGAGAAAAGGCAAGTAAGAGGTGACATGATACAGGCATATGAAATTAGGAGAGGGCTTTCATCCACTACCAGTCACTGTTCTGCCTCTGCAGTCGGTCATCTGCCAAAGTTGTGACATTTGCTCTGAGACAAGCAAAAGCCCATTTATCTGCAGGAAAAATTCCTCCCCGGCTGTGAGAAATATATATAGGTTGTCTTTTCAGATTGCTTTCACAAAATAAAACATGCTTTTTTTATTTATTATGGAGGTCACAAGGCTAAAGGACTATAGCAGCTAGGGCATAGGTTGCTATTGCTATTTCAAAATAGCTGTGGCTAAACATTCTATAGGGTGTTGTTTCTTTAGAAATCGTGAGGTTAGGGACTTTTTAGTAAGAAAAACAAGTTGTTGCATGTTTCTGAAGAAATTGGGTATCTTTAGCAACCTTATGGCCAGGGGGTTCTAGCAAGAAAAGGAGATCTTGCCATGCTTCAGTCATAAGGCATCTTTAGCAATCTTGCGGTCAGGGGCTTTTTAGCAAGAAGGGAGAGGCATCAATGGCCACGCAGGAGGAAAACATGGAACCCCAAGACCAGACTACGGCTGCGCCGAGGCAGAAAACACCACTTCCCTGGAGCCCCAGGGAAGTGAATTCCTCAGCAATAATTTGGGAGATGTACGTGGGTAGCACTGTGGTGTAAACCAGTGAGCCTTGGGCTTGCCGATCGGAAGGTCATTGGTTCGAATCCCCGCAACGGGGTGAGCTCCCGTTACTCAGTCCCTGCTCCTGTCCACCTAGCAGTTCGAAAGCACGTCAATGTGCAAGTAGATAAATAGGTATCGCTCCAGCGGAAAGGTAAACGGCGTTTCCCTGCGCTGCTCTTGTTTCACCAGAAGTGGCTTAGTTATGCTGGCCACATGACCCGGAAAAACTGTTCGTGGACAAACGTCAGCTCCCTCGGCCAGTAAAGCCAGAGTCGTTTGCCACTGGACTTAACTGTCAGGGGTCCACCTTTACCTTTTTACAAGTAGTATCAATTCCTCTCAGCGAGCTACACTTCCAGAGTAGTTTAACCATCAATCTCCCTTCCCAGGCAATCTGGAGAAGGGACTAGGGCACCCCTCAGCACCCTTCACATCCTTCCCAAGATGATTTTGGGGACACCATGACTGTGAAAGTGACCTCCGAGTGCTTTCAATGGATGCTGCTCATGTGGCCTTAATCTCAGCTGACCCAAGTGACTTGGGGGCCTCAGGTGCCTTGCCTGCATTTTCTTGGGAGAATGGGGGTTGTTTTTGGGTCACAGTGGAATACACTTGTTTTTATCCACAGCAATAAATACTCAATAAAAGATAAGAGACACACACAGATAACTGATTTATTTAGATTCCCGCATGTGAAAGGACAGGGATGTGTGTTGAAAGCTTAGAAACATGCCTTGGAGGGGCCTTGGATTTTAATGTACTTATATTCCCATGTTTTTTAATCTATCCCCCCTTTGCATCCATCAGCACCTGCAGAATCACCGTATCTAAGAAGGAGCTGAACATGCAGGCCAAGCTTGATCTAAAGTCGCCAAGGTGTTTTTCTTCCACAGCCTTCATCTATCTTGGAAATGCTTTGCTGGATCCCAGGGAAACGAAGGTTTGGGAAATCATACCTGAGCTTGTCCTGAGGCAAATTTGCTTGGGGAATCTCGGGCTGGACGTGCACCAGGCCCAGCTGTGCAAAAATGTGTTTCATTCTACACAACATTTCAAACACACACACTGCACGAAATGTGCTTGGCTGCACATTAGAAGAAACCGGTCTTGATTAGGGATTGGGGGGGGGTCATTTAAGTTCATACTGAAAGCCAAATTTATCAAATTTGCACTTTCCAAAATAATATGAGAACCAAAACAGAGGCATCTCTGGAAATTCAGTTATCCAAATTTTGTGATGCGGTTCACCAACTAACCATTGTTTACCAAAATACATGAAGTGGGTAAAAATGTGCTTTCATCCTTTCTCTGCCTCTTGGCTGCCACTGTGGGAGGGATCTGATCCCCCAAAGCATGACACTACCTGGACCCTACAATCATCTTCTGAGGCCCTTCTTTTGTGCTTCCTTCATGTGCATGGTCTTCCCGCTGAAGTGGTACCTATTTATCTACTTGCACTTTGACGTGCTTTTGAAGTGCTAGGTTGGCAGGAGCAGGGACTGAGCAACGGGAGCTCACCCCGTCGCGGGGATTCGAACAACTGACCGCCTGATTGGCAAGTCCTAGGCTCTGTGGTTTAATGCACAGCGCCACCCGTGTCCCTCCCAACATCCTAGTAGGGCCCAATTTCTAATGGTGCAGTTAGAGTAATTGCACCTGAACCTATGCTAGCCTGGGCCTGTAGGATGAGCTTTCTTTTTCACAAAAGGAAGTCTCTAGCCCTTCTAGAAACAAATTATTTTGACAAATAATGTGCAGGCAACCATCTAAGCTGAGGGCTGATAACCCAACGCAAAGCGAGGAGGGAGTCTAATGCTTCTTCTGGTTCTGCAGTCCAGAGCACCCATTTCCAGCTACAACTGGCTCTGCTGTTCCTTCCTCCACTCCTTTCTGGAGGGAAGCCCTTGCCTTGGCAGATGCTGTGGGACTAAAACAGAGAGGGACTTTGGGGGTGCTGTTAGGGGTACGGGAAGTGCTGTTCACCACCTCTGCTTTGGCTGCCTATGAAAGGGCCTTTGAAAAAGCATGGAAGGGCTTATGGAAAATGTGGAGGGAGACATTTTCTTGTCTGGGAGGGGGGAGTCTTTTTGAAAAGGAGGGAGCAGACATGTCAGGGTCTGATTCCCTCCTCCTTGCTTTGCCAGGCAGCTGCTCTGGCCATGGAGGAGTGGGCTTTTGTTTTTTGCCTGAAAGTGTGTGTATATGTAGTGCTGGAGGAAGAAGGGCAGAATCCACCCACTTGCCAGTTTTGCTTTGCTGCCTGCCAGCCACATGGAGCAGTAGGCAGGCAGCCCCTTTTTTTATTTAAAAAGTGTGTGTTGAGATGCGGAGCAGTGCAAGAATTGTTTGTTGCTTGTGTTGCTCCTTCAGGGACTTTTTGAAAATGCAGGGGTGGGTTGGAGGAAGAAATAGGAGGGTCAACCCATGGCTGCCGTGTTTCTTTTCTTGCCTGCTGACATATGAAGCAGGCAGCTACTTGAAAGGCACCTCAGTGACTTCCGGTCAGCGCCATCAGCTATTGGCGGATTCCCTTTGATCTGGAGGGGATGGGCTCCGCGGAAATCGGGTCCTTTACGCTGCGGCAAAGCGGGGACACTCACAAATCGCAGGCGGTGAAGCCTGGGAACGTGGTGACTCGGTGGGCACCTTTTGCGCCCCCCCCAGCTTGCGAGGAAGCCTTTTTCGGGGCTTCGGAGCGAAACGGGGGAAAGGTGCGCTGCTGTGAGTAGATTGCTTCTTTTGCGGAGCGAAGCCGCATGGCCGTTGCTGGAGAGCGCTGATTTCTTTCCAGGAACAATTGGATTCTAAAGAAAGTACCCATGAGTAGGGGGAATTGGATTTATTGAAGAAGAAAAAAAGAGTTTAAAGACTTAATTGGTTACCGTGGCGGGAGGTATAAACAGGAAGTCTGCCTCCCGTTTTGTAAATAGATCAAAGCATAGAGACTTTTGAGCTAAAGAGCTGGAAATAAATTTGAAAAGGGTTGCTTTCTAACCCGAGAACTCTTCCGAACCCCCCTCCTAGAAGCAGGGAAGGAAGGGGGCTGTTTTGGACTATTTTGGACTGTTTAAATCTGCATAAAGAGAGAAGAAGTGCTTAAAATCCACCGCTCAGACCAGGGAACGGTCTGCCTACGGACTAAGACTGTTGCTTTTACAGCCTGCACGTCAGCTGTCAATAAAAGGATTATTTGACAGTAGGTTGGATACATTGTGGCCAGCTTTGGTTTTTGTTTGTCAAGAAGGGGGGGGGGAAAGCAACTGGAAGGTAACTAAATTGAAACTGTTTTTATTCTTCGGCTGGAGTTTTTTTCCCTTTTGTTAAAAGAGTGAAAGTTATTCTATCGGACTATTGCAACTGTGTCCACCTAGGGGGACCCTTAGAAACTGCAACAAGGGGAATTTTCCACTAGTAAACAGGAACAGCTTATCTGAAATTGACCTTGGCTTTTCTGCTGCTTTATTGTTATGGCAGATGGGAAAGAGAAAATAGACACGTCAGTTCTGAGGTCTGGGAAAGCTTGGGGGCAGCGAAGGCAATCAACTGCCGGCCTTCCTACAGCATCGGGTTCGGCATCCACACAATCAAAGCCTAGCGGAATGACAGAAGAAGTTTTAGCGAATGCATTGGTTAAGATTAATGAAACTCTGCTACAACTCAGTACGAAGGTCGAAGAGACCAATAAGAAGGTTGAAGAGACCAATAAGAAAGTTGATATGGCAAATAAAAAAATTGACTTAAACACAGAAACATTAGACAATTTGGGGGGAAAGGTGAATAGTAATACAGAATCTATTCAGAAACTATTGCAGGAATCGAAATTGACACAGGAAAAAACTGCTGCTGTGGAATTTAAAGTAGCGCAGCTGGAGACAGAGAAGGTTCCAGGCCTACAGAAGGAAATTGCAGATCACAAGCTGACGTTGTCTATGATCGAATTGAAGGAAAAACAGATGAATTTAAGGATTAGAGCTATTCCTGAATTGGAGAAGGGCACCCTGACAGACTTTTTGACGCAAGAATTTGCAGAGTTTTGGAAATCGGAATTGAAACATGAAGATTTTAAGATTGTGAGGGCTTTCAGGTTAGGAAAAGGAGGAAAAAAGATTAAAATAAGGGACTGCCTGATTACCCTCCGATCCAAAGAAGAAAGGGATAAAATTTTGAGTTTGCATTTTCAGAAACCTTTGATAATTCTGCAATCAAGAGTGGAAATCTTCAAAGATATACTGAAACATCTTTTGGATTTAAGACACGACTTTGGAGATTTGGTGGCCCTATTGAGAAAAAACAATATCCTTTTCAGGTGGGAATTTCCCCAAGGTTTATCTTTCAGCTTCAAAGGAAGAAAGATAAAAATAAGATCAGTGGAGGAAAAAGATAAGTTCTTGAGTTTACACAAAGAAGATCTGCAGAAAGGACTTGGAAAAGAGCCAGCCGTACTAGACAGGAGTTCACAAAAAAAGGAAAATCAACACCACCGACTGATATAGATAAACTACTGGGCGCCATTGGGGGAGAAGGAGAGTAATTACATTATGACACTGCAAGTACTAAGCTGGAATGTGAATGGACTGAACTCCCGGGAAAAGAGGGGGAGAGTATTTCATATATTAAAAAAAGAACATTTGGACTTGATCTGTCTACAAGAAACGCATGTGACAAGGCTACATCGGAAAATTTTGACTAATAAAAGATTAGGATCAGAATGTATCTCATCAGATAAAGTTAAAAAAAGAGGAGTAGTACTTTATGCAAAGGAAAGCCTGTCACCGAAATTTTTATTTAAAGATGACCAAGGAAGATTTGTTGCAATTGAAATTCAATTACAAGGAGAGAAGTTCCTGATAGTAGGTATTTATGCATCGAATGAGGGAAAATCAGAATTTTTAAAGAAATTGTATGAAATTTTATTGGACTATTTAGATTACAACATGATATTGATGGGAGATATAAATGGAGTGGTGTCTACGAACATGGACAAAGCCCAAAGACAAACGGTGACGAAAGATGGCAGACTACCAAAGACGTTTTTTGAAATGACTGACAATATGGACCTTGTTGATATTTGGAGAACTAAGAACCCCTTGGGAAGAGAAGGAACTTTCTTCTCTGAAGCCAAAATGACATGGACAAGAATTGATCAAATCTGGATAACTAGGGGACTGGCCCCAAAGATAAAAAAAGTGGAAATTTGCCCTAAAACCTGCTCCGACCACAATGCAATGAAGATGGAAATGACATTAATGCCAACTGGTTCCTTTAGATGGAGGATGAATGACTCCTTGTTTAGGAATGAGGAATTCACTAAAAAGGCCCAGCAAAACTTGAGAGACTATTTTGAGATAAATATGAATACCACGACTGAAAAAAGAGTGATTTGGGATGCAAGTAAGGCAGTTATGAGAGGGTTTTTGATACAACAAAATGCAATTAAGAAAAGGGTACAAAATGAAAAAAGGGAAAAAATATTGGAGAAAATAAAGGATGGAGAAAAGAGACTGAGGGCGAAACCGAAATCACAGGAGATCCTGAAAGAGATAAAGTTATATCAAGTACAATATATGAAATTGATGAATCAGGAGATAGAATGGAAGATCAAACAGATGAGACAAAAGACATTTGAATCAGCGAACAAGTGTGGGAAACTGCTGGCATGGCAAATGAAAAAAAGACAAAAACTTAACACTATTACGAATCTAGTGGTGGAGGGAAAGAACATACAGAATCCTGTGGAGATCAGGAAGTGTTTTCAGAAGTATTTTAAACAGTTATATACACAGGAGACTCAGAAAGAAATAGACATTGACCAGTTCGTGAGAACAAATGGATTACAAAAAATCTCTCAAGAGAGTAAATTAATGTTAAACTACAAAATAACTGACCAAGAGGTGGAAGGAGCCATTCAGAATATGAAAATGGGTAAATCTCCAGGGCCGGTTTGACTGCAAAATATTATAAATCTTTGAAAGAATGGTTAATACAGCCTTTGAAGGAAGTTTGTAATGAAATATTAGGGGGTGGGGAGGCACCCAAGTCGTGGAAAGAAGCTTATATTACACTGATACCGAAAACAGAAGCGGAAAAGACACAGCTGAAGAACTACCGTCCCATATCCTTACTTAATGTGGATTACAATTTTTTTGCAGAAATTATGGCTAAAAGATTAAAAAAAGGTGCTGGTAGAAGAAATCCATAAAGATCAAGCGGGCTTTCTCCCGGGGAGACATTTGTCAGACAACACAAGGAACATAATTAATATTTTGGAAAAATTACAAGTGAATATTAATACTAAAGCAGTTTTGATATTTTTGGACGCGGAGAAAGCATTTGATAATATTTCTTGGAGTTTTATGAAGAAAAATTTACAGGGAATGGGGGTAGGCCAAGGCTTTGAAAACGGTATAGGTGCAATATATTCAGAACAAAAGGCAAAATTAATTGTGAATAACGTAGTCACAGAAGAGTTTAAGATTGAGAAAGGAACACGACAGGGCTGCCCAATCTCCCCACTGCTTTTTATCTCGGTCCTGGAGGTTTTGCTCAATATGATTAGAAAGGACCAATTGGTTAAAGGTATACAACTCAGAACCAAACAGTATAAATTGAAAGCTTTTGCTGATGATTTGGTTTTGACATTACAGGAGCCAGAATCCAGTACCAAAAGAGTATTGCAATTAATTCAAGAATTTGGTCAAGTTGCAGGATTTAAGCTGAATAAGTTGAAAACTAAGGTGCTAGAGAAAAATTTAACAGAGATTGAGAAAGAGAGGTTTCAGAAGGAGACAGGATTAACATTGGTCAAGAAAGTTAAGTATCTAGGGGTCCATATGACTGCTAAAAATGTGAATTTATTTAAAGATAACTATGAAAAATGTTGGATGGAAGTGAAAAAGGATTTAGAAATATGGTCAAAATTGAAGTTATCAATGCTGGGCCGAATTGCTGCGATAAAGATGAATGTATTGCCTAGGATGTTGTTTCCGTTCCAAACATTGCAAATTTTGGACAAGATGGACTGTTTCAAGAAATGGCAGAGAGATATCTCGAGATTTGTCTGGCAGGGCAAGAAACCTCGAATAAAATTTAAGATTTTAACTGATGCTAAAGAAAGAGGGGGATTTGCCCTGCCAGACCTTAAAATCTATTATGAATCAGCCGCATTTTGTTGGCTGAAAGACTGGCTGCTTCTTGAAAACATGGACGTCTTGGACTTAGAAGGTTTTAATAATGTTTTTGGATGGCATGCATATCTGTGGTATGACAAGGTCAAAGCACATAAAGCTTTTAAAAACCATATTGTTAGGAAAGCATTGTTTAATGTCTGGGTGAGATATAAGGATTTGCTGGAAAGTAAAACACCAAGGTGGCTGTCACCAATGGAGGCCAAGGCTCTGAAAAAAATTAATATGGAGACAAACTGGCCAAAATACTGGGAAATTTTAGAACAAGACGGAGATAGATTAAAGCTGCAGAGCTATGACAATTTAAAAACTAAAGTACGAGACTGGCTTCATTACTATCAAATAAGGGAGGTTTATAATTTAGATAAGAAAATTGGTTTTCAGGTGGAAAAGTCAAAATTGGAAACAGAATTGTTAGATCCTAAAACCAAGAATTTATCAAGAATGTATAACTTGCTGTTGAAATGGAATACACAAGATGAAACTGTTAAATCTGTTATGATTAAATGGGCACAAGATGTTGGACATAATATTATGTTTGCTGATTGGGAGCAGCTATGGACCACAGGTATTAAGTTCACGGCTTGTAATGCCTTAAGAGAAAATATAATGAAAATGATTTACAGGTGGCACTTAACCCCAGTCAAGCTGGCAAAAATTTACCATTTGCCCGATAACAAATGTTGGAAATGTAAAGAGACGGAGGGCACATTCTTTCACCTTTGGTGGACATGCCCAAGGATTAAGGCCTTCTGGGAGATGATTTATAATGAAATGAAAAAGGTATTTAAATATACCTTCCAGAAGAAACCAGAGGCTTTCCTCCTGGGCATGGTCGGCCAATTGGTGCGAAGGGAGGATAGAACTTTTTTTTTGTACGCCACAACAGCAGCAAGAATACTCATCGGAAAGTACTGGAAGACACAAGAATTACCCACCCAGAGAAGAATGGCAGACGAAAGTGATGGACTATATGGAACTGGCTGAGATGACTGGCAGAATTCGGGACCAAGGAGAAGAGTCGGTGGAAGAAGATTGGAAAAAAATTAAAGTATATCTTCAAAAATATTGTAAAATTAAGGACTATTAGAAAGGTGTTGGAAAAAGAAAATTAGGTAGTTTTGGTAGATATGAGATAAAGGATTAAGTAAAAATGTGTTGATGAATGTGATGAAAGAGTTGACGTTAAATTATATTATTTTAAATTAAATTATTTAAATGAAAATAAGGTTGGAAGGATTCGCTGAAAAAACGATTTGAATTAGAATACAAAATTGGGGGTGTGAGGAGGTCAAGGAAATAAGTAAAGGAAGAAAGCTATGTAAAGGTTTAATCTGTTCTTTTTTTATAAAATCTTTTTTTTAATTGAATGTATTTTTATATCTATTTTTTCTCTTTTTCTGTTACTGTTGTATTCTTTTTTATATTATGTATTGTTCTTTTTTCTTTTTGAAACCTTAAACTTTGAATAAATATTATATATATATATATATATATATGCAGGTTTTGGTGTCTTCGGGTGTCTTCCCGTGTAAGAGTCGGGGTGTCTGTGCGACGTTTCGACGAGGTCTCACTCGTCATCTTCAGGCTGGTGCTTTCGGCTTCTTGTTACCAGTAACAAGATGACGAGTGAGACCTCGTCGAAACGTCGCACAGACACCCCGACTCTTACACGGGAAGACACCCGAAGACACCAAAACCTGCATTCCTGTACCCGTGAAAATCTACGAAAGCATATATATATATATATATAGAGAGAGAGAGAGAGAGAGAGAGAGAGAGAGAGAGAGAGAGGTGCCTCAGTGGAATATGAGAACAAAGGGAGGAGATGGCACTGCTTTTTTGTTTCTGCTGCCTGCTGCACAGCAGAGGTTGTTGCAAAGCGGTTGCAGGAGGCCACCTAGTTCAGAGGCATCATCAGCCCCATCCATGTTTGTTTCGGGCCCCAAACACCAAACAGGCCACATGCTGGATTTGATCTTTGGCGTAGGTATAGATGTGATCATGTCTCCTTCGATGAAGGTGCCATGGTCTGATCACTACGCTCTGAAAGCCAGGATTGACTTTCCACCCCCACCCTGCTTAGGTGGCAAGCCGATTTGGGCTCGCCCGCAGAGGCTGATGGACCCTGATAGATTCTGCCAAGCCTTGCAGGACCTTGCTCCCCCTGGCGACTCATTGACTGAGGTTGTTGAGGGCTGGAATATCCAGCTCCTGGCTGCCATCGATGAGATCGCACCTAAGCGCCCTCTGCGACCCCGCAGAAACCGGGCTCCCTGGTTTACCGAGGAGCTTCGGAAAATGAAGCGGGACCTCAGACGGCTAGAGCGAGTATGGCGGGGTGCCCGTGATGGAGCCTCAAGAATATCTTATAGGGTTTTTATGAAAACCTACGAGATGGCAGTGAAGGCCGCTAAGAAGTCTTACTTCTCGGCCTCCATTGCATCCGCTAGCTCTCGCCCGGCACAATTATTTAGTATAATTAGGTCTTTAACGTCCCTTGAAGGACAGCCAAATTTAAATAACAATTTGACACACAGCTGTGAGGCATTTGCAAGCTTTTTTGTGGAGAAGGTCTTGTTGCTTCGCCATGACCTACCTGCCAATTTGGATACAATAAAGGAACTGGAGGCCCCTCGACTGTCCAGTATTGGACCACTTTAACCAGATATCCCCAGCTGATGTGGACAGACTCCTCCAAGCTGGAAAGCCCACCACCTGTCCTCTTGACCCGTGCCCGTCTTGGCTGATTAGAGCGTGTCCAGGTGAGGTGCGGGCCCCCCTAGGGGATATCATCAACTTGTCCCTTGGCACTTCCCAGGGGAACTGAAGGAGGCAGTGGTGCACCCGCTCTTAAAGAAAACATCATTAGATCCCTTAGATCTATCCAATTACCGCCCGGTTTCGAATCTTCCATTTCTGGGTAAGGTGATTGAGAGAGCGGTTACTGAACAGCTTGGTGGGTTTCTGGATGAAACATCAGCTCTGGATCCATTCCAGTCCGGCTTCTGCGCTGGTCATGGGGTCGAGACGGCTCTAGCCGCCCTAACAGATGATCTCCGCAGGCAGCTGGATTGAGGCGGGTCGGGGCTGCTGATTCTTCTAGACCTGTCAGCAGCCTTCGACATGGTCGATCACAAACTTCTGGACCACTGCCTTGCCGACGTGGGGATCCAGGGCACAGTCCTTCAATGACTGTGCTCGTTTCTCTCTGGTCGGGGACAGAGGGTGGCGCTTGGGGGGAATTGTCATTGCGCCACTCCTTGGTGTGTGGAGTGCCTCAGGGTGTGATACTCTCCCCGATGCTTTTCAACATCTTTATGCGCCCCCCTCGCCCAGCTTATCTTGCCCAGTTTTGGGCTGGGCTGCCATCAGTATGCCGATGACACCCAACTCTATCTGTTGATGGATGGCCATCCTGACTCGGCCCCAGACACACTGATCAGATGTTTGGAAGCTGTGGCTGGATGGTTACGTGGGAACGGGTTGAAGTTAAATCCTTCGAAGACAGAGGTCCTCTGGCTGGGACGGGACGATATGAGATTGGGGGGGCAACTCCCATCTCTTGCAGGGGCGCAATTAGTGCCAGCACCGTCCGTTAAAAGTTTGGGTGTAATCTTCGACACCTCCCTTTCCATGGAGGTGCAGATTGCAGCTATAACAAAGGCGGCATTTTTTCATCTCCGCCCAGCTAAGCAGTTGGCTCCTTACCTCTCTCGCCCTGACCTAGCCACTGTGATCCATGCAACGGTCACCTCCAGACTGGATTATTCTAACTCGCTCTACATGGGGCTGCCCTTGAGACTGACCCAGAAACTCCAGCGGGTGCAGAATGACGCAGTGAGACTCCTTACAGGGTCCTCGCTGCGAGATCACATTCACCCGGTGCTATACCAGCTGCACTGGCTCCCGGTGGAGTACAGGATCAGGTTTAAGGTGCTGGTTTTAACCTTTAAAGCCCTATACGGCCTAGGACCCTCGTACCTATGGGACTGCCTCTCCTGGTATGTCCCACAGAGAAACTTACGGTCTTCAAATAAAAACATCCTGAAGGTCCCAGGCCACAGAGAGGCTAGGCTGGCCTCAACTAGAGCCAGGGCTTTTTCGGCTGTGGCTACAAGCTGGTGGAATGCACTGTCACAAGAGACTAGGGCCCTGCAGGACCTGACATCCTTCCGCAGGGCCTGCAAGACAGAGCTGTTCGACCAGGCCTTTGGCCAGGGCACAACCTGACTTGACTTCCTCCTTTGGCAATCTTTGCGGAGCTCTGGCAAAATGAATGCCATTGGTTTGATTTGACTTAATTTTATAATGAATGATTTTAGAGTGTTGTACCGTTTTATTGTTGTTAGCCGCCCTGAGCCCAGCTCCGGCAGGGGAGGGCGGGATATAAATAAAATTTATTATTATTATTATTATTATTATTATTATTATTATTATTATTATTATCATCATCATCATCATCATCATCATTATGATATGTACCAAATGCTGCAAGTAGTGATATCAAGCAAAGACAACAGATACACACCAAAATGCATATATGACTGATTTATTCAGATTCTCTTACATGAAAGGAATTTGTAAAGCTCAGAAACAGGGTTTGGAGGGATCGTCCAGTTTATAGAACTCATATTTACATGTGTTTGGATTTACCACTGCTTTACATCCCGGAACATCAACAGTACCACCGTACCTAAAAAGAAGAAGAACAATGTGTAAACTAAGGTTTCCCTAAGCTTATGGAGATCTTGTAGAGGAGCGCTCCTTTCTCCTGCTCGCTTAGGACATGCCAAGAATGATTGGCACTACCTGGCAGAAGAGCAGTTTTGCAAGATGTTTGCTCCATCCAGGGAAAACCAAGCCCTTGGAAAACATTTGCCCTGAGGCCAAATTCACCTGGGGAACCCAAGCTGAATGCACAAAGGACATGTCTTGCAAAATATGCCATTGCATGTTGCTGTACGATGACCCTCCACCCCCCACTATGTTTGCGGTGGTTGAGGGCAGCACCCATGCACAAAAAAAGGGTGTAGCAAAATGTTGTTGCGAAACCAAGAGGCCAGCAAGGAGGGAGACAGAAGGAGACAGGAAGGTGCAGGAAAGAGGAGGGGTCCTCTTCCATTGGGTGCATCGGGGTCCCTCTCCCCAGCACCAGCTCCTAGGTGGTCTCCGGATGAGAGGATCTGGGACTCAGGGAGATCCCCAAGTCCAAGCTTCCATGCAGCAAATGCCTGGTCATCGGATGATTGGAAAGGCACTCTGGACATGCTCAATTTTATGCAACCTATCTTCAGATGTAAAGATTAATTGGGACACCCGTTTTCAGCTAATTCTGTCCATGAATGTTTATTGAACAGAAGATCTTCCAGAGAGAACGGGGCAAAATAATTTTAAAGAGATTAATAGACCCAGTGCCATTCTGGGTATTTGGCCTACCTGGAACAGCACTGCATTCCACTTTCACTACATCTGCATTCCATGCACTGCGCTGTATTCCACTTAGAGCCGAATGGATGCTTGCTCCCATCATATGGATCGGTACACTCAGTGGGCAGTACCGGCTTACCTAGGGAGAGAAATATAATTTCAGCCCCCAAACAGCTCATGCAGTAAGAAGCTGCTGCTCAGCACAATGCAGAGACGGTGCAAGAGAAGCACAGTGGCTGCAACTTGTCCACTTGTCCAGCTCCTCCTGTGCTTCTGACCGCAGCCTGATACATGAAAATGTAATAGGTCAAGCGTTTCCTGACATGAAGTGGAGTGGGAAGCTTTGCCACCTTTATTCTTGCATGTCCTGGTTGCTCACAAGAAAGGTAGTGACCCTGGACGTCTGTCTTGCTTATACTGCGGCCATGCAGTCTCCTGCTTGCATCTGCAGACGGTGGTTCCAAGCTTAAAACAGGGTGGGAGTGAATGGGGTGCCCTGTGGATGGGGAATCTGGCCGTTTCAATTTCTACCAGTTATTATTATTACTATTTATATATCATCCTCAGGGCAGTTCACAACCTAAAAATACAATCTAAAAAACACAAAATACATAATAAAAGTAAACGCTTAAGCAGGGACTCATCAATGAGAAGATGAGACGGGAGCAGCGTCAGGTCATTTTAGACTCTGAGCAGCATCACAACATCCAGAGAAGTGTAGATTTTGAAGGTAGCTGCATTTTGGTCTGTGTTCTGGTTCTGCAAGAGCAGATTTAGAATCATAGAATCATAGAGTTGGAAGAGACCACAAGGGCCATCGAGTCCAACCCGCTGCCAAGCAGGAAACACCATCAGAGCACTCCTGACATATGGTTGTCAAGCCTCTGCTTAAAGACCTCCAAAGAAGGAGACTCCACCACACTCCTTGGCAGCAATTTGGTAGGTGTATGCTAAAAAATCTCTAGTCAGGGACAAATTTCCCAAACATAAAAAAAATATTTGGCCATGAATAGGTTGCTTATCAACATTACGTTGCTGTTTACTTACCATCTTTAATCTCTGCTTTGTGCTCGCTGAACGTGCAGAATCCCTGACACAAGGCAAGTGTCAGAGACAAGGCAGTCAGGCTCAAGAGGATTTTCTGCAAATAGACACACACATACACACATCGTTCAGCATGATGCTATCATATATTTATATGTAGAACCTCTCATTCTGTTTAAAAATGGATTCTATGTGACTAAATTTTACTCAGAGTAGAGCCACTGAAATTAATGTGCCTTAGTTAGTCTTGTCCATCAATTTCAATGGATCTACTCTGGGTATGATTCACACTGGATTCAACCCTAGGCCTTTGAAAAAATTCCTCTATATTAAGCTTCTACACTTGAGTAGCTGAGTTGGGTCATTTTATTCTTAAGAGGGATTTTTAAGAGGGACGGTTCCAGAATTACAAAAGCCATCCCGGCTTTGGATTTGATCTCCAAATGTGAGCTCTAAAGCTATAAAGCAGGGTCAGCAACCTTTTTCAGCCGTGGGTCAGCCCACCGTCCCTCAGAGCATGTGGTGGGCTGGACTATATTTTGGGGGGAAATATGAACAAATTCATATGCCCTGCAAATAACCCAGAGATGTATTTTAAATAAAAGGACACATTCTACTCATGTAAAAACTCCTGGACTGTCCGGGGGCCGGATTGAGAAGGCGATTGGGCTGCATCCTGCCCCTGGGCCTTAGGTTGCCAACCCTGCTGCAAAGCACAGACTGTGCCTGGAAAGAGCAGAGGAAAAGTAAATGTGGATAAGCCTTCAGATAAGCCTGGAGTCTGAGAAAGCCTCAGCAAGTGAGGTACTTCATCCTCATAATTCTGAATGCCTTTGCACACCCCCTCTCCACACACAAATCTCCCTTTCCACCATTTAAACCTAATCTAGATTAAAGAAAAAATTGTGCACCAACCATCCCCAAAGCATTCCACTTACCATCTTGGTTTTTCAATGAGTTGCTGGCAAACTCTTATTGGGGCGTGGAGGAAAGAGCTCTGGTGTCCCTCATGTAAGTCTGTGGAGAATCCCATGCCCCCTTTTATACAAATGAGAAGGAGGAGGGGCAAAATGAGAGGGATGGAGGTCCTAACTGGCCAAAGAAAATATTTGCTTCTGCTGACATAAATGTTTCCAATAACAGCTGGGAGAGTTCTATGTCTTGCGGAGATATTCATTGATAAGTGCAGTTCAGAACTAGAACTGGGAACAGGAAAATCAGGTTAAACGTTATTAGACCAGGATAGTGTTGAGGTCTGCAAGAGATATGGCTCTAGATATTTGTCTCCAGGGCCTCACCTCAAGAAGGATACTGTCAAAAAAGGCCAACAAAAGGAAGAAGGGGGTGGAGCAACTCCCCCAAGGAAAGATTGCAGCATTTGGGATTTCTTACCCTAGAGAAAAGGCAAGTAAGAGGTGACAGAATACAGGCATATGAAATTAGGAGAGGGCTTTCATCCACTACCAGTCACTGTTCTGCCTCCACAGTCAGTCATTTGCCAAAGTTGTGACATTTGCTCTGAGACAAGCAGAAGCCCATTTATCTGCAGGAAAAATTCCTCCTCGGCTTTGAGAAATTATATAGGTTGTCTTTTCAGATTGCTTTCACAAAATAAAACATGCTTTTTTATTAATTATGAAGGGCTCAAGGCTATAGGACTATAGCATCTAGGATGTAGGTTGCTATTTCAAAATAGCTGTGGCTAAACACTCTTTAGGGTATTGTTTCTTTAGAAATCGTGAGGCTAGGGACTTTTTAGTAAGAAAAACATGTTGCACGTTTCTGAAGAAATTTGTGTTTGTTCATGTTTCAATTATAGGGCATCTTTAGCAACCTTGCAGTCGGGGGCTTTTTAGCAAGAAGGGAGAGGCACCAACAGCCACGCAGGGAGGAAAACATGGACCCCCAGGTCCCGACTACGGCTGCGCTGAGGCAGAAAACGCCACTTTCCTGGAGCGCCAGGGAAGTGAATTCCTCAGCAATATTTTGGGTGATGTAAAAATTCCTCTCAGCGAGCTACA